>NC_081407.1:400368728-400713228 GCF_030272615.1 Cryptomeria japonica
CCCTCTTGGCCCCATGTGGCCCATGCCATCCATATGAGGTGGTGTACCTAGTGAGGTGTCCTATAACCGTTCCCCCTCATCTTGTCATCATCCTAGTTCCTCTACGATTAGCCTTCGTACACTTGTGAGCCATGGTGAAGAGGGGACGATTGCAGAGAGTGCCCTAGAAACCACCTCTTCCTAGACCCAAAGACCGTACCGTTTGTACTTCTTTGGCCTCTATGGGCTCATCTTGTCCCACTTTAAGGTGGCATATCTAGAAGGATGCCCATATGCTGTACCCCTCCCACAATACTCTCACCATTTCCTTCACCATGTTTAGAAATGTTGTAATAAATATTTAAGTTCAGAATGATATTAATTGTTAATTATATTCCTTAGCAGCATTACATTGTATTATCATTTATGCAGTGAATGTTATCAATATTGACAGTGTTTTAATGTTATGAGCTTTGTCTTGTATTACCAGTATTAAATTCATATTAACAATATTGTACTATTTTGGCAATACCATATCAGATTGTATTAACAGTATTAGCATTAGATTATTATGTTATATTGGTACCATTATGTTACATCACATTAATAATATTATTATGTACTATCAGGATTGAGTTGTGCTAACAATATTAAATTGTATTAATACTAATTGTATTAGTAGTATTAATATTGAATTGTATTAGCAATATTAGATTGTATTAGTAATGTTAATTGAATTAACAATACTGAATTGTATTAATAATATTAAACAGCATCATACGAAATCATTAGCAACCCACATATTCATACCGTAGAGCTTTCTCAGTCAATGTGACTGCTGGCGTCTTCTTTCTTTCCATATCCTCCTCTTCTTACTTTCCCGTGTATGTATTGCTGGAGGAAGGTGGTCAGGTTATTTAATTTTCTTGACTGGCTACAACCCTCCCCCTTGAGTCGTGCCTTCTCTAATTTAAATTTGTCACTATTAAACACAGCCCGATGCATTAATAATATGATTGGAGCTTTTGTAATAAACAAGTATCGATAGAGGTAATGCTCAATATTAATAAATTGTGAATAATACTATTAATAATAATATGTAATGCACATATTAAATAACAATTTGTGGATAATTCTTTAATATTAATTTGTGAATAATAATAATAATCTTTTTAATAATAATAACGTACTGAAATGATTAAAGTAATCTATAAAATAAACAATTATATATATATATATATATGGACATTATATCAAGTGATACAAATTGCCACTCCAAGAGTAGATAAGCCCGAAGGTGAGATCACAGCAAAAGAATATGACTTGGAGACTATCGATTTAGGTCCTCCCACCACCGAGCAAGCATTGGAAGACATGAACAACACAGTGAAGACAGTCCACAACATGTTGAAGCTGGAAGTAGAAAAGAACAAGAAATTGGAAAGAGAAGTGCATTGAGAAGTTACTTCCAGCAGTTCAAGGAACTGCTAAGGCAGCATGATCCTTCAGCTACGCCACCACCATTGCTTCCTCCAAACTCAGTTGACAATTTGGAAAAGATGAGAACTTCAGCACACCTGATGGAGATTTGGATAAATAAGACTTTCAAGAAGGCGAATACATTTGTGAAGGAATTAGTCAAAATGTTTGATAAGGCTGTAAGTGTTCTTGAAAGAACTCAAATCCTCATGGCAACATATGATACTTTCATTTTCACCAGAGACTATACTATGCCAAGATTGCAAGCAATGAAGAAACTACCTCAGCAAACATTGGAGGATAGAGGAGTATTGAGAGATGGACAATCCCCAAATTCCAACAGTGGTGTAACTTGCTCCGAATGAGGAAGGTCATTTTTGAAGATATTAACAATGGGTGCACCCAAGTTGATGGCGCAATAAACTTGATACATGACAAGATTGTAGAGGTAGCTGAGATTATTCTTGAGAAGCAAATGAAGGAATTCATATTGATGCCAATCAGCTAGCTAAAAAAGTGAAGATCATATTCTTTGGAGCAAACGGATCACCTTCTGAGAAACAGCTGGATGATATACACTCATTCATGGTACTTCCCAGCAAGACTAGAGATTATGGGCCTGAATGGTTGACAACCTTTGCCTCTGCTTTAGAAGAAGTCAGCTACTTGGAAGAACAGTTAAAGAACCTGCTTGCAGCTCCAATAACTGAGATTGACTTCATGACGTCCAGATTCATTGAATTTGTGACAACAAAAAAGGATAAAAGGGAAATAAGCTTCTAGAAGATAATTTTTTATGATCCCATGTGGCGTCATTTTTTCTTATTGGAGGATTTTTCCTCATATTTTGTGCCAAATGGATGTCATATACCCATTGGCTAATATTAAATAATTTGTAATAAGATTAGGTTTTGATGTAACAAACCCTAATTAGGGTTTAGGTGGCATAATTGTGGCCCTTGATTCTGATTTAACCTTGGCCATTCATTGTATTTGAGAGAGCTATATAAGCTCAACTCATTTCATTTGTAAAGGATCAATTAGAAGACTTTTGAAGAATTGTTGCTCGATGCTGCAGAATTAATAAAATCATTTAAGTGTTGGTGACTTATTGAGTTTTGGAGCATTTGCTTGTTACTTCATCCTTTTATGGAGAGCTTAATATTTGAAAAGACAAAAAATTAGAATAGAATTTGCTTTAAGTATTTTAGATGAATGAAAGATGCATGTGCATGATTGATAGTGAAGCTCTCATTGTTCATACTATTAGTACTCCATCAATGGTGAAGTATCTTGCGCAGTCGACTAAACTCATTTTAACCAAAGTTTAACTTTAATTACTATTCCATCATTGATATGATTCATCTTCAAGGTATCTACGCTTGTGGTAGTGATTTAAAAATCATCAAGTTGCATGTTGGCGTGTGTTTTATGACTACACCTAACACAGAGTAAAGTGACCGTTAATAAAGTTGCCCAACGGTCACTTTACTCTCTCTTGATCAAAGTTCAATTGTATGCTAAGATTGTGATAAGTTCAGACAATTGACTCCAAGGTTCTGATTTGCAATGGACGTGACTTAGTTAGCTTGATGTGATATGTCGATAATCCAAGGGGACTTCCACACACTTGAGGAGATTAAACAATTTTATGACTTTCAAGGAATTATTTTATGAATGATTTGGCTATGAACTGCTCTTTTTTGGGGGACTTTTCACTTGAAAATGTTGAAAGTAAAATCAGAGAGAGCTTAGGGAAGCTATGCTAAAACCTAAGAACTCAGCAAACTGCAATGCTTCAAATAGATCAACCACGCTTCACTTCACCATGTTAAGACAACTACATGAAGTGGGTGCAATCTTCAAGGATTGTGTTTAGACGATTTCAAATCATCAGCGAACACCATCAGAGAACAATATCCACACAATAATTCCGATTAAACGCACACATGTAATGGCTCAAACCAACCTTACAGTGTTAACAACAATTAGCTATTAACAAAAGGTATGAGCAACGATCCACCTTAGAATACTGAAATAAACTTTGTTCGCTAAAATGCATAAAACAAATCTACTCTAAGTGAGGAAAGCAAGACCATGCAAGCTACAAAGCACGACAAGTATACACCATCAAAAGAACAATGTATTAAAGTTTAGTGCTTCAATAGCTTATCGCAACAATCTTAGAAAATCTCTCCCCCCTTTACAAATGAGGGGGTCAAGCCTTTATATAGGCCTCAAGCCTTGATTACATGCAAACCCTAATTAGGGTTTGACCCCAAAAGATTCCACACACATGATGTAACAAGGTGGGAATATTCATTAAATGCCCATTATACCCATTAATAATCAATTCGTGCATGCCCAAAATGGCATCCACTTGTGCATTAAATGCACCATTTTCCATCAAATCTGCCCAATACATCATAAATGCAATAAATATTCCCCCATGCAAAATCGCCAATGATGCCATAAATGCACCATTATCTCCCGAACGCGACAACTACATGCAAAAGATGCTCCACCACCTCGCCATGCATTGACCCAACCGCCACTTGGTCAAATATTCCAGCCAGAGAAATGGGAATCGCCCAAAATCACCGAGTTTGGGCGATTTCCAAGTCGAGTCATGCTCGCCAAGCCCAATGGGCTCAAACTCGAACTCGGACGAGTTTGGGACAAAAAATCGCCCAAAATCGCCGACTTTGGCAAATCCCGACTCCCAAACTTGGCCGGTGGCATGTAACTTTAAGTTAAAAAAAAAACACAACTTCTAATATGCTTTGAGTTGATTTTTTTTGGTTTATATTATGCTTTGAGCCTAAAAGTGAACTTCATTTCATTCATTTGGCAAATAGGAGGAGAAAGGTGAGTTGTCAGGAGAAACAATAGAAAAATAACACCCGACGCCTATATAAAATAATAGGTCTTTTGGCCCCGCAGGGCGCTGGCCCTTAGACCCTACAAGGTAGAGTTGCCCTTTGACCCCAACTTGGGGGCGCTGCCCCCAAACCCCCATCGTAAAATTAAGGGGGAAATTGCACCGATAAAAGTAGGGAAATTTTAACCTCTGAGTCTGATTAGGCTCCAATTCCATATAACAACATATACTTTCATTTGGTGCATCAAGAGTTGGAAAGGAAGAGTTTGCATCTCATTTGATCATATGATGACATGGATTTTTTATTCCATGACTTTTGTAATACTGTATACATTTGACAATATTTATATATCTAAGTTTGTTATTTCCTTCAGCTACAATTTGCGTTTATGCTTATGTGATTGATGTATACTTGTGAATGTAATCAAATTAGCTTCTATTTGATGATGTTATTGTGTCTTTAAGGTGTATTTAATAAAGGGTGCATGAAACAAGTTTTAAATCTTTAAAAATCTCTAAATTTCTTGATTTTTTCACTTTGCCGAGTCCAGCCGAGTTTTGACTCCCGAGTCCAATCCCAAGTCGAGTCGGCCTCGCCATGTCCGAGCCAAGTCCGAGCCCCGTTTCTTTGATTCCAACCATGCATGCACCATTATGTTAAAAGATTCTTGTCTAGGAATGGACTGCCATTATCTCGCTCATTATTGGCATATGCAATGAACCTGGTGACAACTGCCTCCAATTCTCCTACGAAGACACTTGGCATGCTTTCCATCTTGAATTCCATCAAGGCAATTTCTTCCTCACTCTTGAAGAAAAGCTTCTCCCAATCCGCCGCCAACTCCTGTGTCTTTCGCATTGTGCTAGAGAACAAAGAAACATTTTCCAAGTGTGTAGTGGAAAATGAATCCACAAAGAAAAATTCATGCAATTTGTCCCTAAGGAAGTCCACCGTTATTTCCTCCTGAGTCAATCTTCTGGAAAATAGTGCCTCTACTACGTTAAGGATTTCTCCTTGAACCTTCCTGACTAAGTCCTTTAAAGAAGCAGACTCCCCATTGAACCTTTCAAAATATTCCTTTCCGGTTCAAACGACATAAAACCACCGCAGGAAATCAAAAATATCGATCTCCTGGACAACTTTCCCGTCAATCAACGTCTGTCTAGGAATCTTCATTAGTGCTCTGAGTTGCGGAATAGTTAAGTCTTGGTAAATGTGCATGTCCTCCCATGAACTATCCGCAACTCCCAACCGGTCTAGGATTGCAAGCATTCTGGAGTGAAGGGGAGCCAAGTTCTCAATGAATCCTCCTGCTAAAGTGAAAACACCTTCCACCCACTCCTTAGAGCATTGAGCTATCTTCCTAACTTCTTCAGAACCATCAACAGTTTCCTTAGGAAGAGAGGAGGGAACTACAAAGAAGGGATCTTCCTCTCTAAGTGGATGTTTAAAACTCCGCACATATTCGCACAATACTTGATTTTCACTCTTCAGCCTTTTGCACTTCTCTTTCATCTTCTTTATTTTCTCCTTCATGGCCAAGGAAGATTCTTCAAAATCTTCCACTACTTGTGTTGTGGATGCATGCCCCAAATTAACTTCTCTAATTACGTATTCATCAGGCGTGATTTCATTTTTGTTTTTGCAACGTTCTGGATCCAAATTCATCCCTTGTGATCTTTGAAAATTTCATGGCTGCCCTTTTCTCAACCGGTTTATCCATCTAGCTCAAAAGTCTTTCTAACTCTTGTGCTAGATCTATGTAATGTCCCCAACTTGGTTCAAGACAATTTTAACCGTAATTAATTTGATTTCCAATATATTTATAACTTAACTAAATCGATTAAGAGACAAACTATCTTAACACGAATCCAACCTAGGATGTTCTATCTTTTCTTTAATCCATCAAGTACTAGCTATCTCACCATACTAAATAATTAATCCTATTTTTGCTTTATAAATCATTTACGCATTAATTAATTTTTAATTAATAAATACTTATTATTATCAATCAATTAATAAATACTTTGTTTTGGTGATTTAATAAATATTTATTAATTTACTAATTAATAATTACTTTTTATTATATTAATATTAACTATAATTATTATATTAATATTTATTATTATCAATATCTATATTTAGGATCCTTATATTATTCCTTATACTGAATTGAATATATATATATAAATAAAGAAATGAATTAAATTATATAATCAATTATTTATGTATCTACTAATTACTTATCATATAAGTTATTAATATACTGCTGCTTAAATCAGGAACAATCACCATATTTAGTGGTTGTAAAGGCAGACAGATCTGACGCACGTCAGATCTGGTCTGCCACTATATGTGTAACTCAGTTTGGCTGTCGTCATATTCAAGTCTATACTGATATTACTATTAAATTCTGCATACAGACATTATCAAGCTTCATATATTAGGCATACGTATTAAGCATATCCTTGTGCATACTACCAAGAACAAAAGATTTTACTGCGTGTAGCTTTATAACAGTTCCAATCTCCTTATTACAGCCTTCGGTATTGGTAATATTCCCTATAATTATATTATTACTTATTTTTAAATAGTATTATAATATTTGTTGTACTGCAGACATTTCATAAACAAATTGTAATAATTACAATTTTATTACTATTATTATTTTTATTATTCTTCCAAATTAATTTCATTATTAGTTCTGTATAAGAATGCAATCGTCTTATATATTAAGCATCTGTAACCTACGAATAATAGTTCTGATCCGCTTAATAGTCTGAGTATTATTGCAAGCAATTGTGCCGTTTCTGATTGTTGTGTTTGAACGACATACAATAAGGGTGCCATCTCTGATATATGCCCCTTTGGGATTGTGGATACGGTATTTGGGCCTTCGGCCTTCCTAAGAACTCTTCCGCCTGGAATAGAAAACATTATATATCCCCTCCATGCCCTCTGGCAATGACATGATTAATTATATATATTCCATCGGGTGTGACCATTTGAAGATAGAGACATCTTTATTTGCTAAGGTTGTAAATGCACCACTTCATCATACTAACCGATGTTCTTATCTTTATGTTGATCTCCTCTTCCCATATGTAATTGGTTGGCTATATAAATTACGATTAGCCTTCTTGCCAATCGGTGTAGGCTGGTAATTAATCACTATTGTAACGTCTCATAATTGCTGATCATAATATTACTATACCTAGTATATTGTAAATTCCGTATAGCTAATATCTTAATAACGCACACCATTGAATCTGAATCCGCACATAACAATGGAGTGCGTATGAAAGTTTGAGGTGGTTATGCAAAGTAAATACAAATAAAATAAAAATAGTTATCTTTACTCGTATGCACTCACCGGATATTTATTTTATTATTATTATTTATTTATATTACTTATATTATTATTATTTGATAAATATGAATTTAATATTAAGAAATATAAATTTTATGTTAAATCTTATTTGTTATTAATAAATAATAATCATATATAACAATAATAATAAATAATAATCATAACAAATAATAATAAACATTAATAAGTATATATTAGAGGAAAATCGTGAAGTCTCATAAATGAGACGATTTCCCAATATTATTAAATGTTAATTAATAAATGTTTTAATTATCCTATTTATTTAATCACAATAATCTAATGTCCAAAGAGGGGTTATGACAATCTATCTCTTCTTTTGAATCCCTTCTCATCCTTTCTTTGAGCCAATCAGGAACAACGGCTGGTTGATCATGAATTTTTGTATGCCCTTGATCCTGTGAAACTTCCTCCATGTCTTCAAGAATGGTATCAATGAAAACATCCAGGTCTTGTTGTTCTGTGCTGGGAGGAATTTCTTGCCTTTGAATTTCCAACGGAACGGGTCTATAAGAAGTGTTGGCGCTAAGCAAATCCTATGCTGGAACATTGCCAAGAACATTATCCTGAGGCTGACTTTTGTGGAATCTCTTGTGTAAACATTTCTACTTCCTGCACACTAGAGGAACTAGTCGGCGATCGTGCCTCTTCCACCCTCGGCCTTTTGTATTGAGGCTCTTCCAGCTAAACTTCTGGCTGCACTTCCGATTGGACATCTTTCCTCTTCCTTGTTTTGGACTTCTTAGGAACATCCATTTCTTTGCTATGTCCAGCCCCTTCCTGCTGGATTTCTCCTTCTTCAGCCTAGGCTTGAGATGATCCTTCTGTGGTGTCACTATGGGAATCCATATTCCCCATCAGTTGGTAACTAAGTCACACATTTCCTTCCCTCAGCGTCGTGACGCACCAATTTACCCAATGCCTGGTAAATTTCAGAACTGGCCTAGCCAAAACTTCCAAATCATCAACTTCAGGTTTTGACCAATCTGGAACCTGGATAGGTGTATCCTTCAACTTTTCAAATTCAGGCTGCGTCACAACCTAATCTTCCTTTACTTGATCTGGCACTTGAATAATTCATCAGTTCGGATCATGTCAAGGGGTAATCTGGAAAACATTCTTTTCCTGATCTCAACATCATCCTTGGCATTTGCCCAAAAATCTTCCAAGTGAAATTTATGCCTGAACTTCATTTTGGTGACCATGCGGATTTTGTTATATGGATCAAAAAAGGATCTAGACGTATGGAATGTCAAGTGGTAGAATGCTAATTCCTCCAAGGACTTTTCAGTTGTTGCCAATGAAGGACATAATTCTACATAGTAGCCTAGGACAATAGGTAATTCGATGGACAGCTTCCTCTTCTTTTTCTGAATCATGTCATAAGCAATCAATTGCCTGGTGAGCTCTAGTAACACCATTTTGTCCATAGGATACCTTGGAAGTTTGTGCAGCTGAAAGGAAAACCCTTGGGTCTGGATGGAAGTAAATTTTGGAAACTGAATGTATAAGGCTCCAAACTTTTGTATCAATGCATTGTGAACATGTCATTCACCAGCTTGAAAGAATCAATGCTATACAAGTGCAATTGGAGATAGTATTCGTGGACTTTGAGCTGCTTGGCCCACATCCCATGGGCCCTTTTCTTGGTAAGTCGTTGAAGCTGCCCATCCTTGCCAGCGAATAAATCACATACAAGCTCATGTAAAAGGATTGAGTACACTTCTCCTTCAAATTCTTCAACTATTCATGCACATAATGGCTTATCAATCTCACCCAATCCACTATCCCATTGGCATTCATAAGTTCGCCAGTAAAGAAGAACAACCAAGTTTCAAAAGTGAAGGCATCCAGACATCTCATTATCCTATTCGGTATCATTACCAGGTCCACATATTCTTGCTTGAAATCAAAACTAGTGATCTGTTTAGGCATCTTTGAAATATGTGGTCTTGATTTCTGCATCCAGGTCTTGTTAATAAGCTCAGCACATCTTTCAACACCAGCCTCATACACTGTTGTTGCTCTTTCCTTGAGTCTGTAAGTCATGGAATGATAAGCCGGAATTCCAAAAGTTTCTCCAATAGCTTTGGTGGTCAAGTTAGCCAGAAGTTTGCCATCCGATGTCAAAATCACTTTTCTCTCTTCATTATAGTGCTTTATGCATTCCAAAATCAATTCTGGACATTGAATGACTGGAGGGAAGCCTGCAGCTGAGACAATTCCACTCTTGACAAATTTAACAGCAGTAGGTGATGGATTGCTTCCAACTATTCCAAAAATCTCGTGCCTGAAAGCTCCTAGCTGAAAAGTTCCCAAGTTGGTGTCGTTGATTAACTTCCACTTGGAAATTATCTTGGACTCTGGAAGGAATACCTTCATCTCATTCTTGATCTATGCCTGCCTGCAAGTAACCACAACCTTGGTTGATTCCGCCATTCCTACAAAACAAAGTAAATTAACATTAAAAATCTGCGTAAGGAATTAAATAAGATAGTGGAGAATAAATTCCAGCTGAAGGAGAAATTCCAGTCGATAAATTCCTAATTAAGAGTAAAATAAAACCTCTGCGATCAAGAACATTTTGAAAAGAAATGAAATCCTTCGCCTCTAAATCTTTGCCACTTCTCTCCAACTTCATCTTTCTCCAAAATCACACATGAGAAATGAATTGTGTTTCATCATTTATATAGAATTCCTCACCAAGCTGCCAGGTTGGCAAGAGACTAATCTTAGCAGTTGTATTAAGAATGTGTCATGCTTTCCTTAATAACTCACTATGTAAACATGTCCCACGGTTATCCTCTAGTTTAGAAATGGAAATTTCCATGATTTCTTAAGTTATGCGTCATAAGCATGGAATATTCCTTTGCATGTTGCCAGCTCGCCGATTGTAAAAATCTTTCCATTTTGAATTTTCAAAGGAGATTTTGAAAGATTTTTCTTTCCTAAAAATATTTTGACAATTTTATCCACTTGGAAAGATTTCGTGATCATCCGGATTCTTGGAGAGAGAAAATGCCTAGAGAGAAAAAAATTATCTGGGAAGAATTTTTTGTGCTTTTTGGGTTCATCTTGTTCCAAGGAAGCTTTTTCATCAATTTGTCACACTTCCCATTTTTTAGGAATTTTTTCAAATTTGAGTTTTGGAGATCAGGAGAGAGAAAACTCTCTTGACCAATTTTGTGTCTTTGCCTCGAAATTTCTTCAATTTTGGCGAATTCCCATACTTGAGAAAGGATATTTGAATCTTTTCCTTAGGGGATTTCTTTTCTCAATTTCTTCCTTGGGCGTGATTCTCATGTCACAAAGGAATTCTCCTTGGAAAAAATATTCCTTCCTTACCCCTTGCCTAGCGCTCTTCACCTTGTCTGGTCCCCAAAGTCACCTTGAGGAGGAATTTGGCCATGGAGAGAAATTCCTTGACACCCCCTTTCTAGCACTCTCCCTTTGATATGGGCGTTGAAACCATATGATGAAAGAAAAATTGTCAATGAGGAAAATTCCTCTTGACCCATAGTTTGGCGCCCAACTGCCTGACCTGGGCGTTAAATCCATATAGTGCAGGAAAAAGTGGTGTGGAGGAAAATTCCTCCACCTAGTTCTAGTGCTCCCCTTGATGCTTGGGCGCTAAAAGGACATGGAGAAGGAAATTTGGCCATGGAGAAAAATTCCTCCATGACCCCAATCTGTTGTCGGGAATAATCATTATGTTATGTTATCATATTATGTTTATGTTGTCGTCGGTAATAATGAGTTACGGCGGTCAGTTAGTTAGTCGCCCCGAAGGGCAATTAGACGCGACGGTTGGTCGCACCCCTTCAGGTATTATATATTGCGTACCTTTCCTTCGTAGTGGCATCATGATAGTCGTATCTGGGTTTAATGTTATAAGCACTTGATGTACATGGACTGTTGAATTAATACAGAGACTGGTTATTTAATATATTTCCATTATGTTCTGTGCATTTACTTTCTGCATTTAATCGTTTACCGGTATGTGGAAAACATTTGGCGTCGTTGCCTAGACATACTCGGGAAAGGAAGGAATGGATGGCGTACGGACACGATGGGCCTACCCATCGGTGAGATTAACCCAACGGCCGACGACGCGCAAACAGAACATCGTCGTTGGGACGCAAAGCGTGATGGCAAGAGGCGAAGGGGAAATTGAACCCTGTAATAATCCCGACACAATGTTGATATAAATTGTGGCCGAAAGGGAAATTAATAAAAAGTTTGTTTTTTTTGTGTACATGGTGTGTGCTTGCTATGTACAGAAGTGATTTATGCCAAATATACTAAATAAGAATAAAAATAAAAAGATACAAAGTGACGAATGGGAAGTGGCACAAAGAGTGTTGAATCTCAGACAGTGAATAAAACGAAGGCGTAGGCTAAGGCAGCTTGCCGAGGGACGACCAGCCGAGGGGTTACTCGAAGGGAACCCAGGAGGTGTCACAGAGGTTGCGGAGGCAGAGATAGACGAAGAGAATTACACTCTCTACACTGTCGTAGGGTTGCCCAAAGGGAACCGAGGAGTCACGAAGGGTGCTGAAGGAGAACTCTACAGTTCGCCAGAATACCACCGTAGGGTAAGAAGTCGCGAAGAGTTGGTGGAACAAACAAGGCAAAGTCTAAACCTGATCGATGCTACCAGAGACCTACTAAAGAACTTGTCCATTTCAGAGGACGAGACCAGGAAGGAGAAGGAGACCGAAACCGAGACCAGAGAAGTAGGAGATACTGGTGCAGCCGAAGGTGTCGGGAGGACACAGGGGCACGGTAGCATAAACAATCTGTTCGGGTCGGGCTCAGCCATCCCTGGTAGTCAAGGTAGTCTGGTGGGACCTAGTGGACCAGTTTTCGGAGTACCTGGCGGTAGTGGACCTGGAGGGCCGGTCTCGGGAGGTACGAACCTTGGAGGTTCCGAAGGGCAAGGCGGCGGTAGTGGACCTGGAGGGCCAATCCCGGGAGGTACGAACCTTGGAGGTTCCGGAGGGCAAGGTGTGCCAAAGGTAAGAAGCGTGATGGTAGGCAAATAGAAGTTGCCCAAATTCAACGGAGATGGCAAAGATGACCCCGTACGGCACTGCCATACGTGTGAGTAAATATGGTCAGCCAACGGGGTAGTTGACAAAGCAGATTGGGTGGTGCAGTTCCCTGCCACCCTGTGAGGAGTAGCCATTGATTGGTACTCTAATGTGGATAAAACAAAGGTGGGAACATGGGATGACCTACAGAAAGCTTTCGAGAAGGATTTTCGACTCCTTCGAGATGATAATGAGATCGTGGCAGAGATATTAAGCACAAAGTAGGGATAGCACGAGACAGTGCGAACATACAGCCGACGGTTAAAGGAGTTACTGGGGAAAATGGAGAGTCAACCAACGGATGGGTTGAAAAAGAGATGGTTCGTGGAGGGGCTGAAACACTCCATCCGGAAGAAGATGAAAATTGTTCCACCAACCTCGTACGAAGATGCATATAATAGAGCGATGGATCTCGAGAGCAACACCAAGACATCCAAGAAGAAAAAGAAGAAGCATAGCTCGTCCGAGGATGATGACTCTTCCGAGGGAAGCAGCAGCGATGGCGAGTCCAACAAAAAGGTGCAAGCCCTACAGAAGGACATGTTGGGGATGATGAAAGAGCTGAAGGTTATGAAGGGAGGTCCGAGCAAGACCGACGAAGGGGAGCTTTGGTGCACGAAATGTAAGACGGACGGCCACACAAAAGGCTCCTGCCCAAAGAAGGCCTATTGTGATATATGCCAGTTGATGGGGCATCCCACCAGGGAATGCCCCTACAACATGAAAACACGAAGCCAACAAGTATTTCTTACGCAGGAACAACCAACTACATCGGGCGGTACCGACGGCTCCCAAGCAAACAACAATGCAACCTCGGGAGGCTATCGAGATAACCGGTGGGGAAGACGAAACAACAATAACAACAATAACAATACAAGGAGCCGGATCCAATAAGACTCCAAAGGTCGACCGATGGTACAATGCAGAGCATGCAGCCAGTGGGGGCACTTCGCCCGAGACTGCCCAAAGGAAGAGGCCACACAATATTTGTGCAAATGGTGCGGACCGGGAGACCACGAAGACGCCACCTGCCCGAAGTCCGGCGTCAACTTGCTCAATGTCGAGGAAACCAAAGAAGAGGAAGTGTTGGTCGTAACCCGCGCCCAAGCCAGACACGCAATGTGCCCAGACCCGGAGATGGAGAAGCAAAGGGCACAGGAAGCACAGGAAGAAATTGAGAAAGAGATACGAGAAAGGGCAAAGGCGAAGGGTACGGCGAGTACTTCCAGCCGACCGGAGGCGGGGGATGCTATACTAAATCAAATTTTAAAATTAAAACCGGAGGTGTCTGTGAAGGTACACGACCTCCTCCAGACAATGCCTCAATTACGAACGGCATTGCTGAATAATCTCTCCCAACCACGCACCAATACCAACCACCGCACAGATGTTCCTGGGGGGTCTGCAATAGACCCCATGCTGCTGGCAGTTAACACTGGAAGGAACCCGGCCATTGTGGAGATGGGTATCCTTGGCACCATTCTAACCGATACCATCGTCGATGGTGGATCAGGAGTCAATGTTTTTCCAGAAGAAACCTGGCGGAAGTTGGGGAAGGCGACGATGTGCCCATCTACATTCAATTTGCTGGGAGCAGATCAACATGGAATCAAACCCATCAAGACAAATGGGCCAACAAGTTACCATCGGGGCGCAACCCTTCATACTAGACTTCGTGGTAATCCCACTAAATAAAAAAGGGTATGATGCGATCTTAGGCAGAGGGTGGCTGGTGGTAGCCAAGGCCACCCACAACTGGAAGAATACTCTGTCTATGGAGAATGGAGGAAGGAAGTTTATCATAGACCTCGAGACACAGTTGGTTAGTGAGGAACTGGCATCATCTTCGGAATCAGAGGGTGAAGGAGAAGGCGACCTGAGGAACGAAGGATAGGGCTGCAGGGAGCCCAACGACGAAGGGATCCTCAAACTAGGAGAGTGCTCCAAGGATGAGACAGGGTCATTGAACGGGCTCTTCCATTGGCAGATGGAGGATTACGAAATGTTCCAGAGCTACAAGCTCGAAGTAGAGGAACCAGAGCAAGCAACAGAGGAGGTGTACTTGCCGGAATACAGAGAATATTGGAAGGGAGACGCCCCAAACCTCGGTGACGTAGATAATCCCAAGATCATTCGTGTCGGAACCGATTAGAACCCTATGTGGAAGGCCGCAGCCTTCAAAATTTTATTCTTCTTCTTCTTCTTATGTACGGGAAGGAGACCGTGGTTCTTGTAGAATTTATGGTTCCAGGTCTTCGGATGGCCATTGAAAATAAACTCGCCACCAACGGATCCAAATTGAAACCCTACCACGCGAAGCGCGCAAGGGACCCGAGAGGCCGGAAGGACACCCGAGAGGCCGGAGGGGGACCCAAGAGGCCGAAAGGACACCCGAGAGTCCGCAGGGGGACCCAAGAGGATGGAAGGGGACTCAAGAGGCCAGGCAGGCGACTTGAGAGGCCAGGCAGGCGACTTGAGAGGCACAGGACCAACGCGGGAGACTCTTGGGCGAGGAAAACTGAGAAGGATGAAGGGCAATCCCAGAGACAGGGGACCCGAGCCAAAGACTCTCTTGACAACTAAATTAGGAAATTGGAAAAAAAAAAAAAATTTAAAAAAAACGTACGGTCGTACGGGTCCATATGGCAGTTGACCATACGGCTGGGAGAAAAAAATTTATAAAAAAAAAAAAAAGTGGAGACACCGTTCGGTGGGGGCCACGCTGGTGGCACCGCTAGGTCCACCGTGCGGTGGCACCGACCGTACAATGACACCACAGGGTCACCGTGCGGTGGCACCGCGTGCCGTCGTGCGGTGGCACTGTGTGCCATCATGCGGTGGCACCGTCTCCACCATAAATAAACTGCAGCGCCAAAGAGAAAATTCCAATATAGGCAAGGAAAAAATCACAAGGCAAACAAAACAAAATCGCGGAGGAAGGAGATTGCACACCGCACACCAGCACGCCAAGTACACCGCACCCCGCCATACACCGTACTACCGACCGACACGAGCAAGGAAAACGTTGGCAACAGGAAGTAGAAAGTGGTGGCAGCTGGGCAGTTGGAAGGAGAAAGTGACAGGCCTGAAGGAGCACGGCGGCGACTGTTTACAAGAGGGTGAGAGGGAAAATACCATGGTACGACAGGGATAAAGGTGGTGATGGCATGTGAAAAAAAAAAAACGATGACCAGATTGAAAAATCATTCGATGGCGTCTGGAGCCAGGACGCTGAAAATATTAGAGTGGAGAAGAAGGGTTTTTGGCATCTTAAAATATCACAGAAATGATGTGCGCCATGGACTTTCGTGTGGTTCTGAGGGTTGTAAATTGGTTGTAAAGCGCTGCCCCAGACCCCCAATTTATTTTTGAGTTACAATACACTTTTTGAGTTGGGCGAAGGGCATCAGAGAAGGCACGGTAAGTGTTGGGTTGTCCCGTACTGTGAGAAAAAAAGCCTAAAGCTTAGCATTGGCGGGGAATCCATAAGCCGTAGAGGGAGACGGATTTGGAGGTTTGGAACAAACAGAGTCTGAGGGAAGGCATTGCCGACACGCGAAGTCATACGATACAAGGGAGTTATTCAGTTCAATTATCAAACTTTGGGGAGTGTGATGGAGGATTTGAGGCGTCTCCTAGCCTTTGTGCTCGAGGGTTGTGGCCACTTCCAGGCATGAATGGTATGCTTTGAGGAACTCGGAGTATGTCTCGATTGGACAAGAGGTTGCCTTGGTGGATGCACAGAGGGCTCGGGAGGAGCTAACCACCAGGTTGGAGGGAGTACTAGCGGGAGACTTAGCTCAACGTACCCAGGAGTTGGATGCCGAGAGGGCAGCGCGGGTGGCTATCGAGGACAAATTGGCTAGGGAGACAGTATCATTTGAGTAGCAGTTGGTGGAGGCTAAGACTGAAAAGCGTGTTTTGCAGACAAGTTTGATGGTAGCAGAAAAAGGTTTTCAGGCGAGGATGCAGTAGGTGTATGAGTTCCGGGCTCAACTGGCGTCAGCAGTTCCTGTAGTTCTCTACCTTGGTTTTGTTTAATGTCATCTCTATTTTGTATTACGTCGTCCGGAGACGACTTCTTTTCTTGGGGGGGATGATGTTGCCGGGAATAATCATTATGTTATGTTGTCATATTATGTTTATGTTGTCGTCGGTAATAATGAGTTACGGCGGTCAGTTAGTTAGTCGTCCCGAAGGGCAATTAGACGCGACAATTGGTCGCACCCCTTTGGGTATTCCTTCGTAGTGGCATCATGATAGTCGTATTTGGGTTTAATGTTATAAGCACTTGATGTAAATGGACTGTTGAATTAATACAGAGACTGGTTATTTATATATTTCCATTATGTTTTGTGCATTTACTTTCTACATTTAATCGTTTACTCGTATGTGGCAAACACAATCTAGCGCCCAATCCTTGACATGAGCGCCAAAACTACCTAGTCATGGAATTTTGGGGTTGGAGGAAAAATCCTCCATGACCCCAATCTGGCGCCCACCCACAGTTGAAAGCCATTCACTGCCAAGGTAAGGATTCTCTTGGATTTTGCCAGACTTAGCCAATTTTGCCCTTTTCCAGACTTGGGATGCCATCTTGGATTGAAGTGGATTTCTCTGCCAGACTTAGAAGATTTTTCAATGCCTTTCCAATACTGGAATGAATTCAGACAACCATTTTTCGATCAACTGCCTGCTTTTTCAAACTTTTCGGATATAGACAAATATTCAAAAATACTCAGTCTTCAATGTCGAGACCCCTGCCTGCGAAAAACTTACCAAAAATAGTAAGTACTTCATAAACATCAAAATTAGGGCAAACCGGGGCAAGATGACACTAAAAATAGAAACTTACTAAAAAATAGAAACTGCTAAAAATAGTAAGTTTGATTTTTGGCAAAATAAAGACAATCCACAATCTAGGAGGCAGTGAAATCCTAAATAATAGGAACTTTCTAAAAATCAAAAGTTGCTCAAAATTCGCTCAAATTTCATTGGTAGGTTCCTTGAAGGGTCTTGATTCCAATGCAATGTTCAATTTCTCCAAAAACCTAAGAAAAAGACCTCAAATCTAAGTCTGAAGGGTGAAACCCTAAAATAGACAAAACAAGTTCTAGACTTAGCCAAATTCACTCAAACGACTTGCAGGCTTGATCAAATTCACCCCAAAACACTTGCAAACTGAGGAGACCGAAGAGACTACCATGAAAAGACTCAATGAACCAAAACCAAAAGACCAAGAGGACCTAAAAGGTAGGGGGTCCCCATTTGGAATGGGGTGATGTGTGATTAAGTCATAACACTACCCTTAGAAGATTGCACTAGCATTGTGGAGATGTTCATGGCATGTCAAAGCAAAGCTTAGTTGAGCTCACTTGAAGTTGTCCATTGTCTTGCATTCTTAGCATTAGCGTAGCATTCCTAAACCTTGCTCCTTTTTTCACTTTTTTATCAAAGATCATTAGTAATAGGAAAGAGCGATATTGCAACATCATTTGAAGAATAATATTCATTGAGCTTGAATTGGTGAAGAAAAATTACGTAAGTCCCCTTGAAGGTACAACAAACGCATCATACCATTGAAGCTATCCAACAAGTCAAAACCTGACATTGTAAACCTTGGAGTCGTCTCAAGTGACCCTTCGCCATCTTCAGCATTTGAGAAGTCTTTGTTAAAGAGAGGATAGAGTATTCAATACTTTATTTTGTGTTCGATCGTGCAAAAAACACACATCAACAAAGTCCACATGATCTCTTGAGGATCATAGTGGATAAAGGCATTAAAGATTCAAAGGAAAACATTAACCAAAACCTTTCTAAACCGTATCAAGCAAGTTGCCAATGTTCCAATTCTATAGAATGGAAAAATGACAAGACTAAAACCATAGATGAAAAACTCGGCGAGCAATTCAAAAACTCGCGAGTAATCGCGATCCATAATCCCGCGCGAGTTAATCGCGGAAATACTCGGGGCGATTTTTTTATATACTCGCCGCGATTTTTTTGGCAAATAATCGCCGTTAATGGCCAAAACCCGCCCGAAACGCGGCACAAAATGCGAGAAAAACGCGACTTAAGTCGCAGGCAAAAAAAAAACCGAAGTCTTTATTCCATTTCGCGGCTCGCGCGACTCCGGAAGGCAAAAAAACGCCACGCGATTTGCATAGGGTTTGCATTTGCACGCACGACCAGGTATCTTTTTGTATTGTTTCATTTCGAATACACAGTCATTTTGACTGTGTAATACACAGTCATTTGAAATGACTGTGTATTACACAGTCAAAATGACTATATTGTTTGCATTTGCACGCACGACCAGGTATCTTTTTGTATTGTTTTATTTCGAATACACAGTCATTTTGACTGTGTAATACACAGTCATTTGAAATGACTGTGTATTACACAGTCAAAATGACTGTATTGTTTGCATTTGCACGCACGACCAGGCATCTTTTTGTATTGTTTTATTTCGAATACACAGTCGTTTTGACTGTGTAATACACAGTCATTTGAAATGACTGTGTATTACACAGTCAAAATGACTGTATTGTTTGCATTTGCACGCACAACCAGGTATCTTTTTGTATTGTTTTATTTCGAATGACTAAGACTGTGTAATACACAGTCATTTGAAAATGACTGTGTATTACACAGTCTTAGTCATTTCAAATGACTGTGTATTACACAGTCACAGTCATTTCAAATGACTGTGTAATACACAATCATTAGTAATTAGTAATTACAATTTACAGTCATTTCAAATGACTGTGTATTACACAGTCATCAGTCATTTGAAATGACTGTGTAATACACAGTCATTTGAAAATGACTGTGTATTACACAGTCACAGTCATTTCAAATGACTGTGTAATACACAGTCATTTCAAATTTTCAAATGACTGTGTATTACACAGTCATCATTACACAATCACAGTCATTTCAATTTTCAAATGACTGTGTAATACACAGTCATTTCAAATTTTCAAATGACTGTGTATTACACAGTCATCATTACACAGTCACAGTCATTTCAAATGACTGTGTATTACACAGTCACAGTCATTTCAATTTTCAAATGACTGTGTAATACACAGTCATTTCAAATTTTCAAATGACTGTGTATTACACAGTCATCATTACACAGTCACAGTCATTTCAAATGACTGTGTATTACACAGTCATCATTACACAGTCACAGTCATTTCAAATGACTGTGTAATACACATTCATTTTCAAATGACTGTGTATTACACAGTCATCAGTCATTTGAAATGACTGTGTAATACACAGTCATTTCCAAATGACTGTGTATTACACAGTCATTTTCAAATGACTGTGTAATACACAGTCATTACAGTCATTTCAAATGAGAAATGACTGTGTATTACACAGTCATTTTCAAATGACTGTGTAATACACAGTCATTACAGTCATTTCAAAATTTCAAATGACTGATGACTGTGTAATACACAGTCATTTTCAAATGACTGATGACTGTGTAATACACAGTCATTTGAAATTTTGAAATGACTGTGTAATACATAGTCATTTTCAAATGACTGATGACTGTGTAATACATTAATCATTAATGTACATTGTAATTAATGACTGTGTATTACACAGTCAATTGTGAAATACTCATAGTCATTTGAAATGACTGTCAACTGTGTAATGTCAATGTGTATTAAAGTATTTCATTTAAATTTAAATTTGAAGTTAAAAACTTAAAAAAATACACAACCAATTAAAAATTTTAATTTTAGAGAGTCATCTATTTTGACTGTAAATAAAATACAGTTATACAGTCATTGTAATTTTTGGATGTTTGTGATTTTTTTTGGTAACAATGTTATTTATCTCTAAATGTTGCCTCTCTTTTGCTAGGTTCTTTTCCACATCTTTTTGAAAGAAAATGGATTCAGCTTCTACAGTTAAAGTTGGTGGCAAAAAGAGAGACCCTTGTTGGAAACATGGGAGACCAGGTCCAAAACGAGGAGATGTTTTTTGCAACCATTGCAAAAAAATTGTAAAAGGTGGCATTAATAGGTTCAAATATCACCTTGCAAAAATTCAATGCCGAGATACCACAAGCTGTACGGAATGTACTGAAGAGGCTACGAGAGATGCAATAGCAACGCTTGAAGCATATGATCAAAGGAAGGCAACAAAAAAGAGAACAGCAGAGGCAATGGCAGCCCCAAGGGCAGATTTGAGTTCCATGGGGTCACATACAGATGTGGGGACATCTGGTTCTTCCCTTGGGCCACGGATACGAGCAAAGGGAACTTTGGACAGCAACATGGAAAACTTCTTTATTCCACGTAACACTCCTGGTGCACAACCTGGATTGCTTGGCACTGCATGGAATAAAGAGGCTCACCAACAAGCCAAGGTGGCGTGTGCTAGATTTTTTATCTACAACGATGTTCCGTTCAATGCTATTTCTAGTCCATCTTGGGACCAATTGGTCACCACGTTGACTGTGGCAGGTAAGGGGTTCAAATCCCCAAGCCGTTACGAGGTAAGTGGACCGTTATTGCAGGATGAGGTCCAAAACACTCATGCATTAGTGGAAGAGCAAAGGACTATTTGGGAAAAGAATGGCTGCACCATTCTTTCTGATGGATGGACAGATGGTAGGAACAGGACACTCATCAACTTTCTAGTTGCTTCAGGAGGACAGTTAGTATTTTTAAAATCAATTGATGCCTCCAATGAAGTGAAGAATGCGGAGACCTTGTGCAACATGTTGGATGAAGTGGTGATGGATGTGGGAGTGCAGAATGTCATCCAAGTTGTGACTGATAATGCAGTTGCATATGTGGCAGCCGGCAAACTTCTAATGGCTAGACATCCGACATTATTTTGGAGCCCTTGTGCTGCCCATTGTCTTGACTTGCTCCTTGAGGACATAGGGAAACTAAGTTGGGTAAAGAAAGTGGTTGAAGATGGAAGGAATATCACCAAATACATCTACAATCACACATGGGTCCTGAATCTTATGAGAGAACACACTGAAGGTAAGGATCTTGTGCGGTCGGGGGTCACACGCTTTGCTACCAATTTCCTCACCTTGCAGAGCATACTTGCTACATTGCCCAACCTGAAGCGGATGTTCGTGAGTGAAAGATGGTTGGGGAGTCCTTATGCTACAAAGCCTGAAGCAGAGAAGGTTGTGATTGCCATTTTTGATACTAATTTTGCCAAGATGGTGGAGGAGATCATCAATGTAAGTTTTGAAACTTTAATTGATGATTTATTATTTAATTTTCTAATATTTCAATCTGCTGATTTTGTTAGATTTTTTATATCTAGGTGTCGGAACCGTTGGTGAGGGTGCTACGAATGGTGGATGGGGATCATAACTCCATGGGGTATCTATATGAGGCCATGGATAAGGCCAAAGAGGCGATTCAACACTTGTATGGGTCAAACAAGACCAAGTATGAACCCATATGGCGCATAATTGATCGGAGGTGGAACCATCAACTCCACCAACATATTCATGCTGCTGCCTACTTCTTGAATCCCAAGTTTTTTTACTCTCCGAGTTTCAAAGCAGATGCAGAGGTTAGAATTGGCCTTGACACATGCATTCGGAGATTAGTTGATGATGAGATCCTTCGAGACCTGATACTTGATGAGTTGCAGAGTTATAAGAAGGCCTTAGGGGAATTGTTTTCTTCACCTGATTGCAAACGTAGGAGAGCCACCTTACGACCAGGTAAAAAAAAACATATGTTTAATTTTTACCATTTATTTCTCTCTTTAAGATTATTGAAATCTTTACAAGTTATAAATCACATTTTGTATCCTTGCAGATTTGTGGTGGGAAGATTATGGTGCCACAACGCCTAATCTTCAAAAGCTTGCCATCCGCATATTATCACAGCCTTGTAGTGCTTCTGGTTGTGAGCGCAACTGGAGTGTTTTTGAGAACATCCACACAAAAAAGCGCAATAGGTTGACTCAACAACGCTTGAATGATCTTGTCTATGTGCGGTACAACATTCGATTACATGAGAAGAAGGTGCTAGGGCAAGATTCACATGAAGCACTTGACTTGGATGACATTGATCCATATGCAGCAGAATGGGTTGCTTCTCCTGATGATGTTGATAATGATTTGGATCCATTCCTTACTAATGAGCAGCTGAGTGAGTTGGAGAGGGCAGGAGAGGAATGGGATGCGGAAGTGGCAGCACGTGAGGAGGAGCAGGAGGTTGATCATGCAGAAGAGGCACCTGTTAGTGTTGAGGATGTTGCCACTACTTCAGCACCACCTACCCAGCGGCCACAATCTATTTTGAGCTTTAGTCGTAGACGCAATTTATGATTTCTTATTTTCATAATTTCATTGATACCAAACTTTGAACTTGATATGTAATCAGAATTTCAGAGGTTCTTGTTTTGTGGTCTATGACTCTATAACTCTATGAGACTGTCACTATGATACGTTGATATGTATTGAACTCTTATACATATGTTGCACTTGGTTTTTGGTTTATGCTATGATACTTGCATTTGTTGCTATGTATTACCAAAAAAATTTGATTTATATATCATGGAAATCATATATGTTATACAAATTTGGTGTAAATGTGTGTTTTTGAATTATATATAAAAAAAAAATGTATTTTCAAATGTTCGATAAAGTTGCCGAGTTTTGCCGAGTTTTTTGCCGAGTTTTGGCGAGTCCCGAGTTTTTAAAATTTTTTGGCCTTGCCGAGTTATTGCAAAATCCGAGTTTTTCATCTATGACTAAAACAATGCAAGACCATTTAGAAAAAGTTGAGTTTCAGATGTGTTTAAAAACACGAAGAAAAGAACTCACGCATATAAGAGCTCTATTACAAAAATAAAGGAAGTTTCGCAAGACAATATGAATTATCAAGCAAAATTGTTTAAAGACAAGAAAGACAAAGTTATTTAACAAGACTTAGCAATAGATAGGCAGTTAGCAAAATACACAGCATCATTAGAAGATACATAATATTTCCAAGATTGATTTGGGATCTTGGTATCTTTAAAAAAAGAATCAATCAAGTAAAGAAGAAATTCTAGGAGTATCCTAGTTTGTGATTGCTTGAGGACAAGCAATCTTGGGACGGGCGAACTGTAATGTCCCCTTTTTGAAATGGGATTGTAATAATAATAAATTAAAATATAAAAATAATAAAATTTAATATAGTCATAAAATATAACAAAAAGGTTCAATTTTATTAAAAATCAAGGGGCATGTGAAGAATCATGACTATTGAAGGAAAAAAGATATATAAGACACCAAACAAGGAGAAAGAAAATATATGAAGAATGCATCTTTTATTATCCAATTATTACTCCTTTGGAGCGTGGAACTTCTGTTCATTTAACCTGGGGATGAAACCCCTCATTGAGAAATTAAAGGACGAAAACGCTTTTATTTTTCTTGCTGAGTTTGTGGACGAAAACCCCTGACTCACACAGATTAAGAAATTATTTACCAAAGGCATTCTATAGAAAACAATATCTGATATAAGTCTGAGCAGATTTATGAGTATCCAAAGCAATCTAATAAATTTAATTTTGACAGTAATTATCAAATCAACAAGTTAAAAATAAAAAATTCTTATTAATAAACAATTGTACAAGTTTATATTCTGTGTGCTAGGGCTTGAAACTGAAGGAATTAAAAAGGGAACATTACACTAAGGTTTAGCTTAGAATGTAGGCCCTCCTACCCATGGTCATATTTGAGAAAAATTATTGGTTTTCTTTAGGTCTTATTCTAGGCCATAAAGGGTTTTTAATTTATAAGTTAAAGTCTCAAGTTACAAAATATTATTTTGTCCTTGGTGAGTTTTGTGAAAAAATGTTAAAAATTACCTGATTATTTATCTTCAGCTCATTTTAAAAGACAAAACCTGTGCAACTAGCCTGATTTTATATAAGGACATTGAAGACATAAAATAAAAGGTGTATATACAGGTACAAAATTATTATTCCAGAAATAATTCATATTGAATAATTCTATGTGAATACGTTTTAAGTTTGGCATTTGCTTGCAAGATGTTCATCACTTAAGGGTGAAATTAGTTATTTTTCAATTCA
The DNA here is from genome assembly GCF_030272615.1 of Cryptomeria japonica. Classification (NCBI taxonomy): domain Eukaryota; kingdom Viridiplantae; phylum Streptophyta; class Pinopsida; order Cupressales; family Cupressaceae; genus Cryptomeria; species Cryptomeria japonica. The sequence continues at coordinate 400,393,640 of NC_081407.1, forward strand.
TGCCAATTATTTGATCACTACATTAAGGTTGACCATCTAATAATTGTTAGATATTTTGCAGTGAGGTTTATTCATGACTTTATGAACTTTGCTTTCTAATAATAAGATCTCACACTGACGAGTAAGGGCTCAAACGAGAAAGGATCTAATCAATCTAAACCAATTCTTCTGCTCGGCATGCCCCACTATCAACTATAGAGTGTATATTTCCAAACTTCCTCTGCATGGTGTATGGATGTAATGTATGAATTGATTTCTTGTTGTAAGTTCTGGAGTGAGTTTCTAGTCAATCACCGTCATTTGGAGTGAACCCGTCCTTGCAATAGGTAGATCATTTGAGTAGTTGGCTCTGTTGCTCAATAAGTGCAGTATTGGTTGAAAGCTCTACACTGAATATAATGAATAAATCATGAACTTTGCTTTCAATTGATAATATCTCATGCTAGGAATAGCATGACAATTTTGTTGGCCTCTCTTTCAACAAGGATTAGTTAGATTTAATAGGTTATTTTCCTTGTAATCACATTTTGTATTTCAAACTTATAAATACAAATATTTTTTCCTAGTTATTTATCAAATGATTCTTGTGTACTGTTAATTTTTCAGAATATAACTTGTTTTGTCTCTATCACTGCCGTGATCTTTCTGTGTAGGCAGACTTGTCTACTTTTATTTAAATATTTTCTTCCCATTGTATTTTGTTAGTATTTATAGCAGGTCTATTCTAGATCGGCAAGGTATTTCAGTTAAAACCAGTATAAAATTGCTGATCCTTTTTAACACTGCATAATCATAGTTTTAATTAAAAAAACTTACTAACCGATATCAAGATAACTTTGAAATAGAATTTAATGGTATATAATAATAATAAAATTGAAATGTAAAAGAATAAAAATTAGATTTAAAATTTAAATATTAAAGAATATAATTAAATATAATTAAAATTTATTTAAGTTAATGAATGGTCAAAATACATGGAATGAAAAGTTGTGACTCCCTCAAACATGAGATATAAAAGGGAGAAGAGAACCTCATTTAAGAGGGGGATAATTTGGGAATCAGAGGTGCAGATCTGATTGTGACAGGTTGTGTCCCTTTCAAAGAGCAGAAATAATGAAGAGTTGCACTCTTTCAAAGGGTGCTAATGGTGAAATGGTGTGTCTCTTGCCAAAGGGCATTCATGATGAAGAGGTGTGACCTCTCCCTCACATTGAGAGATATAAAGGAAAGGAATCAAAAGCCTCCAGTGACATCACCATCAATCAGATCAGATCAGAACTGTTATTAAGTTACAGGCAGTAACATCTTTGTTCTTGGTGGTATGCATGGGGATGTGCTGAATATGTATGCTTAATATATGAAGCCTGATAATGTTCTTATGCAGAATTTAGTAGTAATATCAATATAGACTGCAATTATGTATGACAGTCATACTTAATTTCATATATATTAATAATACATGAGAAGTTAGCATACTCATAGCCTAATCCTTGCTTTTCTGCTAATGCCTACGCTAGGATTGGATGCGGAATTGTTAGGGAAAGGTGGTATTAATACCTCGCAAGGTAGATAAGACCTGCAGTGGAATGGACATGTGCTACATCATACAAAGGCAATGGATAAGGCCTGCGGTGGAATGGGCATGTGTTACATCATACAAAGGCACTACTTGTGGATGATAGTTTTCTGGAGCCCTAACAAAGATACTTCCCAATTTCCACTAAGATTGATCATTAGGATTGATTAGGGATTAGACCTGGCTATGTTGATTATCCCTTGTATGATGTATGCTAATTGTTCCCTAGAGCTAACAAATGCATAATAAAATATAATAAGTATGATGAGATGTGTTTAATTAATGGAAAACAGGCTATCTCCTGATAGAGGACACTGCAATCCACACTAGCAATCATCATTTTTAAGCAATTAGACTGCCCTCTGCACTGAGAATTAGTTCTTAGTTCTTAGGGATTCCACAATTAAACTGGTCTGAGTTCATTTGGACCATCACAGTAGGCAATTGGGTTGATTCATTGCACTGAAACATTTATTGGCATTAACACAACTGTACTAGAATGGAAGGAAGAGCAATGTCTGAGCAATGTGTCATTCATACATAAATGAGATGTGCCCAAATGGCGTTTAATGCCTCCAACAGCAGTAATGGACTGAGAGAAAGAAGTAATCAATCTGGTAGGTCAGAGATTACCACAGAGAGACCTATGCCCAAACCAGGAGATCTCACACAAAAAATAAGACAAAGCATTTCTTATAATGGTAGAAGAAGAAAAGAGAAAAGGATCCACCAAAAATCTCGATATAGACAATAGTGCCTCCATGGATTTCATAGTAGATTGGACACTAGTAGATAAAATTCTCCTCAAATTCCCCCTCTTGAAGGGAACAAAGGCAGCATAGACTGAAACTTCGTACAATATGGTGGTCTGTCTCAACACAAAGCTGGTTAGAACTTGGAACACACCTGCAACTAGTTAGGTGTGATCCTCAAATTATGAGACCGATGATGCTAAAAATAGGTGGGCCGAACAATGACCCCATCAAAAACCTATAAGAAATGCTTAACATAAAATGTTGATTTGGGGCTAAGAGATGTCAGAGGGTATGTTCAAGTAACTTAGGTGTACTGACACTAAATGTCCTCTCTAATGAATCGATTAAGCATCTCTTTTCTTGGAAGAAGTCAATGAGAAGCAAATCAAGAGAACTTGAAGAGAGGGAGTTGTTTAAAAAAATGCCAATAAATTGGAAGAGCAAGTACACCTCAAAGAACCTACAATATTGATGCCTAGGATGGCCCAACGAGGCAATTGCTTCCAAGAAACATAGCATCAAGAGCATATCTCCCATGAGACAAAGGTGAATTGACCATGGATCTCAGCTTGTGCATAAACCAAGTGAGTCCGAAGACAGTCTCAAAACAAAGGGGTTGGGCAGCAAATTCAGCCTAGACAATATACTAAAGAACCATCTATTTGCACAAAATAATATGCTGAAGCATAATTATCTAAACCCTCTGAACCTGAGCCCAATCACATGAACATCAAGGCAAAATAGGCAACATTTGGACAAACCAATGAACCTTCCAAAGAACTCTTTAATAAATAATGGGATAATGAATCTTCCAAAAACTTTTTAATAAATAGCATCAGAGCAAAATAGGCCATTATGGTGGTGCCTAGCTAAAGATTCTAAAAAACCAAATATAATAAAGATAATTTCACAATGGGGTTCTTCCCATAGTGTGTTGGTTAAGTGGTGGAGTTGTTGTTATGTCCACCAAGGTTCAAACCCCCGCTGGGCCCTTGTGATCGCAGGCGTGTGCCTTCACTGATCCAATGTGCTTGCAGGTTTGAGCCTCAGCTTTGTTAAATGGAAATGAGATCCCCCATTTGTGACCTCACCGATTCATAGCTCCGAGCCAAAAGCGTTTCATGTGGTACCAGAGGGCATGTCATGCCAATGTCACCGGTCATGTTAAAAAGTTTACCCGGCACTTTTGAAAAAAAAAAGATAATTTCACAGTAAATTCCTTCCAGTATAGCATCAATCTTTAATTAGAGCTATCTCCTGCCTGTGCCATTTTGTTGTTAAGGAACAAAATCCATGTAACATTGCTTGCTAAAAAGCAGTGCTTTAAGAAAAGGAAATAATCCACAGACTAGAAGATTTACTATTAACTTAATTCATGGAAAAAAAAAGAATACCTGATGGGCCTTCCAAAAGTACCGTGGTCTTAAATTTGAAAGAAAATGCAGATGGATACATGCAAGGTGCAAGCAAAAATGCCAACTGTTGAGCTATATCCTGTTGTAAAGGTGTGCAATCTACACTACAAGTAGCCAGGAAAGCAGGAGGCAAGAGGGAAGGCACACTGCCACCAAGTACAAGTGCAGTTTGATTGCAGTTGACACGGAGAATCACTTCATTAGGCTCCATAGCCATGACCTAACGGTAAGACCAGCAACAGAAATTCAGTTATCAGATGAATAATACAAGAAAAAAACTAAAAGATTTTATTCCCAAAACTGGAAATCACCAGTTCAGATAATTTTCCTCCTGTCTAAGATTATTAATGCTCCTCATTTCCGAACAAAATTATGAAAAGTGAAAAATACCTTAAAGTAGATCACATTGTCAGAAGAGAGTGATCTTGTCTTGCTATCGCAATTACTGCAGAAATCAGATCTACAGTTCTGAGCAAGCTGTATGGAGAAAATGTCTCCCCTTGCAAGAAGCCTGTCAACTTTGAAATAGCAGTGTAAAGCAGCATCTATCATTTCTTGCCGTTCTTCTACTTCTACTGGATAGCCAGTTCTTAATTTATCAAAGATTCTGCTGGAAGGTATTTTGACAAAGGATATCCTCAAGTGTGATGCATATCTAGGCATATCAGGTTTACAATACTCAAAACCACAATTTTGGTTTCTAGGCACTTTCTCTTTGGGAACTAAGCAATGCAATTGATGAAGATCAGAATAAGGAATAATATCCACTACAGCAGTTGTCTTAAGATACTTATTTTCAGCAAAAGAACAATTAAGAAACAGAGAAGCAAATGAATCTTGACCGCTACCTATGAGAACTTTCAGGCATGCTATATGCAGGCCAATATTAAAGGCCAACTGAGGTGAGAGATATGCCATATGTGGGTCAATGGCCAAGCTTCTTTCTCGAGGCAAACAGTAAGCAGACAAAAGGCTTTTCATATGCTTTGTGCAGGGCAAGTGAGAAAATAACAATTTCTGTGATTGGTTGAAATCTGCAGAACTTCGATCTGGAGGATCCAAAACAAGGACTCTTGCGAGCCTTCCTAAATTTGTATGAGCATCTTTTACAATCACCTGCAAGTAAAGAAAAGAATCTTAAACATTATTTGATAAATTCAGAGAATAGCTCCATTATGGAAAGTAATTACATAAACTAAAATTTTAATAAAAAACTACAAACAACCGTGGCCACTGTATTCAACACAATTTAAAAATGTTAGTTCAGTAATTTATAATGCTAACCTTAACTTGATGATCTAAGAACATACAACTGTAAATCATTTTTTATTTTATAGATGCAGAAACTGAGGTTAAAACACAAAACAATTGTTAAAGATTGAATAAGATAGAATGATGCCAATAGGCCTTGGCTCAGAAGTAAGATCAATAAACTATAAAGTGCCAAGTTTCCACTAAGGTTCAATTCCACCTGCATTTTCCCCTACTCCAATGACATGAATACAAAAACATCATGAAACCCTGTGCATGTACTTGACAGATTTGTCAGAGTACATTACCCTCAAACCTGGTGAGGACAAAGAAAGTCTATGTTTTCAGTGCAGCCCTTCAGGCATGTTTTTTGAAACTCGCAACCTTAATACACACACAATTATGAGTATGTTATGGTAGCTTTGTGATGACTTCTGCAGGAAAAAATTATTTTTATCAAGTTGAAATAAACATATAACAGTATGTGGAAGCCAATGATGATTAGCTTTTGATTTTTCATTGACCCTCCTAAAAACGAATCCCTTTGATTTCCCTTAAAATTTTGCAGCTTTGGATATTAGATTCTGCCCAAAGAAAAGAAGATGCTTGCTAATATCTACTAGTGACATTAGAGCCTGAAGAGAAACACTGGCAAGGAAATGGATGGCTCAAGCAGTAAAATCAGAAGCCCGCTAACAAATTCTTGCTGGGGAAAGAACAAAAATAACCTCATAAAGTAGCTTCAAAGACTCTTTTGGCCTGTTTTTATGTTAGAGGAGTCAAACTGCTAATCTAAATGGTTCTGATGTCTTAGAAATAATTTATGTAGTGCCATGAGGGACTTCATAATCTGCAAAGCCTATCTTAACTTTTCACACATTAAGGTGTCAACTCGGATGGACCTCAAACTTGACAGGTAAGAGATTTTCACAAAGGGGCTCTTATTTTTAGGGTAAACTTAAAGACAACCAAGAAATACTTGGAAAGATTCGAATACACAAAAATTTGAACCATGTGCAAATATTAAAAGAAATTGACAAACTCATTTACTTTACTCTCTCTAATTAAAGCCAACCAAATGCCTCTTTAACGTGCAATTTGCAGACTTAGTCTGAATTCGACAGACTGACACAGGAGCAACAGTATTTATGGGTAAATCACAAATCCATTTTTCCTTATGAGGAGTATTCGCAATAAAGATGTAAATAATTAATCCCTACTTTCTTATAAAGGATATTCCCGATGATGATATTAATTACCTTTTTAAGATCCTGTTTGCTAGGAGAAGTGCAGACTCCAATTGATCTCATGTTGCTTTTATTGGGACAAAATGTGCATTATCTTTTCCAAATAATATACAAGATTTGTCTAAAAGTTGGGATAGCAACTCTACAAAGTGCTTATAAGGCCACGGTAATGCCTTGGAAATCCATCCAAACATGACAAAACACCCCTCTCATCTTGGAAACTGACAAATCTGCTTGGTGACTGATACGAAATTACTGTCACCACACATTTCTGATCCTTGAGTAATGGATTCGTTATATATGCAGAACTATGATTTGAATATAAACATTCAGTAAGGTTCCTAATGGAGTGATATTTCCAACTATGGGACCTTACAACCCTAATAACTCAATCCCTAATACCAGTCTCAGTGGGTCTAGCAAATATTATAGGACATTAAAGAAAGAAACACTAAGCTTTTCCAAGCCGGTATACAGCTAAGCATGCCATAAGTCATCCATAAGAAGAATGATACAAATACTACTATCCCATTCAACGGTTAAAGGGTTAATACTTAATAGTGAAGAACATTAATGGTTGGCAAGTAAAGTGCACAGTACCTAAGGATGGAGTTAAAATTAACTTTGATGGTGCATCGAAAAGGAACCTGGAAAATCTGGTGCAGGCTTTGTGAAAAGAGATGGATAAAAAAATTGCACAAGGGGGCTCAAAATATTTAGGGGTAAAAAACAATAATGAAGCTAAGGTTGAATTCCTCCTAGGAGGTCTTCAAACTGCATATGTGGCAGACTATAAAAGTGTCAGTAACAGAAACCAATTATAGAATGGGTTTCTCAAAACAGTGATCAAAGCAGTGAAAAAAGGATTGTCCTAATTGGCAGCTCAGGGTGATGTGGGAACAAGTTGTTTATTGGAAAATCGAGTAGTGAATTTTTTGGCAAATGAAGGTGTGAAACAAGAGGAGATTTCATACATGCAGTTGTGAGGTGGAAGATTGGCCAAACCTCTCCAATCTTCTTGATTATGATCGACCCCCATAGCGTATTAATCACAAGCTTGAGAAAATTTTCAATTGTAACAATGTTGAGAAGTTAAAGGTCATCAAATCTATTCTTGGCCTGAGGGGTTAGATGAGATTGGTAAGGTTTGTTTGAGGGGCACAATAATTTCTTAAAGATAAAGGTGACGACAAATGATATGGTAGAAAGAGAAAGTTCACTAGATCTTCTAGTTTGCGTTGCTTTGAAGGATGAGTTTCAGCAGGTAAGATGGTGGGAATGCAGGTGAGCTTGCCAACTACAAAGGTCAAGGGCAAGGCGCCTATGGGTGGTTCAAAGATATATCAAGACAATGGATGAGATAGTCCAAGTGTTAATGGTGGATATGTCAACATAGAATTTTTTTGTCGAGACCTTTATATGGTCATGAAATATATGGAAATCTCTCAACATAAAAGGGCAATGGAGCTCATAGTAGTTATATAATGCCACTTTATGGTTCGATGGATTGAATTAATAAAATAGCTCAGCTTTAAATGGGCTAGATAATGCAATTGGGCTGACTGTTCCCTTAATGGAATTGGTTGTTGTCTTTAAAAATGGAGTATACAATCAAGCATATATACATGGTTGACAACTCTTCCCTCAACTGTTAAGGCTTGGAATTTAGCAAATGCCCTAATTCATCTTTAAATGTTTTGTTAGGGACTTGCGTATGTGGTTTTTATGCAGCTATGTTATATTGTGTGAGATGGTCTAGTAGTGGATTCTCCATATAGTTGTTTCTACTAGTTTGTAAATACTATCTATATCTAGTAGTAGTTTTACCATGCCTTGTATAATGGTTGTTCATACAAATTCTCAATTATTGTGTTGTGTGCTATTAGTAGTCTCTAGGGTGAACCCTTGTTAATAGAACCCTATATATATTCTCAAAATATATAACCAATAGTCAGATGATGGTACAAGTAACAAAAAGATGTCAAGAAATAATTAATTAATTAATCAATTAAATGAATATTTGCAAAATAACATAGGGAAAAAAATGGGACATGGCCTCTAGTAGAAGAATTTGATAGAAAGGATTTGGTCAAAGATCAGGTAAATAAGACCCATCAAGTGCTTGGATTGCATTTAGCATTGCTAACTACGAAAAAAGTGCACATGGACAGTGTGTATTGATTACATGACTCTTGATAAGGTTGTCATAAAAAAGAGGCATCCCGATGCATGAGCATCCCCGGTTCATGGCAATCTTGCATCAACCAAAAATATTTCCTTTATGTTTTGCTTTATGTTTGCAGTTTCAACATTTGTTTCTGTGCTTCCCGGATTTGGCTCACTAGAACCTGTGGAGTTGGATTTTTCTTGAAGACTTGATCCTCTTCCTTATTCCCAAACCATGGAGCATTTGGATCATTTTCCAGCAAGTTATCACTACCGGTTTCCGAGATAGTTTTTTGTTACCGGTTGCCAGGACCTATTTGCGTTGGTGATCTACCGGATCCATTCCGTAGCTTGCGGAGCCTTGAGCGTTGATTCCGATGTTCCTTGGCATGTGGCCGACCTTTCCCCGACCTTCATCCTTTGGATTTTCCAAAGGAATTTCTTTGGTGGAGGCCGACCTTGTTGGTTTTACACATTAGGTCTTCTTCTTCGGGTTTTGATCCCTTTTTGGGCCAACCGGATCCCCTTCGATCGTATAAATCATTGTAATAGAGCATTAGAATGTAATCGAAGAAGTTAGACAGAGCATAGAAGATAGATCATAAGATTTGAGGTCTCGAATGTGACCTGTTTTGTATTTTGAGCATGTTTTAGCAGGCTTGTGAGCCAGTTACTGTAACCCGGTTGTTACCGGTTGGTTGTAATCAGTTTTCATGATATAATTCAATCTATTCTGCATTGCCTCCATCATGTCCGTGTGTTTCTGTTGTGTTTACTCTTGCTGACCGGTCTGGACTGATCTCTTTGAGGTCTCTCCTAGCCGGTGACTGCACCAAATCCGCAGCCTTGGATCAGCAATCTATTTGATCAACTATAGCAGGCAAAATGCTTCACACCAAAATATTTGAAATTCCAGTTTCAAGTTCAAAGGAAAGAAGAACATGTAATAAAGAATTCTTTCAAGACTAAACAAATTTCATATAGCTACAAGACTCGACTTGGCTCAAGCTTGGCAAGCTGATTTTTGGCCCAAACTCAGACTCAGCAAAATGAAAAACCATGAAATATAAAGATTTTCTAAGAATTTAAAGATTTTACCATGCGCCCTTCAATAAATCCACTTTAAAGACATTATGAACTTATCAATTAGAGGCTACTTTGATCACATTTTGAATTGAAGGAAACAATATTTTTAAATATATTAATATTCTCAAGTGCTTTAGGTGTACAAAACTCAGGGATTATGATATCCATAGCATCAAAAACAAACCACAACATTGAGCCATGAACTATGCTAAATAGGAGCCTATATCACTCACCCATCATTATTAGCTCTGTGTGTGTCATGTGCTCGTATCTCACACAAGTCTGCAATCCTACTAGAGCCATAGAAGCATTGCTTGAGATCAGAATTGACTTGGCAAACCAAAATTTAATTGGAAATATCTGGAGACAATTAAAAAAGTTGCTTTTTCATCTGGCATAACCCAACATTATTTTTATATTTTGCTTTTTTTAATAATAGCGCAAGTGTTTGGCAGAAGCAATCCCCAACCGGGTCAAGGGGCAGCCTGCCACAGCCCCAAATTAAAACCTTTGCGACAACAAAAACTTCATGGCACATGCCACTTTTGATAATCTTATCACTTTTAAAAACCAATCTCTAAGAGTTCAAACTCTGAACCCTCAAAAAATGTGAGTGTCAAAGCCATAGATTAGTAATTAGGCTCTATGTTTGCTGGTTTTTGCTTTAATGGATTGTATTTTAGCTTCGAATGTTCTTGTTTTCTCCTTGTTTGTGCTTTCAAATGAAATGAATAGACTTTCAAAATGATGTAGGTCCACTTTAAGGTTTTAGGTTCTTTTTTCTTTCCAGCTTTTTTGCCTCTAATTTGATAGCTAAGTTTGAGGCTTAGGGCAAGCCCTGCGAGTGAATCTAACCAAACTCATTATGACTCCATTCTATGTCTTTGGGACTCATTTCATATCACTTGCATCAAGCTTGGCCAAGTGTAGCAAGTTTCTAGCAAGTCTTGTAACCCTGAGTTATATGACTCGTTAGCATGTCCCTTTCGCTTGTGTAATTGAGCAGCTACTTTAATGAAATAATTACTAATGTTTGCTGATACTTTCTTGAATTGAAATGTAAGTGGTATTTTCTGCAGTGTATCAAATTATGATGTTCTTATGAAGATTCAACAATGTAGTTTTTGGGTCAAATTCATTGACCCATATTTCATGAGTAGTTGTCAACACAAACCCATCCTTCATGAGCATGAGGATCCACATAGCACTCATTGCATCTAGGTGATGCTCACAAGGATGAAGCATAGAGACGTCTTGGAAGGTCACCCATTCCAATACTTTGTAAGGCACAACATTTGTTGAAGGTTCTGCAAATAGGGTAACAAGTTAAGTCGGTTTGATCTTAGGAGAAACTCCAAGTTAAGCGCACTTGAGTCATATTAGTACTTCATAAAGCATAACACTTGCCAGAGGTTTTGCAAATGGCATAGCAAGCTAAGTGGGCTTGATCTTGGGGGGAACTCCATGGTTAAGTGCTTAGTTGAACTACTCACCGAGGCCCAAAAAAAAACTCAGCAACTTTAAAAATTGCTTAAATTTAATTAGAAATGCATTTTTTTTGCAAAATTCAATGAGGAGATGCATCCAATGAGTCAATAAATGAGTACACAAAAGAAACAAGCTTGAGTCTAGATATGTTTGATTGATTTAAATGCAAATTGGGTACAAAATGGCATCCTCTTGTGGAATGTTGATGGCTGATAGACTTGAACAAAATGAAATAGCAAATTGTTTTGTAAAACTAAAAGTAAATACTACATCAAAACATTTTACATCTTCCTCTTCCCAGCTCTAGTGAAAACCAGGGGAGAGATATAACTAGAGGGTCTAGTCCTAGGAGTCCGATGTGGCTCCTCCACCTCGCCAAAATGAGATTGAGGGTAGCACCCCTCGCGGGGGTCTGAGGGTGAGATAGTGAGGGGTAGAGAGATAGGTCTAGATCTTGGGGGAGAGAGGAGAGAGTGAGATAGAGAGTGGTAGAGAGAGGGGATAGAGGAAGAGTGATAGGGAGATAGATAGGTCTAAAATTTGGGGCAGATAAAGTGAGTGAGATAGAGCGAGAGAATGCTGATAGGAGCCTACTAATTACTAAAATTTGACTGTCTGAAAATTTAAAAGATCCTCTAAAACCTAGAATTTGCATTATAACTCCTAAAGATTTGAAACCACTCTAAAACATCCTACGACTTAAATGTTATATTTCATGTATATATTCTGATGAAGAGAATGGGACTGAAATGAAAAAAAAAAATTAGATAATTTTTTGAGGTGTTTGGGCCTCTTGTTTTTATGCAGCCGAGTTTTTGCCAGAGACTCGCCAAGTTTTTGTGAAAAACTTGCCAAAAACTCGGCGAGTTTTTTGTGCAAGTTAATGGCGTAAATACTCACCAAGCAAAAAAACTCACAAGTTTTTCAAAACTCACCGAGTACTCTGCGAGTATTCCATCTATGGTTAAGTGCATTTAAGTCAAAGCAGAAAAAAGATGGCTGATCACCCAAGAAATCCTAAAAATTTGCCCTTGTAAATATCATCAACTGCAATAAGTGCTAAGTGGACTATTCATGCTCATGAGAGATGGACTTGTATAAATCACTACTCATAAAATGTAGGACAATGAATTTAACTTAAAAGCTACGCAATTGAATCCTGATAAAAACATCATAATTTGGCACATTACAAAATATACCCCACTTGTCAATAGATGAGAAAAAGGGGCTCTATAATGAATGATTCATAGGGAACAACATTTGTTGAAGGTTTTGCAAATGTGGTAGCAAACTAAGAATGCATGATCTTGGGGGAAACTCCATGGTTAAATGTGCTTGAGTTGCAACGATTCTAGGATGAGTGAACTCTCAGGAAATCTCGATACTTCATCCCTATGAGCATCACATACATGCAATGAGTGCTAAGTGGACCATTCATGCTCATGAGAGATGGGTTCATACTTCATATTAACCACTACTCATGTATATGGTCAATGAGTTTGACTCAAAAACTATGCATTTGAGTCTTGATAAAAAAGAATTACTTCCTATATTCATTTGTGATGTTTTCTCAAATATACTTCTTTTTCTCATACACGGAAAGAGTGTTTGAATGAAATATAAGCAAATCTAGCAAAGAAATAAATCATTCTTAATTTGAAGCTGTGATTTTTCCCAACATTCACTGGTATTCCTAAGTTTTGTAGTTGGTCGAGATGAATTTAGAGCCAATCCAGCCAAGTTAGACACCATACTATAGTGACCAACTCCCACCAATGCTACAAAAGGGAGGAGAATTCTAGATCCTTCTCAATCGTAGCTCATTTCTCCAAGTGTTGCGCATTTCTCTATGCCCCACATTTAAGAAAAGTCTTTTGTCAAAGGGAAACCTGGGCATCAATATTTTGAGAAATCGAGAAGGAATATTTTTAATGCAACAACACTGGCGCTACCTAAAACAATGTTCTGCGTGACATAAAAACATATGCATCTGAATATGCACCAAGAGTTGTTTTGTTACAAGAAGGAAGACCAGTATGATATCAATTAGTGTTATTCTTAGGAGCATTAGCAAACCATCCCACTTATGACAACAAGTTTTTTGCCAAGCTCATTTTTAATAAATAAATAAATAAGCTCAAAATAGCATTCCACTTGTGGATTCTCAGGCCCATTCGTAAGAGCTTCTATTAAAAATCAACACACAAAAATTCAGTAACTGTGACTAAATACAACTATAATTGATGTGCAATGATGCAGACACGTCAAGGAGAACACCCTACACTTAAGTTACAAAGCTTTGAATATTTTAAAAATCAGATTGAATTCCCTTGTACTATAAATGTCTTAAAAAAGAGATTGCCTAAACATCTGTAACTAACTCTCTTAGTCCTAGAGATCATTGACTGACTAACCATAAAAAACTTCTTTTTGTCTTTATAATGCAATATAAAATGCTTGAATTCAGAACATCTAAGTGTCCACCATCCACACTGAACCTTTGATGTGGGATAATTTTAATTCAATTTTTAGTTTCAGTATTAATGTTTGTAAGTGGCCAAGATTGGACAAGAGGAGTGAAAGAGTACATAAACGATAAGTAGACAAAGGGAGTGCCTAGTGCATCTCAGAAAAGTTAAAGCGAGAATGAAATGTATTAATAAACTCAAAAGTAAAAACAATATATTAGGAAGTCAAAAGCCAAAAAAAATAGCAATCGTCAAATAACCAACCTCCTGAAATTTCAGTACAGCCGAAAATTATGGTATCTGGATAATCTTGTATATGTAAGCTGTTAAGGTATATGATGTCTAACTGATCCTAAACCTTTAATCTGTTGAGATTATGTCTACTGATTGACCCATTATCTGTTATTGGTTGTTAGGTCACTTGTGATGAGGACCACCAATTTCCTAAAAAATAGAAAATGACAAATCTGGAGCTAAGATTGTGAGACAAACTCAAGTTAAGTATTTAATATCTAAGATGGAACATCTTAAACTCCTAGTGAATGAAAAACATAAAGCCGTAAGTCTCGAGACAGTCAATAAGTGTCTCCCAAAATAGATAGGGCATCTATAAATGAAATGTTCCTCAAACTCTGGCTCTAGGAGGCAAAGGTTGCAAGTATACACTACTGTAAAAGGTGGTGATGTGACTCCATCTGATGCAGGAGCACCGGTGTAGTTCTTACTGGTTGAGCGATTTTCAGTGGAATTGCTTGAGATCGTGGCATTTCTTCTTGTTTGAGTGTTTAGCATTGTAGTTTTGGGTTTATTCCCTTGTGTTCGTCATCTTTGTCATGTTTGAGTTTCATGGCATTTGGATTTAATCCTGGTGAGTTATCGATTCCAGCATTGGCCTGATTGATATGTTCTTACCGGTTAGTCTGGCAGTGTGTTGAACGAAGTTGGATCAGGTTGCGGTTGATTCCCATGACTTGTGGATCGTGGATTTATGTTTCTTGTGTCGTGTCCGATGTTCCCGGAGGACCGCGCATTGTTTTATGCATTTTGGAAGTTGTTCTTAGTGATTTGAGCCGACATGTTACCATTGCAAGTTTCATGAGCCGGTTGGTCTTTGGGCCGACTTGATCGAGTTGTAATTATTTGCGGACGGTATAAATGGAGGGTTGTGAATCATTTCAGAGGACAAAAGACAGAAGATTGAAAACAGAATTTAGAGATCGAGCGAAGATGTAGATCCGGCGAGATTCTGATCCAGTGGACTGAGGCCAGAAGGGCTGAGGTCCGGATTAGGGTAGAACTGGCAGATTGTTTCTGGAGGCCGATTTGTTGTGCAGATGATCTGCGGATCTGATAACTGTGTTGTAAGCATTGTTTGTATCCTGAACTGCGATCCAGCATGTGGCATGTGTAATTCTTCAAACTGTAATAAGAATTGTTCATATTATTTACCGGTTATGTATTTTGTGTTGTTACCGGTTGTTCTTTCTGCTATTTATGGCATTGTCACCGGTTACCAGTATATTTTGCATGGTGTTTGTGTTAGGCTGCAAAGATGGGCTGTCCTTCATTGGATCTCCCTACCTTGACTGCATCAGCATCCAAAGATGATAAGAACAAACTAGAAATTGTGCTAAAAGGATTCTTAGGAAGCCTACTCTTGGAATACTCTGGAACCTAAATGTGACCAAAATGGAGACATAAAATTGAAAAATTGAGCAGAACCTTAGTTGTCAAGGGCTCTTTAATATCTACCCAAGTACTTTCAAACACACTCTAGTGATCGCTTCTCAGATTCCTTCATTGATTTCAAGCTTTCTGGGTAGAGTAACATAAATACAAAGGAGGGAATATCTGTATATCAGTATGTAACTGCTGGGGAAGAGTAGCAACTCTAGCATACCATAAATATTTGTAACCACTTTAGCATCAGACAAGAATCGGGCATACAATGAATAGTATGCAACATTGTAACATGGAAAAAAATTTAAAATAAGAAGTAGATGTGCCCCAAATTATGCTAAAGTGATTGCATGTGGAACTTGCTTTCTCTACCCAAATACATTTTGATAGCATAGAAGTATGCCCTCTCAATAAAATCAACGCTCTTTGTGTCCCATGTATGAATCCCAAACTTCACATCTATAAAGGCGAACACATATTTTATCTATATCAATCCAACACATTTGTTTCAATATTCAATTATTTATTTCTTTGTTCAGTCATTGTATTTTTATTTTTCGAATTTCTTAAGATTTGATATATTTACATATAAATTTGGGCAAATTTTGTTTTGTAATGCTTTTATATAAAGTTATGTCGAGATGTTTAAATCAATACTCCCGATCACAGGATCATAATAATGGCTGAGGCAAATGAATGATGAGTCACGGTGCGTCATCTGAAACGTTGTGTAGAAATCTCTACATAGTTTTACCCAAAGGCTTTCATATACAGCTTTAATGGACTGTGAATATTTAATTCTTCTAATTTTGGATATTTGTAAGGAAAATAATTCTTGGGAAAAATTAAATTGAGGCCAATAGGAATGGGAAATATTTTAAGAAAAAAACTAACAAAATTAGTCAATTGGCAGTAAATTAAACGCTAAAATTATCCCTATCTTGCACTGAAGCATGAGAAGTGATCCAGCGCAGTAGGACAACGAGGAAGGTTAAGTAAAGAAAGGTTAAAGATAGATAAGTACCAATGAACCGGAAGTGAGAGATAGTTCCCTTAATGTTGCTGCAGCGACTCCTACGATGACTGCATCATCAAAAGCTGTTTCCTTTCCTCCCCGTTCACCCAGTAAATCCTGCAAGCTTGAACCTTCCTCAAAGTGCACATGCAGAAGTCCCGCAGAAAGACGCAATGAAGATGAAACTTCTGTCGAGGTGGGCTTATTGAAAGCCAATATTGAATTCACAACATCAGTAGTACCGCCCAACACCAAAGCCTTTCTCCTTCCCCCCATTGACAGGGCTGGGATGATTCCTCGTAAATATGTACTACCAATTGATAGGGAATTTTGCAGTCCGGGATGTTGTGGATTGTCCCATCATTCCATAAGCACTGGATTTTGAAAACCTTTCATTGAGGGTTAGGAATTTTCACGCTCTTGTCTCTTTTTATGCTCTTTAAAAATTGGTCTGAAACAGGATATGCTACAGTAGCGTCCATCAAACATTCACTGTGCATCTGAAGGCTGCATCTTGTATGCAATTATGTATGGTTTTGAGCTGTGGCTGCTGAGCTCAAGTCCACACACAGCTATGTGAAAGAATAATAGCCGTGTAATTTGAAGGTGTAAATATGTTTCAACTATATTAATAGTCTATTTCATAGCTTTATTGTGAATTCTACCAGCATCCACATATAATTATAAAAAGCCAAAATATATTATGATATTGATGGAGAAGAATCTAAAATTGCAGATATAAAAGTTAAAATAACAATTATTAAAAAATGAGCATAACTAAATATATTATGATATTGATGGGGAAGAATCTAAAATTGCAGATATAAAAGTTAAAATAACAATTATTAAAAAATGAGCATAACTGATAAAAAGGTGCAAAAGCTTCTTTCACATATTCAAAACAAGATGGACGTCACTGAAATCATCAAGAAAAAGTCTACATAAGAGCAAATATTAAATGGAAAGCAAAAATGCTAATGGTTCTATTAAGAACCAGCTTTCATCGATGTGAAATGGATAGATGGATGATACCTAAAGAAGAGTGGGAAAAGAGGATATGCTTATTTTGCAATAGTGGAGCAATAGAGACGGAAAGACATTTTGTTTTGGAATGTACAGCATATTATGAAGACATTTTGAAAACAGACGATTTAAAGACTTTGTTTGAAGAAACAAAACTCGAAAAAATAGCAAATTTGTTGATAAAAATTCATTGCAAAAGAATAGATCTTGAGAAGAGGTTACATGCAAATTAAGATCGTGGTGTCCTGATTTTGCAGGGTGTGTGCTATCAGTGGGTCTCATAGTTTGCTTTCGCCTCATGGATGTTATTATAGATTGTGAAAATCTAATGTCATTAATTTATAAGATAGGATAGAGAGAAATGAGTGAAAAAAAAAAAAATTAATTATTTAACTTATTTTTCATAATATATATTTAAATAATAAATATAACATATAAATTATTGTTAATTATATACTTAAAAATTTAAATTTTCATATATTTCAATATATAAATTAAAAATTATATGTTTTTTTAATTGTGATATATTATATTAATATTATATTGTAATATATATAAATAATGGATTTGTATATGTGTAAATTTTAATAATATTATTGTTTAATATTTTAACTATGAACATAGGTTTTTAATTATTTATTAATATAATAAATTTATTACTTATTAATATTTTCTAATTATTATTTTTATTAATATTTAAATCTTGATATATTTGAAACTTGTATTTTAATTTTAACTTAGATTTAAGTTTAAAATTTATTATAATTAATAATATATTTTTTATGAAATTACAAATAATAAAAAGTTATTAGAATTAATTTAATTTATAAAAAAAAATTATTGAAATTTTAATCATTCTAAAATAATTATATTTTGAATTTGTATTTTAATTTATATAATATTACTATTGTAGTGTTGCAATGGCATCGCGAAGGAGATTGGGTCTACATCTCAGGGAGTTTAGGGACTTCAGACAAAATGACAAACCAAAATTTTTCATGAATCCAAGCTTCAAATCGTGGTCGAAACCGAAATGGGTATGGGAGGATCAGAATAGATCTGTAGGATTTGGGCTGAATGTCAAAAATCTGGATAAATGGGCGAGAGATTTTTCTAGACCCAAAGGGGATCATCGTCTGAATCCTGGTGATCGCGGCACTGTTATGGTTGGGGCAAACACAGACTGGCAAAGGGTGCGGGAGAAAGAATGGAAGCCAAAGAAGATCTCAAGATTTGGGTCGGTTGTGAAACCGAAACCCAAACTTGATGATAATCACAAGTTGTCATTTTTTTCTGGATAGTAAAAGTTGGAGTGATTCAGTGGCTTTTTTCAAAGACAGAGGTTTTTTCCTGAAATGTTTTGGAGATTGGTCGACGTTTTGCCATGTTAAGAAGTGGTGTGAAGAAACGTGGCCCTTCAAGATGGAGACTATGCCAAATGGGTATTTTCTTGTCATAGCAGTAAACAACAAAGACAAAAATTAGATCTTACAAAACGACCCCTTTTTCTTGGGAGGACGAGGAGTTTCAATAAGGGATTGCGAACCAAATTTTAACCCTATCAAAGCCTCAATGGAGGAGGTCCCAATTTGGCTACGTTTATATAATCTCCCTAGGGAATATTGGAATGAGGACATTTTTCAAATGATTGGAAATAAACTAGGGTTTTACCTTAAATCGGATGAAGCCATTTCTAAAGAATATTTTAGCTCTTATGCGAGGATTTGTGTTAGCTGGAAACCCAATTTCCAACTCCCGCCATGGATAGAGATCAACAAAAACGCGGGGAGCTGGATGCAGAAGGTGGAAGTTGAGGAATTTCTGGAGAAATGTTCGGTTTGTAATAAAGACGGTCACTCAAAAGAGGTTTGTTTGATCGGACCAAAAGGAAAACAAATTGATGACCCTTTGGAAGCTAAAGTAGAACATGTTGTTGAGATACATCGAGAGGATGGATAGTTGAACTCTCACAAGGCAGGGAAGCTACCTCAACCATTGCCAGAGCTGGTGAAACTTGCACTCCAGTTGAGGACCCAAAGATGGATGATAAATTGAGAGGGACATATCCAACAGCCCATTTGGATGCCACACAACTAGTGGATGAAGTGTTAAATAAGATGGAGGTTGTTATGAATGTTATAGATGCAAGTATGGAGGGTACCTAGGGGGTTCGTCCCATAGAGAGAGAGGAGTTTCGAGACTAGGAGAAATGTGAGATCCTGAATGTTGGGGCGGATAATAAGTTGGGAGAAGAGAATGATGATAGTTCTTGGGAGGTGGAGGAAGATGAAGAAGATTGGGGGGCTTTTGATGAAAAAGACATACTAGAATGCAGAACTATTCAACAGTCGACCTCTCAAACTGATAAAGCGGCTATCTAAGAAAAGAAATCCAGGGGTCGTAAACCAAATAGAATACGGATTGCGATGGCAGGAAATGCAAAAGGTCAGTCTAAATTATTAGTAAGGAAGGGGGCTACCCTTCCTAAAGGACAATGAAGATCCTTAGTTGGAATGTCAGGGGTTGCAATGCTCCTGACAAGCGTCATCTCATCAAGCGAGGGCTTGACCAGGTGAAACCAGGTATTGTTTGTTTGCGGGAAGCTAAGCTCAGTAGGGAAGATGTGGAGATTTGGTTGGGTGTTGGGAGATTCTGGGAAGGAGTGTTGTCAAGTGCAGAGGGTTCTTCAGGTGGTTTGGGGATAATCTGGAATCCAAATCTCATCAAGGTTGAAGAAATTACTTACTCTCATGCATGGCAAGTGTGTAAGGTCCACTCTTTTGGAATGAATTGTGACTTTTTTCTGATCAATGTTTATGGACCTACAAGAGGTAATCTACAACTGGATACTTGGAATCAAATCTCGACTACTCTAAGTAATTTTACTCAGGACCTAGTTGTGCTTGGGGGAGATTTTAATGTCATTTTAGATTCTAGTGACACGATAGGAGGGAGAATGGGTATTACTGCATCCCAACTGGGTTTTCAAATTTTCATTTTTGATAATGGCTTATGAGAAGTTAAGACCAACAAAGGGTCTTATACTTGGTCGAATCGGAGGGCAGGCAGGGAACACATAGCTGAGAAGTTGGATAGATATTTTCTGGGGGGTAATTGGGCTTCTAAACCCCTCCTTTTTGAAGCCAAGGTTTTACTCTTAGCAGCTTCTGATCATTTTCCTATTGAGCTCCTCATTTGCCTAGATTGTGCTCCGATTTGTTGTCCATTCAAGTTTGAGAAAATGTGGCTATGGGACTCATCTTTGAAGCAGTTTGTTGCGTCAACATGGAAGGAGGCCCCTGTGATAATAGGCTCGGAAGCTTTCAGATTTTTCAAAAAATTGCAGCATCTCAAAGGTAAATTAAAAGAATGGAACAAGGTTAAGTTTGGAAACATCTTTGATAGCAAAAGCAGGGTTGAAGCGGAGCTAAAGGATTTGGAGTTCTCGATTTTGAATCATGGAATGACACTCAATGCTTTTAATAACGAGAAGATGCTAAAACCAAGACTTAATGAACTGCTGGCAAGGGAAGAAGTTTATTGGAAGCAAAAATCAAGAGAAAACTGGTTAGAGGAAGGTGATAAGAACACAAAATTCTTCCACAATTCAGTTAAAGTTAGAAGATCTTGGAATAAGGTGACGAGTATCAAGAACATGAATAATGATGTTTTAAACGACTTAGAGGAGATCAACAAAAAAGCAGTGGATTTCTTCACTGAGTTGTTATCAAAGAACCATGAAACTCTCTTGAGTAACATCCAAAAAATAATTTCAGAAAATTAGAACCAATTTTTGTGTAAACCTGTTTCAACGAATGAAGTGAAACAAGCTATTTTTTCAATGGGGGGTGACAAAGCCCCGGGACGAGATGGTTTCCCCGCCCTCTTTTACCAACAATTTTGGGAAATTGTGGGTCATGAATTATGGCAGGTGGTGGAAGAAGTGAGAGTAAATCTAAAAGTGGAGAAAGAACTGAATTGCACATTCCTTACTCTAATCCCCAAAGTGGAGAAGCCTTCCTCTTTTGGCGATTTTAGGCCTATTGCTTTGTGTAATGTGATCTATAAGGTAATCACTAAAGTTATTATGAACCGCTTGAAACCCTTACTCAAATTCATAATATCAGAAGAGAAAAGTGTTTTTGTACCTGGAAGATCAATTGTGGAAGGAATTATAATAGCGCATGAAGTCATTCACTCTATCAGGCAAGCAAAGGTGGAATGAATGCTCGTCAAATTAGATATCAGGAAAGCATATGATATGGTAGATAGGGAGTTTTTGTTATGTGTCCTAGAAAAGTTTGGTTTCTCATCTCACTAGATAAACTGGGTGAAAGATTGCATAAATGGACCATGGTTCTCAGTCCTAGTTAATGGTAGCCCTCAAGGTTTTTTCCAAGCTTCTAGGGGATTAAGACAGGGGGACCCTCTTTCTCCTTTTCTCTTTATTATCCTGGTAGAAGTTCTGGGACGATAAATCCATAAACTAAAAAATGAGGATAGATGGAAGGGTGTCCAGGTAGCTGAGGGTGTGGACCCTATAACACATCAACAGTTTGTAGATGATACAATACTATTTGGAGACTCTTCCTTAAAAGAAGCTCGAACTATTAAAAGAACTCTTGATATTTTTTTGTGAGGCATCCGGGCAACAGGTAAATTGGAAGAAATATGATATTTTCTTTTTTAATATGGATTCTAGAAAACAAAGAGAAACCATTATGATATTGGGTGTGAAAGTTGGCACACTTCCTGTGAGATTTTTGGGAACACCTTTGTTTGGGGGGGCCAATAGGACTCATTTGTGAAAAAGATTATTTGATAGTTGTGTGAATAAGTTAGAGGGATGGAAATGCAAATGGCTTACCTATGTGGGTAGACTTCTATTATTGAAATTAGTCTTGTCAGTAATGTCGATCTACTCCATGATGTGCTTTAAAATTCCAAACAAGATATTTAGTAGCATCAGCCAGTTTATGAGAAAACTCTTTTGGAATGGGAAGGGCGACCAGGACAAACTTCTTTTGGTTGCTTGGGATAAAGTATGTCAACCCCGTCAGGTGGGAGGGGTTGGTCTGAGGAAGTGGTATTCTCTAAACAAAGCCTTGGGAGCGAAATTGGTTTGGCAGATGTATGCAAAGCCGGACCATAAATGGGTTTAGATTCTCAAACATAAGTACCTGGATTCGTTAGAGGTTGAGAGGATTTTTACTGTTCGTGAACCTCTTTGAGGCTCAGCAATCAAGAACTTCCTTTTATCTTGTAGGAAACTGATCACAGAACACATAACATGGCAAGTAGGGAATGGGGAGAAAGCCAAGTTTTGGACAGATTCTTGGGATGGAAGACCAACTCTATATTTGACGGAGAACATTAATAGTATTAAACAAGTTACTGAGGACATTTGGGGAACTATAGTTAAGGAGTATGTACAAGCAAAGCGGTCCAATGGAATTGAGGTTTGGCAATGGAAAAATATGGAGGAGTTGCCTTTGTCTCCTCAGCAAAAGAGTTGCCTTAAAAATATTCTGGATGAATACTCCCCATCTCTTAACATAAAGAAAGATGTCATCAAATGGTGTGGGTCAAAATCAAGTGCATATTCAGTTAAAATTGGATATAATATTATTGAGAATGCAAACCTCCAACCAAACTGGCCTTCCGAACTATGTTGGAGTTCTAAGTGTCTCCCAAAGGCGGGAGTGTTTACCTGGCTGGTTTTGAAGAGGAGGATTCTGACAGGAGATAGGATGTTGCGTCTGGGTTTCAACGAGCCTTTTCAATGTGTCATGTGCAAAAAATATGAGGAATTAGATCATCCGCTATTAAACTATGATTTGGCTCAGGGAGTGTGGAGGTTTGTTTTGAGCAAGTTAGGATGGTCAGTACCTCTTCCAAATAATATTACTGACCTCCTCAGGAGCTGGTTTGAGGAAAAGTGCAAATATGCTCTTTCGAGTGTATGGACAATATCGCCTTCTACGGTAATCTAGGAATTGTGGAAGGAGAGAAATAGGAGAATATTTCCAGATAAGTGGGAAGGGCTTGATAGATTGTATGGAAGAGTAGAGCGGGCTATTTCTAAAATTATTTCGTCAGCATTAGTCAATCATAACTTTATGAAACGCCCATATAGTTTGACGGATAGCTTAATTATTGCTAGCTGGCCTCTTATCAAACTCAGACCCATTCATGGGTTCCCTAGGGTTAATCCTTTAACTGACCCTTTGGATGGAGAGATGGTAAAGTGGTCAAAACCAGAGAAGGGGTGGTTGAAAATAAATTTTGATGGAGCTTCAAAAGTCAATCCAAGGATTTCAAGTGTGGAATGTGTGGCCTGTGATGATGATGGAAAGATCCTATGTACGGGTGCTAGAAGGCTTCGAGATGGCACTAATAATGAGGTGGAAGTTCAAGCGGCTTTACTAGTAGTTGATTTACCAACAAATATGAAGGTGACGAAGTTACACCTAGAGGGTGATTCCCAAATTGTTGTCCAGGCTCTGGTTAGAGGCCATACACCGTGCTGGAAATTGAACAAATATGTAAATAATATAAGTGAAAAACTGAAAGCTTTCAAAAATTACTACATCTCGCATGTGAAAAGAGATGAAAATATTATTGTGGATGGGATGTCAAATGATGCATGTGGTCTCGCGCCAGGGGAGCTGAGGTGGTGGAATAGCAGAAAAGAAACCGTTAAATGGAGCTAAGATTGCTTACCAAGTTGGTAAGACAAACATTTCAAATTTCCTATCAGAAGCCGACTTTTTCCTATGCAAGGTTAAGTTAATGAACAGTTATTGCGACATGCTCTGAACTGGCGACGATGGTGGAGTTCCATGCATTGAATGCCAATTTTGTAATGCTCGCACAGGTAATGAATAGGTTTGGCAGGTTGGTGAAACCAAATTTAAATAAGGTTTCATCAAAAATTTCTGCAACTTTTAGCAAGCTCAGAAATGGAAGCGAACTTCACTTTGGAATCCTCCAAGCTTATGTCGGCTTTTTGAGGACCTGCCCTCTCAAGAAGCTCGAGAAAATGTTTCTGGCTAAGGACCCTCTACTCTTGAAAGCAATTCAGTTGGTTTTAGGAGAAGAGGTGGTTGTTATCGACCACCGTTGTGGGTGCAGAGCAGACATCTACTCATTCTTATGGCGTGGGGTTTGGAGTTGGGACACACTTGTGCAGAGAATTATTCCAAGACAATACCTATTAAATTTGGAGTCCCTGCTAGAGTGGGTGGTCCCAGGATGGGGTTTTAATCTCGTAGAAGGTCCAAAGGATAACGAGGAGTTGAGGGTGAGACATTTGCGTATTCAGTTTCTTCACCGCCGTGATGAAGCTAGAGCGCGCTTCAAGGATGATGTGAAGCAAGGATGTGAAGGGTTGCTAATTTTTGTCCAAATTATGGATATTGAAGATGAGACTAGGCAGGAGGGTGGACAAAGAGTGGTGGAGGAATGGAGCCTTAGGAGGTCAATAACGAGGAGATTATCTGCAGAATTGGCAAAACATGTGGTGGTTGATGCAGAGGGTGGACACAGCGGCGAGTAGGTAAAACCAGTCTCATGAGGGGCAGCGGGAAAGGATGCAGAAGGAAGGATAGGAGTTCCACACGCGAGAAGAGGAGGCTCTCGCCGACTTAGGGTGGCTGGTGAATCGAGTGCCTCAGTTGGAAGAGATGTGAAGGAAGAGAGAAGGAAGAGAGATGAATTCGTCACAGCAAGCAATGGTACCTCTAGGTGCCAATTTCCTCTGTTTTTTTTTGGTTAAGTAAAAATTTCAGTTGGAAAAATTAAACTTTATGGTTTCCGTTTAGTACATTTTAAGCAAAATTTGCCTGAATTTTGAATGGAAAGATGTAATATGCAGTTTTTTCGTACTCATAGCATGGGGGTGTGGGTTTAGTGTGGGCGTCGGTTACTGGTTCTGAAATTCCAGTTTATTGGGTGGGTGGTTTTAGGGAACTTCTTGATAGTTTATTATCTTGCTGAAGTTGTATTGTTTAGTTCTAAATAAATAAAATACAAATATTACTGATAAAAAATAAATTAAATTATATAATATTACTAATATTTCAATTCTAATAAATTTAAAAAATTACTTTTATTTTTATTTAATCATTTATTAATTTAATAAGTTTATTTTTTATATGGTCATCGAGGTGTTGATCCTAAGGATGTCATATAAATTGAGTAGGGAGGGTGTAGAATTTCAATTAGAAATAGTTAGGGTTGCTTTTAAGCATGTTTATTTAATTAGGCAATCTTGAGAAAAATGATAACAATACCATCTATATTATTAAATCTTAAGGTAACTTCAAGGTGTGTGAAAATTAAAGATGGAGTAGTGGCATTAATATGAATTTGAGTCGTGATTATTCTTTAAAAAAAATAATTTGTTATGGAAGTTAACCCAATAGTCATACATCCAAACTTTGCATCCCTCAAGCTCTTAAATAGTAAGTCATTTTTTGTAAAATTTATTATGTCTTTGAAGGTAAATTAAGACCTGGCAACTATTGTTTGAGGTTCTAGGCACCAATAATGTAGGCACATCAATTAAGTTTTTCTTGATCTTTGTTTGAAAAACCAAAAAAATGTTAGACAAAAACATGTACATCGAGGCATGCATTATTGATAATTTGAAATGTGTTATCACATGATCCTTCCATCTCTCCTCTCTACCTCTCAACAAACACACTAAATTACCTACCAATTAATCTCATGTGCTACACAACTGTATGCAAAAAATAAACCAATATTTTTGCTAATTAACCTTCCACAACTCTTAGATGTACCCATTGCACACGAAGGTGCAATTGCTAGTAGGTATTTTGACTACTCAGAAGTATAAGCACCACGTTTCTTGACCACCTTGATTCTAGGGTTCACAATCTTTTACAAACAACTTTAGTAACATCATAGTTGGAAATTGCAAGAAGGGTGAAAGAGAGTTGAAATATTTGAATATTTGTCTCAAAAATAAAAAATAAAATAAGTTATTGATATATAGGTTAGTTTATGTTTGAAAACAATTATTAGATTGAGAAGACTATTTTTAAGAGTAAAAAAAACTATGGTTATAATTATGCAAAGTTTGTCTATTGTCTATTCTCATCTAAGTTATTCATAATATAAAACATGTTTTTAGGAGAGAATTTGATATATGATCTATTTTATGCTATCTTCTCAAGAAAATCATTTGTAGTTCTAAGTGTGAAATTCAAACAAAAGAAAGATTTCAATAAATGAAATGCAAACATCAAATTGAATTAACAAAAAGATGAACATGATAAACAAAATCAACTAAAAATGTAATACAATATCGCTTGACAAATAGATTTGTTTTACAAGTCATAAAATGTTTATAGCTATGTTTCAAAACATATAATTGTTCAAAATTGGGATGAAGGAAATGATGGATTTGATCTCAATTTAGATATTTTTTATAAGATAGATGAATGTCTAGGATTTGATTTTGAATCATAAGTTTAGTTCTATTAACAACAGAGTTGGAAGTGGAGAGGTGATAGTTATATTTAGATAAGTAACATATTTAATTATTCTATGGAATTATTTAACTATTTTGATTCAATGAGTTGGCTAATTCGATTTATTTATTACCTAATTTGACTAGTTTGTTGATTTATCATTATTTTTATTTAATTATTTGTTGATAATATATTTTTTAGATTTATTTTAATATTTAAATATTTGTAAGAAATAATTTTATTTAAATTAGTCAAATGATAAAAATGAAGTAAGGTAAGATGAATTATTTAATAAGTGAAGGTTATTAGGTGTTGAAATAGGGTGAGCAGTGTAGAGATGAGCATATGCAATATTTCAATGTTGATATTTTGTCCCCTTTTGAAATGGCATTATGACTATAAGAAGCAATGTTGTTTCAAAGAAAATGGATATAAAAACGTAAGGTGATATTATACTTGTGAAAGATGATGCTCCAAGATTCAAATATTATGATTGATTGATTGATTGACAACATTGTTAATATGAGAACAATATGTCCCATAAATAATTAAAGATTGACTAATAAAATTGTTGATGTGGGAATGATCATCCCAAGAACAACATGAAGATTGAATAAGATTGGATTTGAAATATGCTCTGACACTTGAAGATGTTTCAAATTATTGATTCAATGGATTTGAAATTGGATTGGATAATGGGATGCACCTAAAGAGGTTAGGTAGGTTTTAACAACATGGCTACCCTCTCGAAATGGACAAAACTCTTATAAGGGGTGAATAGTTATGGATTTGAGTGATATACAAAGAGATTGAAAATGGTGAAGAAAGAAAGTCAAAGGATTAATGTTGAGGAGAAATGGAATGAGGATGGAAGGGATGAGATGTATATGCGAGATAAGGAGGAGGATTAGTGGATGCATGAGGGGGATGAGAGAATGAGATGATAAATTGTCTTTATGATGGGTGGGGTAATTGATATCAATGAAGTAGTATGATATCTTCTCAAATTATTCAAGCATAGGTATATGCTATCAATATTCAAAGAGATTATGGCATTTTTTAGCAACAAATTTTATTTTACATAAATATTATGCATCTCAATATAATGGACCATGTTGATGATACACCATATGCTAGAGAAGTAAAATAAAATAATAGAAAAATAAAATTTAAATATACACACAAATGCATGAAAAACATTTAATTGAAGATAAAAATGAAGACAAGAATCATGCCCCCAATAATCATATCCTCGACACATAACATAGTATAGAGAACTATGGTGTTCCTGGGGAAGTATATCTTGTAGTAAACCGAACATTTTTGTGTTTTTTGTGTTTTTTTTGTTTGTTTGTTTGTTTTTTTTTGTTTTTTTTTTAACTATAAAAGAATTTAAGTAAAATAAGAAGCCAAATGTAAATGAGCAAGTGAGCATACGTGAATGATAAAAAGATAAGACAAACAAGACTTTGCCCCTAGTAATAAAGTTAAAACCTAATAATTGATTGATTTGAAGATCATGATAATATTGTTGATATGAGAATGAAATATCCCAGCATGTAGATTAGGAATGATACATCCTATATTCAGAAAATTGTGAGTGCAAGACTAGGAAGATTAAAATGTTAAACTATCCACCTAAACAAACACAAAATTCAACCACACTCATGATAAAGACACTAAAAAGGAATTTTGAAAGAAAATGGTAAACAATAAAAATGCAAACTCTCTTGAAACCCTTGCTTTGGTTGTCTTTTGGTTTGATGTGTGCACGCTATATTGTAGATGTTCGATTCGGCTCCATGATTGTTGATGCAAGATAAAGATAATGCAAAATGGATGCTAAAATGATATGGTTATGCAAAAGATGAGTGGATAATTTAGAATTATGATGGTATGAAATCATGAAAGTGGATGAATTGGAAGGAAAATGGAGGGCATTAAATAGGCCAGGTTTGGAGAAGAGGAGGCATGAAAATGAGACACTTTTTCCTTGAGAAGGGTAAGTATCATGCATGGAAATGACAAGTGTCCTTGAGAAGGGAAAGTGTCATGGGGAGGAATGACAAGTGTCCTTGAGGACACATGCCTATTTGGGAGAAAGACACCCAAATGCTCCATCCCAAATGGGGTGGAATTTGCTTCCATAATTGACGAATAAGGGGATTAAGTGTTGACCCTCAGGTGAACCAAATCCTCATTCATAGTCCAACATAGATTGAATTCCTGACATACCATCCCCCAAAGAATTTTGGCAAAATTACAATGAAGCAACAAGTGAGAAATATTTTCTTCCTCCATTTTACACATTACACATCTATTGGGGAGTTTAATTCCCCTTTTGATAAGATTGTATTGAGTGATGATTTTGTTGTAGGGGAGTATCAACTAGAAAAAGTTAAGTTTATGGATGATTTGAGGGTTCCAGACCTACCTCCACCAATCCAGGTAGTTGTTGTCTTGAAGAAGATTATGATAAGTAGATTTAACCTTGAAGTCACCCCCCAAGGTTCCATTTCCATTTGAACTTGTCTTCACGGGGAAAGAAGGGCAATCTGACTTGTTTAAGCATATTTTGCACCTCAAAGGCAACAAGCAAAATATGGAGCCGATTATGGCAGCAGAGTGCAATATGCTTCCAAAAATTATTAGAGGCAAGGTTATCACCAACCCATTGCCCAAAAAAAGCTTTAGCACAACCCTATAATATTCTAAGAGATGGGATGGGAGCCAACGGTTAATACCCAATCCAAGTATCTTCCTAGAAGCAAATGCTACTCCCATTACCAACAAGCCATTTCATACCTAGAGAGATGATGCCCTCCCACTTAAGAGTATTATTCTAGATCATGGAACCATAGAGGGATCATGGAACCATAGGAGAATCCCTCTAAATTCAATATCCTATAGAATTTTTCTGGGTGCGAGTACTTAGCACTCATAATGCGACACCATTCAGATTTTTGAATAGCCAATTTCCATGGCCCTTGTTGAACTGTGAGATTTTCCTTACTCTCAATCCTCCCTTATCTCTTGGGTAGCAAACCTTGTCCCATCCAACCAAGGCCAATCTCTTATTTTCTTCCATAGTTGTCCAATGCAAAGTCCTTTGGATTCTTTCCAACTTCTCAACCATAGAGGCGAAGATCTTGAATAAGGTTCAAAGAAGTAGACAAGGATCCCCTGTAAGGAGGAAGCCAAGAGTTGGAGTTTGTCAACACTATTGAGGAGTATGCCTTTCCAGTCTACGAGTTTCTTCTGCATTCTTTCAAGAATAGATTTCCAAAAGGAGTTAGAGACTTCCTTGACTGTAAGGGGTAATCCAAGGTAGGTACATAGGAAGCTAGCAATCTGGCATCCCAAAATATCCTTAACATTACTTTATATCCTATTAGCAATATGGAGGAAGTAAATATTACTCTTATCATAGTTAATATGCTAACCAAACACTTCTACATATTGGTTAAGGAAGGGTTTCCATCCCCGAGCTTCGACACTGAGGTCGCCCCAAAGACAATAGTCTCATCACAAACTATTGTTAAACAATAGGGAGGACAGAGGAGGAACGTTTAATCCCTTGTAAGACCTTGTTATTAACATAGGAGATTAAATTTCTTCCAATAACTTCAGCAAGAATAATAAAAAGGTAGGGAGTCAGAGGATCACCTTGTCGCACACCCCTAGTCGCCCCAAAAGACTCCCTAGGGACCTCATTGACCAAAAAAGAGTATTTAATAGTAGATATACATTCCTTAATAAGGTTGAGAAATCTATCACCAATCCCAAGCTTCCTACTAGCTTTAAATAGGAAGTGGACTAGTTTACCCTATCATAAGCCTTGGATGTGTCAAGCTTTAAGACCATAACTAGCTGGCGACATTTATCCATTGAATGAATGACCTCATGCGTGGTAATAGCATCATCCAGATTTTGTCTACCTGGAACGAATCCTTTTTGACTATCTAATCATGTTAACTAGGACTTTTAAAAATATTTTATAGACAATATTACATAGACTGATGGGTTTGAAATCCGTGAGGCGCACAGGCTCCTGGACTTTGGGAATCAAGGCAATATAAGTGTTATTAAACTTTTTTAATGGTTTGCCCATTCCGAAAAAGTCCTTGGCAGTCGTGGTAACATCATAGCTAACAATATCCCAAAATTATTGGAAAAAGGTAAGGGGAAAGCCATTCGATCTTGGGGCTTTGTAAGAACCCATCAAGAAGACTACATCCCAAACCTCATCATCCATGACCGGGACCACAATGACAACATTGTCCACCTCATCCAGAGAATAAGGGAGGCATTGGAGGAGGCGTTTATCAAGGGGGGTATTACTGACCCTGTTGTCTTCCTCAAATAGGCTATGAAAGTAGCTTGAGGCCATTACTCCTAAATGGTCATAATCTCTAATTTCCTTGTTTTGATCATCCATTAAGCATGAAATTAGATTTCTCCTTCTATGTTTGCTAGCTGATTTGTGAAAGAAAGTCAACTTTATTTTCCCCTTCCTTTAACTTTTGAACTTTTGATTTATGTTTCCGATAAATTTCCTCTTGTTTTAAATTCTCCTTCCATTCCCTCCTTAGAGGTTCATCCTCTCTATGAGTAGCTTCCAAGGAGTCTCCCGCGTGTCCCCCTATACAATCCACTTAAATTGCAGTCAGTCTATTGTTAACTTCTTTTTTCCTAGCAAAGATGTTTCCAAATGTGGATTTGTTCCAACCCCTCACATTCCTTTGAATAAAATCCAATTTTTGAGTGACTGTGAACATAGGTATTCCCATAATTGGGGTGTTCCACAAGTTATTGATACAATCACTAAAATTTGAATGAGTGCTCCATGTGATTTCGTACGGAAGGGATAACTTCCTTTTGTGCTTCTGATCGAACACATCAGGAGAATGGGATTATGCTCGGACACAGTCCTAGGTAAAGCTTGAAGAATGTCACTAAATCCCAGGTCCCAGTTGGTTATGATAAAAAACATATCCAATTTGAATTGAATGAGGTGTTCCCCTTTCCTATGGTTGGACCAAGTAAATTTTTGTCCAACCAAATCCACATCCATCAGTCCATTCCTATTTATGAAATTAGCCAATTTTTTCATGCTATCAGAATAATCCAGAAGACCCCCCAACTTTTTTGAGGGGAAGAGAGGGGACTTGAAACTGACAACCATTAAATGATTCCAATTCATTTTTAATCAATATTAAAATTTCATTCCAAAGGGCAGGACAAACCATCCTAGTGTTGGGGGCATAGACATTCACAAGACACCAAGAATCATTGTGGGAAGATAGTTTGATAGCTAAGAAGCTAATTGAGGAGGATGAAAGGGAGCTAAAAAATTGCAAAGGATCCCACATGTAACCAGTCCACTAGACGCTGATTAGGAACTAAGAACCTGGCTAGATTTTTCTAGCAATAGCATTAAAAGAGTTCTCTATCATCTTAACTTCTTGAAGCAAAAGAACATCAATATTATTTTCAAAAATGCAATTCTTGAGGGCATATTGATTTTTAGGTCTATTGAGTCCCCTCATGTTCCATCAAAGGAACCTCATTTCTTAATTTTAGATTATGAGTCTAGGGTCATCTACCTCTCATTGGTGATTTCCCTTACCACTTTCTTGTATCTAGAGAGTCTTCGCGATGTGCATCCAATCTTTAACTTTGGCCCCATGTCAATCTTCATGTTCCTAGTTTTCATCCTCTGTGTTATCCAACCATCATCATATAATACAAAGTAGCTGCTCGAAGAGGCCCCAAGCGAGGAGAAGTTCTTTGGTGATATAAAGACAACATCAGAATCATCTAAGCCAATCTATCTAGTCGTCTTGTCACTAACAAGGTTGTTAGGGATAGGGACTTCCTTGGTTTTGTTAGATGGGGTTGTCAGGTGGGGAGGGATCTCCCCCCTCTTCCAAATGCCCCTTCCTCATAGGAGTTCCACAGACCGATGGATTGGAAGTATCATTAATCACTCCCATGTCCATGACAAGCGTGGGATGAGCCTCCTATTGTTGATTTTCCTCAACACATGGCTCTAGTTGAGTAGGGGTGGTAGCCTCCTTAAACCCTTTAGTATATTTATTGGGGGTTTCCATTAACCTAATTAGTCCCTCACAAAAGGGGTAGTCTTCACTAGCAGCCACTAAACCAGCCTCACCCAATTTTGCAGCCTCTGTAGTGGCCATGGGTTCTTTTTGTTTGAGGGTTTTTGGCGTGAGGACTTTACAATTAGAAATCAAATGGCCAAGTTTGGAGCACTTTTGATAGAAAATAGTGGAATTTTCATAGACCAAGGCTTGAGTCCAACTTCCCAGTTTAGATTTTAAAGTAATAAAATTGGGAAGATTTTTGCTAATAGTAGCCAAAACACAAAAGTGAGCATAGACCAACCTAGACTTTGTTCGAGTTACCTCATCCACTACCACAAAACATTCCAACATGTTCCCAATCCATTTGAAGACCATTTCATCCCGAAATTCCAACAAGAGTCCAGGAAGGCGGATCCAGACAAGGGCAATCTTGTTCAAATTAGGAGCTGGGTCAAAGCCAAGTTTCCATCTGCAAAAAGAAATATGATGTTTACCATGCACCCAAAGACCTGAGAGGACCAAGACAACATCCTCCTCTGTCATGAATTTGAATAGAAAAGTGGCATCAGACATAGCACTAATGAAAACGTTGCCCTTGAGTTTCCATTTAGTAGTAAACTATTTCCTAACCATTTCTTCCTTAGTTTGTAAGCATTCTAGAAAAATGTTGGGCTCCATGTTCCCTCGAGTACTATCTACAAGTGCATTCTTCCAACCCTTAACATGTGTGCTTTCATTTGGTTGGACCCTATTTGTCACCTTGGTCTTGGAAACAATCTCATCATGTATGCATTTCTTTGGTTGCACAACGTCTGTCTCCTTGGACTTGGAAAAAAATGCATTAATCACTAGAAAGGGACCAAAAGAATCCACAAGTTGTGAATCCACCTTAGATCCCAACGTGGCCACCTTGGCAGTACCATTGACAACAGGCTCCTCCAAATGCAGAGCATCTGTAGGGTTCACCACAAGTTCGGATGCCACTTTATCGTCAAGGGATGAGTCAATTACAGAAGAAGTCACATTATTTTTGACAAAGGTTGTCACCATAGCTGATTTTAGAGGAGGATCAACAAGTAGGGGGGCCTAGCCCCCACCCTCCATGGACACCATGTGTAGAAGAAATTCAAAATTCAAATAAGTTGCAGATCAGGAAAGTTGCAGAGCTTGTTTTGATCATTACATATGTTGATAGTGTGGTGTGTGGATAATTAAGAGCTTTGTCTTAATATATTGGATGCATGGGTGTGATTTAGAGACAACTAGCCATGTTAATTGGATGCTAGGTAGGGGATCCCACTATTTAAGGAACTTGATCTAGAATGTAGGATTCTAGATCTTGTTTCTAGCGTGAATGTACTACACAATATGCTTAGGATTGGTTGATGTGTGAATTTTTAAGAAGAAACTCATTGTATCACTAAGGGTGAAGGTGTAGCGTGGATAAAAAGATAGGAATATCAATGACGATAATGGATTGAAGGATTGCATTGGAGATAGAAAAAAAGAAGAAAATGTAAGATGTGATTTCTAAGGGCTATGTAACATAGGAATGATATTCTCATTCTATAGGTATATTTCTCATTTATGGTTTTATGCTTGAACACATCAAAGGTTTACAAAGACATTTCAAGATCTTGTTTGCTTCTATTATCAAGGTGAAAGGTGGTAAGTGAGGATAGGTTTGAATGGATGGGGATGGAGATATATGGGATATGGTGATAGTATGATATAGATGATCAAGTATAGATTACTAATGATGAATGGGATGAGTGGATGGAAGAATATTTCCCCCAACTGTTGGGTACACATAGGTAGGGGGTTTATGCATGGTACTGGTTTTCACCACTAGACACATTTTCTCTTTACTTGTTTTACTTTTTTCATTTTTATAATTTTGAATTTTTTGAATTATTTTAATGTCTGTAACCAAGCATCTAATTTCATAGTAAGTTGATAATATTATATTTCACATGACTATATTAGGTCGATCATAATGTTAGTATTATACTCAACAATGTTATTTATAAACTTTTATGATTGTGAAGTTAGTTTCTATTAGGGTTTCACCAGGGAAAATGGAGTGGGAGGTAGAATGTGAAGGCATGCATAAATGACTTGAGATCAATAAGAAGTGGTACCAATGAGTTCATCATTGTGCTATATTTAAAGTGTGTTGTTTTTTTGGATGTGATATGGTGGACTTTTAGTTTTAGTCTTGTGGGTCTTGTTGGCTTATGAGATCATATATTCTTATGCTATTGGATGAAGGATTTTGGACTTTGGAGTGAGTATTCATGTTGTGATATTTTGGGACTTGATTGAGTTTTATGGTTTGGATTTTTCAGATTTTTATTTAGATATTTGTATTGCTTCAATCTAGGATTGTCAAATTTTAAGATCTAGGTGGATTGCTGATTTTTGTGCTTTGGGGATTGTAGATTGCTCAATTCTAGTTTTGGATTCACATATTTTTTCTTTGAATTCGTTATCTTATCAACACAAGACTTTGAAGGCATGTTAATGGGCCTACTGGGGTTAATCCAATGTTAAAATTGAATATAAATGTGGAACGGAGTAAGACGAAGATGGGGTGGGTTTGAGTGAATTTTTATGGTGCGTCAAGAGGAAATCATGGACCATCTAGTGTTGGTTATGTGGCAAGAGACTGGACAGAGAGTATTATAGCCTTAGGGGCAACTAAACTTGCAGAAAGAAATAATACCTTTACAAAAGATTAGGCAATGTGGTTGACCGTCAAAATGGCCAAAAAACTAAACCTCCCCATGATCCGTTTGGAAGGAAACTCTCAAATAATCCGTAATGTCCCCTTCTCAGTGATGTGCATTCAATGGTCCATTGGCCTATTCCGGAGACTCGTAGGCTATTTGGAAAGGAGAATTAGGGTTTCCTATTTTCTAGGAGGATTCTTTTGTGTTTTCAGGGCGTATATGTGGGAGTTTGACAGTTTGGATTCTGGATTCCTTCTGGGTTTTCAAAGAGCTTCAAGATGGTTCGACATGCATCTTCATCGAATGACTTTTTCCTGACTTACTATTTTTAGTAAGTGCGATGACTACTCAGATTGTGGTTAAAATCACTTTGGAAACACTTACTATTTTTAGCAGTATGCTATTTTAAGTAAGTACTATTTTTAGCAGTTCTATTTTTAGCAGGATGTCAGCTGGCCTGTTCAGATGGCTATTTTCGGCAGGTCAGTTTGAGCAGTTGGTCTTCCAGCATTTTTTGGGTGCTATTCTTGGCAAGGATTCTGCAGCTCAGCTCAGATGGCTATTTTTGGCAGTTTAGTTCAGAGCCCCAACTCAGTTCATTTTTGGTGATTTCCAGCACTTCAGCCTCCGGCTCAATTTGGCAATAATCAATATTTGTGGAGAGGGTATTTTAATATATTATACCTTAGGCATGAGGTATTAATATTTGATTATTTTATGGATGGACGACTTAGGAAGGGAGAAAATATTAATTTTATCCTAAGTCTATTTGGGTGAAAATTGCATATGACTTCAAGGGGTCGTCATGGTGTTAATAAGTAAATTATAACTCAAGGCAAATGGGCGATTTTCTAAGTATATTGCCTTAGTAATATTTTTTATTTGGAATTCATAGTTGGGTGCCCACTTTACACTTTATTTTATGACACTTATATTTATTAAAAAGGGCGAACTTGTGCAAGGAAATGAAATGAAATGCAATGCTAAATGTGGATGAAATGGAATGGCATTTGGTTTGGGCGTATTTGGAGTGCATTTGAATTTGAATTTGGTTGGCAAAAAGTTATAAATAAGTGACTTGGGCTCTCATTTTGGTATCTTGAAAATTTGTAATGTTATGTTGTTGGTTTGGCGACAAAACTTGAGGCTTCAGAGTGCGTCTCCCTAGTGCTACCCGGTTTCATACTTGAAATACATTACCTAGCTATGCATTGTATTCTCCTACATTCTCAGAGTTTACCATAGACATTTTTTGTGTTGAAGTGATTCTGGAGACTCGCTGGTTTTTCCTGTGGCTGAAGCATATTTTCGATCACACCTCTCTACTGAAGCGACTGACGGTTATGGGTATCAGCTCTATCTTCCTTCCCAGCACTGGCGATAAACTTTGTAAGTTTATAGCATGTTTGTTGGAGTTTTAAATTTATTATGCCAAATCAAAATTCTTAGGCTAGGCGTGGGTTTTATGTGTTGCATTGGGATGCATGCAAAATAAATAAAGGTTTGTTTGGGGCGTGGTTTTGATTGGTTGTCATTGCTTATGATGTACAGTGGGTTTGGGACTGGTTTGAGTTGATTTGGATGTAAAATGAGGGAGTTATGAGTATTTTGGTATTTCTATAGGCTGGTGGTTTATACTTTCAGCCTGCAGATTGGTTGTAATAGAAATTTATATCCTTATTGTAGAAATCTGCATTACTCTCCTTCTTTCATCTCTATTATTGTAAGGTTAGGTAGTAGTACTACTAACCAGTTCTATCTTTGTAACTCTCATCCCACTGAATAAGTGGAAGAGGCTAGCTTGCCGCCTGGTATTCAGGAAATTTGTAATTTTTAGTCCTCCCACTGAATAAGTGGTCGAGTGATAAGTTAATGCAATTGTCCTCCCGCTGAAATATGCGGTTGAGTGATGTCTTGATGTAATGTCCTCCCGCTGAAATATGTGGTAGAGTGATTGAATCTCAGTTTCTTGTCATTTCCCTTGGTCGGTTTACCGCCAAGAGTTTGGTTTCTATCCTGTTGGATAAGCAGAAGGGGCTGGCTTGCCACCCAGGCATTGTAATTTCAGTTGATTGTTGTTGCTAACGATCCCCAGAACACCGTATGCTCTCACCTTCCCAACTTGGGCTCTCGGTGAACAAAAAGTGGAAGGGTTCCCTTTCAGCAGTTTGGATTATTTCTCTAACCTTAACGGGTTGTGGTGATTGCTTGTATTTCTTATTGTTAAAAAATAAAAATAAAAATTACTAGGATATTACATAATCATTATTGCATTGATCAATGGAGCAATTGGAGTGTGGAAGATAAAAAAATATATAAAAAATATAAGGGATATTCTTGCAACATTCACAAAGTTTAAAATCTCCCATATAATAAGAGAAAGGAATACAATTGCCGACATGCTTTCCAAGTTGGCAGTGAGATTTAATCCTCGCAACCAATTTAATTCTCATGATCAGTAACAACCTTGCAACACTACTTCCATCCAAGGTCGCCCTCCTGGATCCAACAATCAGCATGAGTATACCCCACTAGGTGAACCCATTGAGGTTATTTTCCAAAAGCTTATCAAGGTTGGCGTTGTTGTCTTTCTGATGACACACCTTTTTGATCCCAACCAACCTAAGCCCCGATGGTATAATGAGAATGAATATTATTAATACCATTGCATCAATGGTCATGACACACGTAAGTATATGAAACTTAAGAACTATATCCAAGACCTTATTGATAAGGGTGATATTAAGGTTGATGTTGCAAAACTTGGTAACTCCAATGATAACATCTCACAATGTCAATTATTACTACACTAATTATGTCTTCAGCATCCGCTCCTTGGTAGGTCACATAGAAATCATCGATACCCATGTAAATACCATCACAATCCGAGGAGTCAACCCCCCTCCTACTCCTCATAGCCCCAAGGTTACCATCCAACGTGTCCCTCACCTGCAATCATCCAATCAGACCTCTCAAGCCAAAATAGTTATTCAAGGAGAAGCGCCCTCAAATGATTGCAATGTGACTACCAAAAGAGGAAGAGTAATTATCCAAGGAGCTCCTCCTCCTACTCCCCAACCCCCTATGTCATCTACTCATTGTTACAATATCCTTGATCATCTCAGGAAAACACCTGCATAGATCTCCATTCTTTAACTTCTCAAAACATCCATGTTTATAAAGAGGTCCTTGAGCAGGCCCTCCTAGAATATTGGGTCTCCGATAACGTCAACGTAGCCCAATTTCAAGCCCTAATAGGAAACCTTGTTGCACAACCCCATCTCATTTTTACATCCAAGGACGCACCCATCGATGATCCATCTCACAAAAGCCCCTTCATATTGAAGCCCTTGTACAGAAACATAAAGTTAAGAGAGTCCTCATAAACGGTGGATCTGGTTTGAATTTGTGTACATATTGTAGACACCTAAAAATGGTCAACGCTTGCGGAGTCATACTTTAACATTGGCGCATTGCCTCATTTTAGAGTTTTTGCATCGCATTAACATTTCTCCTATGTTACGCACTTGGTCTTTATCATTTGTGAGCATCGAGTCTTTCTTCTACATTCTTCATTTGTCTCGCTTTCGAATTTGGTCTTGCCGATAACAATCTTTAATCATGATTTTGGTCGATCTTGTCAATCTCTTATCAACTTGTCAATCTCGTCGTTTTACGATCGATTTGTCATCGATCCTTGTCCTCTTCAATCATGTCAATTTGGATCAATTTGTCATTGTTCCTCGACGCATTTATCAATCAAATCATTTATCAATTCAAAATCATGATCGAATCAATATCAACGATCCTTTGTCAAGACCTAATTGTCGTCCTTGTATTTCTAATTCATCTTCCAAGGTTTTATGATTTATTCATTTAATCTTGTTTGGCATTTTCCCTCTAGGTTAAATAATTTATTTATTTATCCTAAGTCTTCTTGTCACAATTAAATGTTTATTTAATTGGCTAATTAATTTCCTCCTATTTTTGTAAATTAATTAATGAATGAGAAATTATTAATTAATTTACCTAATTTGCATCAATTCCTAATTTCCAAGTCATCATTTCTAACCTAATTTTCTAATTTCTCCTAAATTCCTAAATGTCTATTTCTATTTCAAATTCATGTCATAAATCCTTACATAGCAATTTGTCATAAATTGTCATAAATTGTCATAAATCCTTGCATAGCAATTTGTCATACACATGTCATAATTTTGCTATTCTTGATTTGAATTTCTATTCGAATCAATTTCATGCTAATCTTGTCTTTTTCTCCAATTTCTCTATAAATTGGATGAATTTCTTCACTCAAATCCCTTGATTCTTGATTCCTAATTCCCTAATCAGACTATTGAATTTCTAATCACTTCGTCAAATCACGCTTCTAGTATTCTTGTGTCAATGTCAATCTTGCTTTCTCAATTAGGTGTATGCGCTTGAAGGTGAGATCTACAACAAAACTATTTGGAGAAGAAAGAAGAACAATGGAGCCGCATGAAGGGAACATTTGGTTTGCATAATCTTTTACATGTTTTATCTTTATGTCTCTATTGAGTGTTGTTTAGGATAGATCATTGCAATTTGCTTTCGTGATTGAGCTAATTGATTAATGCTTATCTTTGTTTGTGATGATTTCCTATTTCCTAACGTACACATATAAGTTAATCAAACAATTGGGAATCTATGAGGACTTGGTTGATACATCAGGCAAGATCATGATTAAAGCATATGATGATGCAGAGAGAGTTTCCAAAGGAACCATCACATTACCTCTTCAAGTGCATCCTGCTATTGTGGATACAATTTATCAGGTTTTGGACCTTGAGCTTCCTTATAACATCCTCCTTGGTCATCTATGGATCCACTCCATTCAATTTGTCTCCTCCACATACCATCAATGCCTTGAATTTCCATTCAATTGTAGAGAGGTCACCATCCGTGCAGACCCACAACCCTTTGAATATTGCAAACTTCTTGAAGGAAAGCACCCCTACCATTGCCCACTCCATATACCTACTCCACTTCCCCCATCTGATCCATCCAATGTCGCATCCACCTCATTCGAATCTGAGGACAAGGTCAAAATCATAGACAATGGTTGTGGAGAGTATACCCTACATAATGCACTATATATCGGTCAACTCCCACCCTCTCCTAAGTCATATGCAAAACCAAAGGAAATTAAGAAATACGATAAACCCACTATCAAATGCAAATAAACTACCTTCCAACAGTGGGGCCTGTAGACACCCAAAATTGTCATGTCTAATTAAATAAATATTTTATTTATTTAATTATCTAAGCTTAATTCTTCTATTAATTAAATAAATCTTTATTTATTTAATTAATTCATTTATCCTCTTCTAGCCTTATTTCTCATTTAAATAAATACATTTATTTATTTAAATTACCCTTTTCCTAAATTAAATAAATATTTTTATTTATTTAATTATCCCACTTCTTCTATTAATTTAATTAATTCATTAACCTTTTCTACCCATGACACATGTCATTCATCTCTTAATTCTTACACTACCTACCTCTTTCATTATTTTATTCTTTCCTCTACCTACCCTCTAATCATAGCCGACCTCCTTTTTACACCTCTCAATCTTATCCCTCCATTTCATATAGTGTCTTCTATATAAGGTGATGCTTCCTTCATTATCAAACCCTAATGACATAACTACTTGATCACTCGACTACACTACGATCCTACTTGCAACCACATTCCATTCGTTGTTGAGCTCTTGTGCACATAAAATCTGAGAGCAAATATATCAAGCAAGATCAATGGAGATAGGAAGAATGGAGATCCAAACCCTATTGGACATGTGATGGTATAATCTTTGTGATTTCATTTGATTTGCATTGTCTTAGGTAATATTCATATGTTATGGTGGATCTTTGTTGTTGTTAGGCTAGGGTTTTGTGGTTGAATTCATTTAGCCTTTCAATATTGTTATTATTGTTATCCATTTTCACCATATACAGGGCCCACTTGATGAGGAAAGCTTAGAAACAAATACCACTTCTTGGTTATATCGAGAAGAGGAAGAAGAACCAGCAGACGTCTCGTAGCAGATGTATCCAAAAGCATCTGCCATGGTAGATAAGATGGGTTACAAAGGACATTGTCTTGGACCAGAAGAAAAAGGCATGAAAGCACCCATCTCTCTGATCTCCTATAAGTACAATAGAGGCTTGGGTTTCTCTCCTAGACCTAAGATCATTATCGTTGGTGCCCAACCAGATCCTCCTACTGAAGTCAAAGATTCTGATGAAGAGGAATTCTATGAAATTCCCTTCGAATACTTTAACGACACATTTTATGACACCCATATAAACACTATCACCCCCATCACCTCTTCCACACCATATGAGCTTAAGCTTGTCCATCCCGAACTCATTAACCATGACCAACGAGGACCACTTGTTTTAGATATTTGTGTCAATGATGATGCTCTCATAACATTACTCAACATGCAAGACCTTGTGAATCACATAATTGTCCATGGGATTCAGCTTCATCTAGAAGCATGCTTTGGTAGCCAGGTCAACTCCCTTAGTCGAAAAAATGAAAATAAAAAGAAAAATCATGTCTCTTGGTGAAAACCTCTCTGAGGCACCTTTGGACATGGAAAAAGTAAAAATAAAAGATGCATCTTCAAGTGAAAACTTGAATCAGGCACTTGAAGATGAGGGAATTGACCTCCCTACCATGGTTCCCCCACAACAGGAAAGGTCGCCTCTACTCATTAAGGAAACTAACACAATCAATCTGGGTATAGAAGACATTCTGAAGAATGTGCTCATAGCCAAGTCCTTAATAGATTAAGAGAGATTGAACTTCATGAACTTTTTAGATGAAACAAAAATCAATTTGTCTGGTTATATGTTGACATGACAGGCCTTGATCTTGACTTGGTGGTACATAATCTTGCAGTTCGTCTGGATGCTAAACCTGTCAAGTAGAAGCTACGCAAGATGAATCCTTAGATTTCCCTCTTACTCAAAGCAAAATTATAAAAAAAATTGGATGTTGGTTTCATTAAACCCATTGATTACCCTGAATGGGTCTCCAACATTGTACCTATTGGCAAGCCCACTAGGGGCATCAGAATCTACACGGACTTCATAGATTTGAATAAAGAATACCTTGAAGACGATTTTCCCTTTCCCAACATTGACATGATTGTGGACTTGACAATAGGGCACAAAATGCTCACCCTCATGGATGGATTTTTTGACTATAACCATGTCTGAATCGCAGAAGAAGATCAACATAAGACAACATTCACAACACCTTGGGGCACATCCTGCTACCAAGTTATGCCCTTTGGACTCAAGAATGCAAGAGCAACCTATCAACGCTCAATGACAACTATTTTTCATGATCTCTTGCATGAAATAATAGAAGATTACATAGATGATCTTCTCGGCAAGTCAAAAACAAGACATGAACTCCCAAGGCAGATTTTTGAGAGACTTGAAAAATACAAGTTGCGCCTAAATCCTAAGAAGTATGTCTCCGAAGTCACATTAGGAAAGCTCCTTGGGTTCATAGTATCTCGCAGAGGCATAGAAGTGGATCCTACAAAAGTGAAAGCTACAATGGAATTGCCTCCCCCAAAGACACTTAGATAGTTGTACAGCCTACAAGGGAAACTTCAGTCCATCTTAAGATTCATTGCACAACTAGCAAATAAGTGTCACCCATTTGCACATCTTCTAAGATAAGATACCAAATTCAAGTGGGATTGTCTTTGTAAAAATTCTTTTGATAAGCTTTAAGAATATCTAGCTTCTCCTCCAGCCTTGATGCCTCCTATCTAGGGACAGTTGCTTCTTTTGTACATATCAGCAACTATAGTGGCATTGGGGGCATTACTAGCACAGACAAATGACCAAGGTAAAGAGCATGCAATCTACTACATCAGTCGATCACTTGTAGGGTATGAGCTCAATTATACCCTCATAAAACAAGCTTTCCTTGTGTTGGTATTCAACACACAGAAGTTAAGACACTACATGCTCAACAATAAGACTAAGATAGTCGCCAAAATTGACCCCCTCAAG
Organism: Cryptomeria japonica; assembly: GCF_030272615.1. NCBI lineage: Eukaryota > Viridiplantae > Streptophyta > Pinopsida > Cupressales > Cupressaceae > Cryptomeria > Cryptomeria japonica. Next base: position 400,437,228 of record NC_081407.1, read on the forward strand.
TACATGTTGTCCAAAGCTACTCTCACTAAAAGAATTTCAAAATGGGTTATGCTATTAAGTGAATTTGATATTGAGTATGTGGACTGAAAATAAATCAAAGGATAATTTATAGTAGATCAAATGGTTGATGCTCCTCTTCAAGGTGATCACCCCCTTATAACATAATTTCTAGATGACGCCATTAAGACTATCACCACATCTACAAAATGTTAGTTGTACTTTTATGTCTCTTGCACACAAAATGGATTAGGGGAAAGTATCTTGTTTGTGACACCTCGAGGAGATTGCATCCCGAAGTCATATAAGATTGCCTTTGCGTGTACCAACAACATTGTGGAGTATGAAGCTTTAATCACTAGTCTCCGCCTTGCCACTCACTGGAAGATAAATGCGTTATAGGTCTATGGTGACTCCCAACTTGTCATAAAACAAGTAAATGATGAATATCAAACAAAAGATGACAAGTTACTCTCCTATTGCAGCATGGTAGAAGACCTCAAGCAACATTTCACTCTTATCCAGTTTGATCAGATTCCTAGAACAAATAATTGTGTTGTTGATGCTATGGCTACAATCGGTTCCCTCCTCTAGATGCCGACAAATAGTCAGAAGTGTGAATTCTTGGTTGAGCAACTCCTAATTCTCATATGATGTCCCTGAGTCTGAAATGGTGTGTGTCCTCGTTGGTTCTGACTCCCCTTGGTATCAAGAGACCTTTTCCTACCTTTGAGACAATATCATCCCTCCACACCTCACCAAAACCCAACAACAAACCTTCATCCACCATTGCCCCCGCTACACTATCCTCAGTGACACCCTTTTTTTAAGGCATTTTGATGGATCCCTCCTAAGGTGTTTAGATAAAAAGGAGGCTGAATGGGCACTACATGAAGTGCACAAAGGTATTTATGGAGCACACTCAAGAGGCCTTACATTGGCTAAAAATCTCTTGTGCATGGGATACTATTGGTCTACAATGGAAGAAAATGCATACCATTATGTGAATAAATGTGTCCCTTGTCAAAAACACGGTGACAAAATTCATTCACCATCTAAGGATCTACAATCGTTCATTACACCCTAGCCCTTTTCTTAGTGGGAGCTCAATTTCATAGGGAAAATCTACCCCGCCCCATCCAATGGTCACATGTTCATAATAACCACCACTAAGTACTTCACTAAGTGGGTGGAGGCCATACCCCTCACCTTCACCACTAGAAAACAAATTTCTAAGTTCATCCTGAATTACCTCATCTGTCGATATGGAATTCCTAAAGCAATCATCACATATAATGAAAAATAATTCAAGAATCAAGATGTCAAAGAACTTTGTTAGAAGTTTGGCATTCAACACCGCTTTTCCACTCCATACTACCCGCAAGGTAATAGTCAATCTAAGGCTTCAAATAAAACCCTTATCAAAATCTTCAAAAAGACAATCAATGAAGTTGGCCATGATTGGCACTTGCAACTCCATCCCACTCCCTAGGCCTACCACACAAGTATTCACACACCCACATGAGCCACTCTATATTCCCTAGTCTTTGGTTTTTAAGTCATCCTACCCCTTGAGATCGATATCCCATTACTAAGGGTTTCACTGCAAAACATTCTCCCTGATGAGGAATACAAAGTCGTCAGGCTGCAAGAGCTTGAACTGCTAGATGAAAGGTGCCTCAAAGCCTTAAATCACCTCTGGGTATATAAGAAACTACCTATGGTTGACCTATAATTAGAAGGTCTGAACCTAGGAATTTGATATTGGTGATCTTGTGCTTATGGAGAATAAGAGAAACCTACAGGGCCGTGAAAAGAAAGGCAAGTTTGAGCCTAATTGTCTTGGACCATATGTGATCACTGCTAAGTATGGATCAGGTGTCTATCAGTTGGCTACTCCTGAAGGAGAACACTTGGATGAGCCTATGAATACCCTGCACTTTAAGAGATTTTATGCCTGGTCCTTAGAGGTCACAAGTTATTCAAAAATGAAAAAAAAGTAAAGAAAAATCAATTCGTCCATCAGTGAAAACCACTTTGTGGTGCTATGGGAAAGTACCTTGGTGAAAACCTGAATTCAGGCGTCAGGGTAAATAAGCTAGATCCATCGTCTGTTCGGACAAACTAGCTTTTTAAGGCTGAGATTTGTAAGAATCTCCATATCCCCCCACTGCAATCTCGTAGTCTTGCCACTTTTATAATATTTGTGAGAAAATTCTTCTTTACACCATACCCCTTTTTCCCCCCACCCACCCACCCACCCGATATCCATATTTATTAAATCAAATAATCTGACATGCAATTTCGCAAGCGCTCACCTTGTGCTTAAATCAAATTGAAGGTGGTGAATTGATATATGTGGAGATGATCAATTTAAAGTGTGCGAAATTAATTGACATGACACAAGAAGTTAGATTTGTTGCTTTAAATGCTCTGACGTGACATGAGTCATTCTATTAGAAAAATGATTAGGTGATCCTCAACCCCCACCACTTCCCCCTTTCCCCCCCACTATACCCATTTTTCCCCCACCCACCCAATATCCATATTCCATAAATCAAATAATCTGACATGCAGTTTCCCACCCCATCCATACTTCATAATAAAAATCAGATATTCTAACATCTTCCATAGCTCTGCAAATGATGAGGATTGTACAACTTTACTTGCTAAATAAGGGCATCTGTGTAGGATGACTTCCTGACTTGACCACTCACACCATTTCCCAGTGCTTCCTCATACACTACGAAACACATTAGCTTATTCCAAATCCGAAACTCCACCCTGCTCGCACGTAGTCGATTGTCTCCTTCATTCTTCAATCCACGCCACCCCATAAATCTTTGACCAACCCACTAGCAGATAACAATGTTATTTGTATCTTCATGAGATGATCAGTCTTTGTCCCAACCATGAATAAGGATCATCCCAACACACTGAGATTTCATCCCAGCATTGAGCTTTCATCCCATCATGCTGAGCTTTTATCCCATCACACTAAGCTTACCCCATCAAACTGATCTTCTTCTTGACTAGTGTATCATCCAAGCACTCCTCTACATGAGCCTAATCAAATCTTTGTAATCAATCCCACATCTGCATGCATTTGTCCATACCATCTGTTCTATTTCCTATTCAGTTCTATTAGTTACGCCTACCCATTGGGATGTATCCTTCCTATGTTTGGCAGTTTATTTATAAACTTAAGTCTTACTTTTAGAAAGAGATGTCAGTTGGCCTTGTGCATTTTGTTTGCATGATTTGGTCTTTCTTCTTGATTTGCATCATTATGTCCTATGACTACCCCATCTACGACTGCTAGGATCATTGTATATCTTGGTATGTTGTAGGTGGGTGTATACTGGGGCATGTTTTTGTGGTATGACATGTTTGATGGTTTTTCTTGCACGAACTTACATCCCCGTATCTATATCTATATGGTGTTTACACGGTTGTGTGCAAGGGATGCCCATTTTCCGAGAGTCAGTCCACGCCTCGAATTTTCACAACATCTTGATTCCTATAATCAGTGTTGTAGATCATCCTTGACAATATCAAAACTAGGGTTGCTCTCCACATTTTCACAACAACAAATTCCTCCATCTCCATCCATTACACTTTTTCATTTCATCCCATCTTGCATTTTGGAGACCTCAATTTATTCACTTTTTCCCTTTCTTCTATCTAGTCTGATATCATTGTATTTTGGTTGGCACATTCTCAAAAAAAATTGCATTGTCATATATTTGCATTATCATCTTTCATATTACATTGCATATTCATTTTAGGTGCATTAAATTTCAATTTCATTAAATCCATAATAAATACTAATGTAAGTTTAATTAAATTCCATTCAAACATTAATCTTTTACGTGAATGGTCATGTAAGTCACTAATCGAGAATAAGTTTGACACACTTTCTGTCTATTGTGTTTATAATGCTAGTGGCTCAATAAGGGTTTTAATTTCACTACAAGGCCCTTATTATATTTATTCATTTAGATGCATCATATCATAAGTAGTTATATCCATTTTTTTAGGTACATTACATCACATTTGCATAATACATCCATCAAATCACATCATATAATATTACATGCATATGGGATATCCATTTGCATTACATACATCATCAAATAATCAAATTACACAATCATTTGGTCATAATCATACATCATAAAAATCATGTGCACATCATATAGGCATACATTGTAAAACTGTATCCTGCATCCACAAACATTTTAGGACCATCATATACCTAACACATGCATAAATGTCATGATCATACATCCTGCATCACAAATAGGTCAGATCATATGCATATCACAAAATCATAATCATCCATCACATCATAAAACAATAATCGAAGTCCATAAAAGTCCATATACATGCATACGCCGTCGAAATCACATCTCATATATATATATATATATATATATATATATATATATATATATATGCCAAAAAATGAATGTGTCAAATTAGAGTACAATGTTATACTCCCCGAAGGGTCAAAAATAATATGTCACATGCATGCTTAGAGAGTTATATCGCACTCTCACTATCTCCACTTGCACCCCCTCCCCCCGTGGATGTACCTGCACCTCCTCCCCCTAATCTTCTTGCACCTAGTACCTGAGGTGCCCTCATACCCACTAACTCTCTGGATGTCCGAGTCTGTGACTATCGAGACTGTGTGTGCTCTACAAAGGAGGGATTCCATTGATCCTGTGTTACTGATCTCTCGTAGAGACTCCTATAGTACCAAACCTCTCGTAGGGCTCGCTCTATCGCCCGTCGTACATCTAGAGTCTCGGTAAATAGGGTCATTTGTTGTCTTGGTTCCAAGGCCCAGCTCGCTACATCCCACTCCCCCACAACCTCACTACATCTGTCTTTGCCCTGCTCAATCTTTGCAGACTCTTCACCTCATCATCCATCCTCCCTATCTCCTCCCTCAACTGTCGGATGACCTCCCCACTCCTCACCTCCTCTAAGAGCCTCTCTAACTCCTCCTTGTTCTGCCTATGATCCCCCACCTCTATCAATGTCATATGTTGTCTCTCCCTCAGACCGTCTATCTCCCAAGTCAATCAGGCCACCTCTCATTGAAGACTGTCTATGTTGTCCCTCTCTACCTCGAGCTCCTCTTCCAAACTCTTATCCCTCTCCCTCACACCATCCCTCTCCCGAACAACCCTGTCATACTCTGCCTGGGATATCCTGGCCTATACTCACACTTGTCCATGTACATGTCGAGCCTATCCACCCTCATCACCCTGTACTTATACCTCTAGTATATCCTTGGGCTCAAGTCTCTCCTATCCTCCCTCATCCTCCATGAACATCCCACCGATCTGTACTACTGGTGGCTGAACCTGTAGGGGTACCTCTGCCCAAGGCATCTATTGTCCCCCCCTCATCCTTTGTGGAACCTGTCTTCATCCCCTAGCTCCGTATACTCCTCCTCCTGTCGCTACTCTATCTGCAGGCCCATCCTCCTCTTCCCCTACCGCCTTGTCTAGTGACGGTCATAACACATCCTCCTCCAAGACCCCAAGTATGCTCAGTTGTGCTAGTCTATGTGCCTCCCACCAGTAGGTGTAGCCTCCTGTGCATCCTGTATCCTCCCCCACCTATAGACGCTTGTCCCAAGTGATCCTCTTTGTGACATCCCAGCTAATCTAGACCTCTAGTGGTCCCACCGCTTGTCCCCAGGTATCCGTCTCTCGCGTAATCCATGAATACAGTCGCTCATGACTGACTATGTCTGAAGTTTGTCCAAATTGGCTCATCACCCTATGTGGCACATAGTGCTCTATCACATATATGCTCTTGCCAAATAGCCAACACTTTGTTTGCAGCCATGCCAACTGCTAGTCCCCTCACCATCTCTCACAATCCATGCATGGTTGCTAGGTGAAGAAAATCATCTCATCAAACACCCTCCACCAAAACCACATGGCTTCTACCCCGGTTCAGTGCAACAATCCTTTGTATCTGTCAACATAGGGGAACCTGCGCCTCCTATCTTGAACACCCACTGGCCTCGTCACCGCAATATGCTCCTAGGCCCATATATGTAGCAAGGTGACCCCTGTGCCGAGGTTCCTTTAACCTTGGTAGATACAAAGATGAATATCATGTAACATCTACCTGAGCATCACTACTCCCCATGCGTACGTCACCACATCCTCAAGCATGTAATAAACACAACAAGCCCATCCATAAGAGAATCCATACCCGTCAAGGTCTGACATCATGCAACTGTTGATCAAGTCGCACATGAACAATACTAAGCGAGGGATATGTCGGATCTGCATAGCTCACCCTAGGTGCATCCATGTACCCTCCAGTGGTAGTGCATCATACTCGCACACCTGGCGTAGGTACTAGTCTCCTCCATCTAGTCTGTACTATGGGATCACACCTTTGATGGGGATCTTCAAGATCCTCCAAATATCCAATAAGGTGATGGTGGCCTCCCCAGTCGACAAATGGAATGTGCATGTCCAACTGTCCCAATGCTCTATGAGCGTTATCATCATTGTAGTGTGCGCTTTGATCCGCAACCATCTCCCCACGAATCCTAGCCCCGTCGCACTAAAAATATCCCTCTCGTCTACCCTTAGCCATCTATACAACCGCATTGTCCGAGGCCAATTCTCTCACGACATGAGAGGTCCCACCTCCTCCTTCAACCAAACAATTCACCTCATTAGCCTATTTATTCTATCCTATTTTAGCCTATCCTAACTTATTCCTATCTTATACCATTCGTGGGGCATGTGCATGCCCCCTTGAACCCCTTCGATTCCCTCTCTGTCCCTCATTTTCCTCTTCCTAGCCTCCCCGATGGAGACGTTCACCCCCCCATGCGGAGATGTCAAACCCATGGCACATGCGTCGCACCACAGTCGAAGACGTTGAACCATAGTCTCCACCCCCCATTCAGTTCCCCTAGTCGTAGAGAAGCATTTGCATGGACGTTGATCCATCTGCGCAGACAATATTCCCCCTTCCAATCCCCCTCAACACCTACGCATGCATTAACCTCCTGCAGAGATGTTGGTTCCCCTACAGAGATGATGAAACCACGATCAATGTCTTCGCTCCAACAACTTTCTAGCCTTATTTAATACCCTAATAAATGCCCTAACCTACCAAAACACAAAGTGGGGTTGGGTTACATACCTGTGGGCCACACTCGGCCATTCACTCATGTTGTCTGACCCTCTCGGCATGGTGCTCATGGTGTCAGATGTGATCCATCTTGTTCTTAGGGTTCAGTGCTCTCCAAGTTCTCTAAAGGTGTATGTGACAATGACCCTCCTTAGGCCCCGTGTAGCTTAAATAGGGCCCCCTTCTCTCATTTTTTTCTCCCTTTTCATCTTCTTCCTCATTTTCTTTTCTTTTCTCCCCCTCTCTCTCACTCTAGTCATTTTCTTCATTTTTTGAGAATTTCCTCGAAAATTTAAAAAATTCCCGATTAAATTCTCAAGAGGGCATATACCACTCGCGTCTTCACGCATGGGCATCATTTTCTTGTCTTTTACCCATCGCCAATTTTGTCGCTGTGTAAAAGAGGGGCAAAATGTAGACATCTAAAATTTAATTTAATTAAATATTGAATTAATTTATCCATTTTTCATAATTAATCAATTTAATTATGTTATTAATTAAATTAAATTTAATTAATCCTGTCACTATACTCCAATAATTGATTTATTGAATAAATTGATTATCCCCATTCTTCCAAAGATCCACAATTAATTAATTCCTCTAAATTCCTTTTAGTTAATTAATTTGAATTGATTTACTAAATTGTGTGATTCCTACAAATCACTTTCCTCTAATCCTCACTTACCTAATTAATTTTTCTAGAAGCCCACTTAACATTATTTCCTAATTTTTAATTCCTCCACTCATTCTCTATCCTCTTGTCAAATCCTCCTAACTTTCCCACTTGTCTTCTAATGTCTTATTAATCTTCTTAATCACCTTCTCTAATCATTTTCTAGTGGCTAATCCCCATGATTAGTCACAAAGTCAACCAATGGTCATAAATGGCTTGTCCCCTCAACCTTCCAAACCTCAAATGCACCAACTTTGGTCATTTCAAGATATCAAATTTTCTCATTCTCCTATGCACTCTCATCTTCTCAAGGAATTTTTAATTCATTTTCCCATTTCCTTTTCCCATGCATCTCATTATTAGAGAGTTTTAAATTCCCTTATCCTCTCCCAAGGAATTTTTAATTCCTTTTTGTCTTCCCAATGTACTTGAGGATCTCTTCCCATGTACATTATGGAGTGTGGAGACAAGAAATCCCTTTATGGAAAATCTCTTGGTCTCCACACCATTTCCCTTCAATCCAAGTCCCCACCTTTCCTTCAATATCCACCCTAAATCCAATTTTAATATCAACTGTCCATTCCTCCTCCTTCAAATCTATAAATTGGGGTCTCCTCCCCTTCATTTCATATCTAATATTGTGAAATTTTATGCTGTCAATTTGGTTTTATAAATTTATTCTTGTGCATCACCACTATAGGCAAATAGAATCTAACTCCATAGGTATCCACATCCTTCATCCATTTGCAAGCATCCATCCATCCCCTTCATCCAATTTTATGTGCATTGGAGAGCAACCCACATTCAATTAAAGGAGCACATCCAATCAAGTGGAATATTGGGGGAATTCCACTTCATCCATAGCTCAATCCAAAGGAGAAGGTAAAGGTAACAAGGTATAATGGTTTTTACTTATTGTTTTAAATGCTCTTGTTTGATTACTAACCATTATATCTCCTTGTTGTTTTTCCCCTCTTCATCTCTGTTTAGAACAAAACAACAAAGCAATTCTAACTTGCATTAATCTTAAAAATTTATGCTAATTGGAAGCAAAGTGTCCATGAAAGTGCAAAGTCTTTTATTGCTTCCTTTTTGTAAAAATGACTTAAGGGATAGGTCTTTGGAAACAAAGAGTTCAAAGTCTCCTTTAAATACTCAAGTACTATCAACCACCATAACCCAAATATTGATATATTGTAAGCACAAAGTCTCCCAAATATATCACAATGATGATAATATTTCGATGTAATAGGTTGATTGATGACATTTTTTATGTTGTCATTGATGGCAACTATGTTTTGATAGTTATCTAAGTCTTTTAGGCCAACCGGTAGAGGAGACAGTTTATCAGTGAACCGATAAATAGGACTTCAACCGATAAATAGGAACAGAGTTGTATTCAAAGCAATCGGTATGAGCGATCAATAAAGAGTTAGGTGATGCATTTTTTCAGGAGTGTTGGAGATTGTATCAGGTAGCTATGTTTCACATCGTAGTGGCAGATTCAAGAGGATGAGCGATTTATGTTGTATAGAGCAGTCAATCATGAAGAACAACTAACCGGTAGAACAAAGTCACTAAGATCGGTAAATCGATACACATAACGTTTTATTTTTGAGTTGTTATGTTGGTGGCCGACATAAGTAAAGCGTGTAGTGCAAGATTGTCTAGATTCATTGAGCCTAGGAAATTGTTCCAAGGTTAGTAGCCAACTAAGTTGATGCTTATAAAAAGTGTGATGAGTTATGAGATGATATATGAGATTGTGAGCGAAGATTGAGAGTTTGATCGTGCGGTAATCTGAGAAGCTCTATATTGATGTGTTGTTGATGTATTGAGCACAACTAAAGTGAATCTTATCAAGCAAAAAGGTGCTACATGTAGATCATTTTACTTTTGTTTTCCTAACAATTGCAATAGTCAAATCCCCTAACTGGGTAGGTCCTAACAGACCTGAAATTGTAAATCCCCTAACAGGGTAGCTCATTAAATTGAATCTAAATCCTCTTGCGAGGTTGCTACTAACAGGGCAAAGCTTTTAATAGGGATAAGGTAAATCCCTTAACCGGGTGACTCCTAACAAGGTCTGCTCCTAACCGGGCATATTTGTAAGACCTTAATCGGTCAAAGATTTATATTCTGTAGTTAGTGAATCTTCAAGGTATTAACTCCCACCATGGTTTTTCCCTTTTGGGTTTCCACATATAAATCTTTGTGTTATGTGGAGCTTGATATATTGGGTGTTAGCTTATGTGGTGATATTTCTTTTATGTTTATTAAGCTTTAAGTTATTTAAAGTGGTGATCAGATTTGTGTTATTGTTTTTGCTTGCACTGATCCACCTCCCTCTTAGTGCCCTATAAGTTTATCAAACTTAACAAAGCACAAAGTCTTCACCTTATTATCCACTTAAAACAAATTATTTAGTAAGATATCATAACACAAAGTCTACAAAATTTTACTTTATCTCATTCAACTCAAATAATTTTCACAAAGCAATATACAATCTCAAAGAAAGTAGAAAAGAATGACATAAGAACATTCTGTCACACAATAAAGTAGTCCCAAGACAAAGATTGGATGCAACTTATTTTCTTCTTTGATTAAACTTGTTGAATACACTACAAGCTCAAAGTCTTAGATAGCTTTTCATTTCTACGGAGTTTCGACGTATTAGCCAAAAGATTATTTATTACAATAAACACCCTCATTGATTACAATAAAAATAGGAAAAAGTTACAACTAATTTTGACTAAGTCAAGAGTAGAAACCTATTTAACTTAAGACACATGCAGTCCTATATGTGCGCTAGTGCATACATAGAATGACACTTGAGGTGGAAATAGCTTATTACAAAATGACACTTAAAGTATCGATTGAAATTACAAAATGCCACTACACTAGATATGCATAAAAATGACCAAGTGTCCAGAGACACATCTTTGTGATCATCCTTCTTCAGAAAATCTTCATGTTGTTGTCAGGTAGCCTATATTTCAGAATCATCTAGTGTTCGCAATGTTTTATGCCACTGAGGAAGGTGGGAAGATCGAATAAGAGTCTTGCTTCTTGAACTTCATCTTTTTTCTGATTTGGAGAGGGTGAAGTCATCTAGTAGTTGTGACTGCAACATGTTTGATAAAAGTCCCTTGAGTTAGTTGAAAACATCTTCATGAAAAACACCTTCAGGAATGTTGAAAAGATCTTGTTTTCAAAAGTCCTCCATAGGTAAAACTTCATTTGCATGCTTAGGAAAATTTCCAAGTGTTGGTGTCAATCAGGTCTGTAGGCCCAATTTACACCTAGGATAAAACTCAAGAAAAGTTTGGTGTGAATTGGGTCTACAAATCCAATTTACACCTCGAAGGTTAAATCAAATATAAGTGTAAGTTGGGTCTATAGACCCAATTTGCGCTTGAAAGGGGTAAATCGATCATAATGGTGTAGGTCGGGTTTTTGTACCCAATTTACACTAGGGTGTGACATAGTAGAGATGTTGGTCGTGTTCGTAGGCTCGATCTACACCAAAAAATGCAATAAATAGATAAAGAAGTTTGGTATTGTTCAGGTTCATAGGCTTGAACTACACCAAACATTAGGTGTGGTTCTGGTTTATGGACCTAAACAACACCAAAAGGAGTGAACGCAAGGTAGTGTATGGGTGACGTTCAGGTTAGTAAACCCAAACAACACCAATAACATGGTTTAGTTTGGGTCTACCAACTTGAGTGACACTCAAAGGTGTAAGGTAACAATAATAACAATGCAATTCAGGTTTGTAAACCCGATTTGCACTGAGAAAACTAAATGGTGTAATTCGAGTTTATAAACCCGATTTGCACTTGGTCACTTAGAATTTACAGGACACACAAAAGACCAATAAACTTCAAATAAAGATTTCAAGACTGAAAATCACGCATGGGAAGTGACACAAATTACCTCAAAAAGCATGCATAGAGCATATAAGCAACAAATTGGACAAAAATTTGTAGGGTTACCCCAATTTTTCCTAAAGCCAAAATTGGGGATAACATTTGACTCTGAGGGGGAACATCCTTTGATCATTGGAACTAGTGAAGGGGGTAGAATCTAGAACTTTGAGTTCTTTTATCTATCCATTGGGCTACAAAGTCAAACAAAAAAAAAGATACTGTAAGGAAAAAGGGTGATGCAACTGACTAAAACAAAATAAAACACACCTCAACTTTGTGCAACTGCACTTATTGGAAAGCGAAACCAACCTAATCTAGTCCAACCAACAATATAAACTTCTTCAAATGAAACCATTAATTAGTACTCTAAAGAAGTTGTCTTTCTTCAACAAGGTAAAGTGTGTTACATGATCATAAGCAACCACAACTTGTTGAGCACAATCAATTGTACCATAGCTTGGTGCACCACTTTCTGGAAGAAATAAACAAATGCACTTGCCACCTCTAATGGGTTATATATACTACTACTCCAAAGTGAATCAATGAACCAAGACTACTCTTGATCAACTACAAATGCATGTTTGACCTCATGTTCATATGTGTCCTCGTGCTCAGGTTCAAGTGTGACTATTGACTTCTTGTTAGCTTCCAACCAAGCTAGATGTCTTATAGGACATCCCCTTGATATGACTAACTCTGATCTCTTCTCCCTAGTTGTGTCTTTATCAACTGATTCCTCAACCATAACCTCATGTTGAGTGAAATGAGTTCCCTCTTGTGATCCAAGTGAAAACATGGTTGCATATCTTGCTTCATCATGTTGTTCACAAACTTAAAATTTGGGAGAATTTTCATCGAGACTTAAGCAAAACTCCTATATTATGCTTGTGAAAAGGTCTTTGTCAAGTTCTCTAGTAGTTTGCTCTTGCATAATATGCTCAAGTTCATGATCTTGAAACATAGATGTATTCTTCTCATTTTGTTCAACTCGACTAGTACCTTCATGTATGACCATCTTTTCACATCTCAAGATGTGATGATCCTCCTTCACCAACACCTTTGAAAAGTGGCCTTCAACGACTTGTTGTGTATTCCCCATGGTATCTTACTCAGTAACTCCTTGATAACGAACTGACAAAATATGAGTCGCCAACTATGTTTGCTTCCTTCTCCTAGAAGAGATTAGCAAGATCACTTTGTTCAGATTTGGATTTCCCCACTGCTACATTTGTTGGCGATGCCTCAAGTACAAGCTTTTCTGGTGGTGAAGGAAGCCTGTGCTGATTTATATCTACATAACTAGAAATAATATTTGGATACAACCTCCTTGGAATCTCTTTGTAAGGGGAAGAGAATACAACTTGAGCTATTTTCTTTTTGAGGGCAAGCAACTCATTAGCCAACCTTTGCACCATGGGATTTGTTATGCTAGTAGAAAATGATTCCAAAGAAGAGTTTTCTTTGGACCCACTTGTCTCTATCTTTATCTTACCTACAAGGATAAGATCATCTTCAATGTCAATTGCTAAGGTTTGTGTAGTTGCAAGGTCTCTCAAAACTATCCTTCTCAAGAAGAAACTCATGTCAGGTGACTGAGCATTGATGAAGAAGCACTTCAAATTTTCAATGATAGGTTGAGCCACCATTGGAATTCTGTTAGATAGCTTGTTAAATCTAGCCACAAACTCCTGCATGGGTTCCCATGACTCTTTTTTTCATTCGAGTCATTTGTGCTAATAATGCATGAGAATATTTTGTAGGATTGAACCTCTCTTCAAAAAAATTTCTGAGTGTTTTCCAATTGGTGATGGTTTGTGGTGCAAGATGGTAGAACCAATCAACAACAACACCTTTGAATGTTTCAATAAATAGTCTTATTGAAACATCTTCATGTTCCACACCAAGCACACCACATGTAATATAGAAAGTAGCCAGATGTTTCTCCGGATGTTATTTGGCATCCCCATAGAACTTGGGGAAGTTCTTCCGCGATCCATTAGGAAGAGCATGTAGAGGCGGAGTCAGATTAAATGGACCAAAAGCATTCCCCCAAGGACCTTGGGCAACCATTTTACATGTTCTTGGTAAAAGCTATAAAATAAATTACAATGAATAAGACACTAGTATACTTCAACCAAAAGCATGAGGCCTTTGGATGCATAATGTATCCCTAGTAGAGTCACCAAAAATTGTTGGGTAAAATTTTTGTAAACTCGGGGAGGTTTACAAAATGTGGGTTTTCACCACAGTTTGTGAGACAATACCTTTCAGAAGGCAAGATATGGTATGTGCTATTTGTAAGGGAAGGCTCCCCCTTTCTACTACAATCTATATCTATTTATAATCTACTTGCTAACTTTACACTAATTTTAGGATGATACAATAACTCAATTCTCTTTTTTCAGATAAGGTTTTTCTCCAATTCTCTATTTAGAACAAAGCAACAAAACAATTCTAACTTGCAGCAATCTTAAAAATCTATGCTAATTGGAAGCAAAGTTTCTATGAAAGTGCAAAGTCTTTTGTTGCTTCCTTTTTTGAAAATGACTTAAGAGACGAGTCTTTTGTAATCAAAGAGATCAAAGTCTCCTTTAAATACTCGAGTCCTATCAACCACTATAACCCAAATATTGATATATTGTAAGCACAAAGTCTCCCAAATATATCACAAAGCTTTCTACTCTAACAAGATAACTCTACAAAGCACACAGTATTCACCTTATTATCCACTTAATACAAATCTTTTAGTAAGATATCATAACACAGTCTACAATATTTTACTTTATCTCTTTCAACTCAAATAGTTTTCACAAAGCAAGATATAATCTCAAAGAAAGAAGAAAATAATTATATAAAAACATTCCCTCACACAATAAAGTAGTCCCAAGACAAAGATTGGATGCAAATTATTTTCTTATTTGATTAAACTTCTTGAATACACTACAAGCTCAGAGTCGGTATTAGCCAAAAGGATTCCTTATTACAATAAGCACCCTCATATACATAGAAGAGAGATGATGCACAAAAACAGGGAAAAGTTACAACTAATTGTGACTAAGTCAAAAGTAGAAACCTATTTGACTTAAGACACATGTAGTCCTATATGTGTACTAGTGCAAACATAGAATGATACCTAAGGTGTCAATAACCTATTATAAAATGACACTTGAAGTGTCGATTCAAAATAAAAAAATCCCACTACACTAGAGATGCATAAAAATGAACAAGTGTCCAGAGACACATCTTTGTGATCATCCTTCTTCAGAAAATCTTCACATTGTTGTTAGGTAGCCTGTGTTTCAAAAAAAATTGGTGTTCTCATTGATGTTTGATGCCACTGAGGAAGGTGGAAAGACCGGATAGGAGTCTTGTTTCTTGAACTTCATCTTTTTCTAATTTGAAGGGGGAAAAGTCATCTAGTAGCTATGACTACAACATGTTTGAGAAAAGTCTCTCGAGTTAGATGAAAACATCTTCAGGAATGCTGAAAAGATCTTGTCTTCAAAAGTCTTCTATAGGTAAAATTTCATTTCCATATAAGTAATCCATTTGAAACACATATTTACGCTTAGGAAAATTTTAAAGTGTTGGTGTCAATCGGGTCGATAGGCTCGATTTACACCTAGGATAAAACTCATGAAATTTTTGATGCGAATAGGCTCTATAGACTCGATTAGCACCTCATAATAGTTGTAAAGAAGCTTTGTTGGGCATGTGATTTCATAATAATGTGATTGTTGATTCTATGAGACAATGTATTCTATTGCATTTATGGAAAAGTAGATGTTTAGCAATATTTTCCAACCAAAATTTTCACCAAGAAATAGATATGCTAAAGTTTTAATGTGTCGTCATGTTTCAATTCTCTTTTTTGTGCTCGTAACTCCAGAATTGTCACAAAGATAAGGTTGAACTCAACAATCATTTAGAAGAGATTAAGCATCAGTTTTTGCGGCTCCATGAAGGAGAGATTTGATATGCCAGTCAACTTCAAAAAAAATTCAGACTTACAGTTTGAAGCTCAAAGTTCTAAATAATTACAAAAATGATTTGTATTCAGCATCTATATTTCATGTGTTGGGTGGTTGCAACCGATAGTCTCTTATGCATCATTAGTGGGTTGTTGCAGCTGTAAGGTTTTTTGTTTTATTTTGAGTTTTCAGCTTCCATGTTTTATAACTGGGTTATTTCAGCGGGTGGTTTATGGCAGTCTTAGTAACTAGATTGTTGATGCTACTCATACTTTGTATTATAATATGCTAATCTTGTTAGTTCTGTGACAGTTCTTAATAGCCTTGTAGTTTTTAATTTTCCCCTACAGTCCTTTTCAGGCTGCTATTTATTTTCATTGTAATTTGCTCTTGACTTAATATGCCTTCAATACAAGTCTCCTTATGAGGTATCATTGATGGTAATACATATTGAGAGCAATGCTTACAAGAATTAGAACTACTTGACGAAATGTGTATTAATTATTTTAAAAACTTAAATTTATAATCAAGACAATTTAAACATGTATAATTGGTTCTAAAAAAAATAGATTTTGAACACTTGGTAAAAAAATATAACAGAAAGAATTCAAATGCAAAAGATAAGGTTTAAGAAAAATTTCAACCAAATTAATTTGGTCTATACATCATTTTTCACTCTTGTACAACATGTAATTATAGCGTATTTATTATGCATGTTTTTTAGAGGACAAATTTTTACAAGAAACTTTTTTCCTTTTTTACGTAATCAGTTTAAAGAATTAAAAAAAATAACAAAAAATCTATAGTGTAATTTTAATGTTTATTTTAAATAATTTGTTTCTATCATTTTTCTTTATTTCTATTGGTTAGTGTGGATAGAAAATTCATTTTTCTTAAAAAAAATATACCAAATTTCTACTTTATTAATTATTTGAATGGCATCAACTATTATCACATTTATTACACACAAGTGACACTTTTTATACTTATAAAACACACATTATTAAACTACTACTAACATTTTTTTTTATAGGTAATAGGTCGTAGCCGCAATATTTCTATTAAATTTTAAGAATTACACCTTGGTTCAGTGTGGGCATTGGTAGAAAAGAACCGAGGCAAGAACACCTCTAGCCTCGCCCAAGGAATTTCTTCCTAGTATACAAGTTAACATAAATTTCTGGGTGGGTAGGCATTTTGCCATACATTGGTGAAACATGCTTTGTTTTTACAATTAGGATTGTCCAGCCGATTACATAAATACACAATACCTATTGTGTTAGATCTTCCATTAGTATTGCAGTGGTGGTATTATTTATTTTGCTCCAGAGTAGTGTCATGGTGCTTGTTTATTAAACCTCTCCTGGTGCTCTTAGTTCCTTATGCAATTCCTCTTTTTCCTGTTACCTCCTGCACATAGCAAAAACCAAAACACCAAAACACATATCCATCTACCGGGTACAATTTGTTAGAGCCATATCCACCTCAATATCCTGGGAATATGCAATTATTTTATCACATATATGCTCAATGTGAAAGAAGCATACACCCCTGATTTTATAAATAAATATCAGAAAAACCCATTCGAATGTTGTAAAAAATGCATAACTAATCATACATCTAGGATATTCATTTAACATAGTGAGCTAGATACTTTCTTCAAGGTGGACAACAATTTCTAATAAGGAAATATAGAACATCATAAATCTTGGATAATTATCTACTATCCTTCTCAGCCCGCTGCATAAAATCATTAATAATTTCAGAGGGGAGGATACAAAGTCTTGTATCCTGAAATCAACCTAGTAGGATGCTTCTGGTTTGCGTTGACTTCAGGATAAAAGGACCTCATATCTTCCCTTTAACGCTTGGGGCTATATCACATGCTTGTATTAAGGAAAAACATGAAGTTTAGCACACCCAATACTAACAGATAGTATTCTTTAAGATAAGGAGCTCAAAACCTTCAGGAATCATTTGCCTTAAATAACAGCCTCCATCATTCGCAAGCTCTACTGAGAGTTAATACAATAGACATCACGAACCACCCTACAGGCCATATTCTGCATGAGTTATACTTGTCATTTTACATAGGCCCTAAATGACCCATTCCTATTTTTGATAGGGAGTCTTAATATGAAGACCTTAAGTAACAAAAAATAGGCCCTGGCTTGTTATGTCAAATTGACATATTTTTGAAATGGTGAATATTTAATACCTAGATTTAGTCTTAAGGCAGCCCAAATAAATAGACAACCAGCTGAAATAAGCCACAACAACTAATTTCTAAAGTGGACTGCCTATTCTGATTCAATAAACTGTTACTATCCGAATATATTAATGTTTTAGGTATGTTGAGTTATCTTATAATCACCTAACCATAACTAGTGTTATCCTTCTGAACAATGCACTTCCAATCATAATGTTAATAAACCGTGAGGGGAGCAGTAGCCATGAGAGGCTACCATTGGAAAAAATCGGGCAAGAAGGACCCAAAATAACCATCCGCCAAGCACGAAGGGGCAGCCAATATGAAAATGTCAACATGTATAGTTATGAATATATACAAATATATATTTGTGTGTACATATATATATATACATATACATATATATACATATATGTATATGTATACATATATGTATATGTATACATATATATACATATATATATATATACATATATATATATATATGTACATATGTATACATATACATATATGTATATATATGTATACATATACATATATGTATATATATGTATGTATATACATATATATGTATACATATACATATATGTATATATATATATATATGTATATATATATATATGTGTGTATACATACATATATATATGTATACATATACATATATGTATATATATGTATGTACATATATGTATATGTATATGTATACATATATATATACATATATATATATATATATATATGTATATATATATGTGTATACATACATATACATGTATACATATACATATATGTATATATATGTATGTACATATATGTATATGTATGTATACACATATATATATACATATATATATATATATATATATGTATATATATATGTATATACATACATATACATATATGTACATACATATATATACATATATGTATATGTATACATATATATATATACATATATATAGATATGTATGTATATATATACATATATATATATATATGTATGTACATACATATATATATATATATATGTATATATATATATATATATATACACACACACACATATATGTATGTATGTATGTATATGTATATATGTGTGTGTGTGTGTGTGTGTGTGTGTGTGTGTGTGTGTGTGTGTGTGTGTGTGTGTGTAAGCTAGAATATTTAGATATCAACGGGAACACACAGTATGGAAATGTATAACAAAGCTTACCTGTTAAGAATACACCACCTTTCCTATTGGTATAAGTGATTATCCGGGAAACAACACGCTAATAACATTTTTCATATTTTTAATAATAGGTATTATTTTCATAGAGAGGGTTAACAATAATTATGTTGAGTACTATATAGTTAAGCATAAATCAGAATTATCAGAACAAGTAGGGTTACGCTTGCAATTTTCAGCATTACCGCCTGTGACAGGGTGAAATAACATACACTTGCCTCAAACTGCATATGTCCAAACTGCAATAAACACTATACAACCTTAGCATATATTTAATAGACTATAAATTCAGATTTTATCTAGACCTTGCTCTGAGATTTTCAAAACTTCTCCACTTGTCTCATTTTGACTACACATGCATCTTATGTATAACAGTCTAATTGGTGGATCTTCTACTAGCTATAATTTGCCTCTATTTTAATATAAAGAGAGTTTATAAACTATGCAGATTTAACAAAAAGCCCTAGCTATACTGTATATTACAAAAAACTGCAAAAGAAAGAGGGCTTGCCTTAGGTATATCATCATTCTTATGAAGATTATGGGGTGTCGGATTCCCCTTCAAGCTCAATGCCCTATAGCTTGAGGTGGTCTTCAAACCACGACGCTTTCCTAGGCACGCGGAGGTGGAATAGGTTGAGGAGAAATTCAATGCTTCTTTGTATCTCCTCCACCTTGGCGTTGAAGGCCTCATGATCCTCAATAACCAATATTGGCTTTCTAGGAACCCGGTTGTTGTTTATAATCAAAATGTCATAGTGTGAAGGTTTAGGAATGGTCATCGCATTGCTGATATTGACCATAACCCTATCTAATTCATCTAGAATTGAAGCCTTGGAAATTTCCCTGCATAGGCCCACCGTAATGTCTTTGTCCTTTTCAATATACATCGTGACCGCTAAGAGCATGGCCACGATGTCATTGTTGGCTCTAGTTCGGTCTTCATTAGTTAAGAATTCCTTGCCAAGGATGCATTCCACCGCATCCATCACCAACTCATGGGGGAATCTGATGATCCTTTTCAACCTATCCCTTGAAATTCCCCCAACGAAGGCCATTTGTCTTTTTAGGCTTTTCAATCTAACCGGGGTATCCATGTTTTCTGTCTAAAAAACTATTATCAGAGGGAATTAGATAGTTTAGCGAGTGTCTACCATGAATGATGAAGGCTTTGTCTACCTTTTTTAAGATAGAGATGAACTTTCTAGAAACTGCTATAATTAATGGGCAAGCCTTTGATGTTGAATCATAATTATTATTAAGATATGCATTTCTCGTCTGCCAAAAAAGTGATCATATAAGTGCATCTTCCCATATCAGGGTAAGGTGTTAACAAGATCGGTTTCTTACTCCTTATGGTATAAGACCGTCATAGTAATTAATTGACACCTCATCTCCCTTGAAACTATACTTTTGTGGGGAAATAAATATTATCCATTAATGAGTATCTTAACATGTGTTGAGTTTAAATGCTATCTTGGTGTTATATATAGAAGGGGCCTCGTAGTTGCCTAACTACGATCCAATTACTAATTATGCAGTGTATACTTCTTTTGGTGAGAGTTGTGATTTTATTTTAATTAAAGGAATTACTTTGTAGTTTCTATTAATAATTTTAGGTTCTATTAGTAATCCATTGCCACTGTTAACTGTTATGAGGATCAACTTAGAGGTGAGTGGCCAGGATTTATGTAGATACTAGGTTTTCCATCTGCACCTTGGTTTGCAAGATGGTCCACCCTAGAGTTACCTTCCCTATATATGTGGTTGAAGGTTACTCCTTTGAAGGATTGGACCATACTAAGAATGTTGTTTAGGATTTCATTGAGTTTCCAATTGGGCATATCCCCTTTCCTGAGGGCATTGATAATGATGGCAGAATCTCCTTCTATGTTAATTTTGTCAACTTTCAGGATTTTACATAATTTAATTCCTTCCTCAAGAGCTCTAAGTTCAGCTTCATTATTTGTGCTAATACCCAAAGGATGGGCTAGAGCAGCTATTTCTTCTCCCTTTGAGTTATGTATGCAACAGGCAATGCCCGCCACTCCTGGATTGCCTCTAGAGGCTCCATCAAAATTGAGTTTAACCCAACCCTCAGTTGGGGGCATCCACTTACAAATGTTGTGTTTTTGAATAGTACTAGTAGGACAATCCCCAATAAATGGGGGAATCATTAAGCCATTCCATTTTAATCTTATTTTATCATCCCACTGTGTCATTTCCATGTTTTTATGGCCTTTCATAGAGTGACTATTGATTAGTTTTGTTATGGTCGCCTCTACCTTGTTTGTGAGTTGTTGCCATTCCATCTTGTCTTCTCTGAAAATTCTCCTATTTCTTTCTTTCCAAATCTCCCATGTAGGCATTGAGGGAGCTACCACCCAAAGCCTATCATAAATGCTCCCTTTGTTCTTGATGGGCCATACCTGAAACATAGCCATGATTGAGTCTGGGATGGGGGAGTACCAATTCATTTGTTCTCCAAGCCACCTCTAGCAGTTATGAGAATATTCACAAGTAAAAGATGATTGGTTGATTTTTCTTCCTTCTCACATAGCGAGCATCTGCTGGGGCCTTCATACCCCATTTTTCTGAATATTTCAGCAGTTAGGACTTTGTTTTGTAATGCTATCCAAGCATATAGCCCTTCTTTGGGAAGGCATCTCTTATCCCAACAAAGTTTTAATGGGATGTCCTTAGCAGTGTCAGGTCCTTGTTTTATAAGAATGTTGTATCCTTCTTATCCCCTGCCCAGATAACTCCATCCTCATCCTTACCAAGACAAATTTTTTTGGACAACAATATCTTTTCCAATTCTCTTAACTCATTGGCTGGTAGACCCAAGTTTCCAAACGATTTCCACCTCCAGGCTTTTATACCCTCCACTGTTTTTTCCTCAATATAGTCAGCAACCTTATCACCCCATAATCTTTCCAAGATTACCCTAGAAGTGTCAAATTTGTTATCTTTGCCTATTGCAGGGTAACCTCCGCATGAATCTAACCAGAATAGTGCTTTCTTGCCATTCCCTAGATTCCATGTTAGCTTTTTTTATACTATTTCCTTGCAGTTCATCATGAAATTCCATATTATGGATCCCTTGGAGGGGGAGAGTGCTCTAAAGATGTTGGTTGGATCATTATTATGGAGATATTTTTTGTATAGGATCCTGGCCCATTTTAAATGGGAATTGTTATGCATTCTCCATAACAATTTTGCCCCAAGGGCTTTTCTCTGTAGAATCATATCTTTTATCCCCAAACCTGCTTTCTCTTTAGGTTTACATATTTTATCCCAGGCCATCAAAGGCATTATGAATTTATCACTAGCGCCCTGCCAGAAGAAGGTCCTAATGTATTTATTTATTTCATTCTTTTTTACTAAAGGTAGGTCTATACAAGAGAGTTGGTATATGGGCATAGCAGATAGTACTGATTTTATCATGGCGGCCTTGCCGGCTGAGGATAGCCATTTCCCGCTTCATGAGCTAATTCTATTTTTTATTTTTAATATAATTTGATCCCACAAATTTGAGGATCTGCAACCTTTGTCTAAGGGGATGCCCAGGTATTTGCATGGCATTATGCCTTTATTGAAATTTAAGGTTCTTCATATCTTGTCTACTAGTTTCTCTTCAGTATTGAAGAAGAAAATATTTTATTTTGTGGTGTTAATTTCTTGTCCTGACATCATTGAGTAGGTCTTTAGAATTTTTTTAATAGCTTCGGCTTCTTGAACATCACTATGTCCGAAGAGCATGGTGTCATCCACAAACTGTTGATGTGTAGTTGCTTCCAAGCCACTGGTAATTTTAATTTCCTGAATAGATGACTATTCTCTTGTAGCATTTAATAGTCTTTTGAGGGACTCAACCATTAGTATGAAGAGGAAGGGAGAGATTGGATCCCCTTGCCTCAGTCCCTTGGGGATATTGAAGAAACCAACAGGAGACCCATTGATGAGGATTGACATTCTTGGTGTTGATATACACTCATATATAAGATTGATCCATTATCTAGCGAAGCCAAAAGCTTCAAGGCATTTACATAAGAAGTGTCAGTCAACCTTATCATAGGATTTTTTATATCTAGTTTGATGAGCATACTTGGATGTTTATTAGTTTGAACTGTATATATCGCTTCTTGGGCAATAATGATTCCATCATAGATTGAGCATCCTAGTACAAAGCCTATTTGTTGCTCACTAATTAATAGAGGGAGTAGGTTGTGGAGTCTGTTTATAATGGTTTTAGTTAGAAGTTTGTATAATGTATTGCATAGAGCTATAGGTCTGAATTCTTCAAAACTTCCAGCTTTGTCTTTTTTTGGTATCAAAACTATGAATGTATTGTTTAATTCCTTTAGGATCTTCCCTAAATTCCTAATTCCTTTTAATGCCTTTGTGACTTCATCCCCTAGGAAGTGCCAGCATTGTTGATAAAAGGAGGCAGGGAATCCATCCGGCCCCAGGGCCTTGTCTGGATTCATTTGGAAAAGAGCTTTCTCAATTTCTATCTTAGAGAATTCAACATTTAATAACTGGTTTTGATCCTTATTTATTATCTTTAGAATACATTTGAGCACTTCATTCTTAGAGGTTAATCTAGAGCCCTCCTGATTGTTAAAGATATTCATAAAGTATTCAATTACTTTTGCACTTATGATTTCTAGGTTACAGTTGAGATCCCCAGACTTGGTTTTGATTTTAGCAATTCTATTAACTAGTCTCCTCTACTTTGTGCTGTTATGGAAGAACTTGGTGTTTTTATCTCCAAACTCCAACCAATTTTCTCTAGACTTTTGTTTCCAAAAGATTTCTTCTCTAGCCATAGTTTCCTCATATTCTATTAATAAGGATTTCTCCTTCATGTAGAGATTATTGTCCATACATGATCTAATGACCTCATTCACTTCCTTTAGAGCTTCCTCTATTTCTGTTTTATTCTTAAAGAGATTTCCAAACTGATTTCTGTTATAGGCTATTAGATTTTGTTTTACTGTTTTTAATTTAGTGACTACTATGAATAGTTTCGAGCCCATCACTCTAGATTCCTTCCACCATTTTTCTATTAATTTTAAGATGTTTTCATCTCTTAGCCACATTAGTTCAAATCTAAAAGGTTCTTTTAGTAGAGGGAATGGTTTCAGAGATAGAAAGTTGGACCGGGAAATGGTCTGAACCTGAGAGAGGGAGGATTTTTGCTTCAAAGGTGTTTGATATGTTGGCCAAATTTCCTCGTATGAAAAATCTATCCAACTTTTATGCAATGTTACAGAATCCTTTCCTTCTATTGTTCCATGTGAAGGAGTTTGTTTCTGTTTTAACCTCCATGAGGTTACAATTGAATATCCAATCTCTAAGATCAATGGTGGCATGGTTGACTTTTTTTAAACACCCCCCCTATTTTTCTGATGGGTCAATAATGGCGTTGAAGTCACCTCCAATGATACATATCTAATCTGGGACAAAGGTAAGAAATTGTTCTATCTCATCCTAGGTTTTCTTTTTATCTTTATTCTGAATAGGTCCATAAATATTGAATAAGACAAAATTTAAATTGCTCTTAATATTATTGATCCTACCACACATCCAGTTAGGGGACTTATAAAGTAGGTTAAAGGCCACTACCCTGGGCTCCCATATTATTGCTATTCCTCTCAAAGCCCCATTGGCAGGGGAGCCTTCCATTCTCCTTATTCCCAATTTTTTTGTAAAATACTTCTAACTCATCTTTACTTAATTTGGACTCTTGTATAATTATTATATCTGGGTTAAATTTAGTTATGCAACATTTTAAAATACGTTGCTTGTTAGGGGCATTCAAGCCCCTAACATTCCATGTGAAGAGCTTCATTTCTCCTTGGGAAGGACTTTCCCCTTCCCTGCATAAAAGAGATTTGTCAATGTAGTTTGGCCCTCAGCCTTGCCTGCTTTATTAATGAGTTTTGATATTGATTTCCTTCCTCTTCTTTTTACCTCTCTTGCACAATCTAGGGATTCAATAATGTTCAGTGTTTTAGCTAAGCCCAACTCCTCTTCTTCATTGTCCATAGAAGCCTCTACTTCTAGAATTTAGCTTTTGTAATATTCCCTTTCAAGAGACCTGACATTAGTAGTCTTCTCTGATATGCAAGTTCCTCATCATCTACCACTTCATTTATAAAGGAGCCAGTCAAGTCATTAATTGTTTCATTGCCCACATACTCCAAAATTATTGTATTCTCCTCTGTGATCCTCCTGGAAAACTCCTCCTCTGTTTCCACTGTATCTAATATAAGGGGGCTAATGGGTGATGACTCAATGCCATCGTTTTCATGTGTGGTATCTGGTTGGGTATCCTTTTCCAGGCTTTGTTTAATTTCCTTAGGACAATCCATACCTATCTTCTCTTTTAAATGATCCTCCATACTCCATTTTAAGAGGGTTTGGTCTCCCATGGGAGGCATCGAGATGTCTTGGTCCATTAATGAGGGAATATTGGATATACCCTCAATGTTGCAGTCAATTTCCCCTTCCTCCAATTCTAGGGTGGGGAGTTCTACTGGGAGATTTGACAATTCTACCCATACGGGAACTAAGCAATTTTCAAACATTTTAGGGGAGAAAATTTGCCTCCATTTAAAAAGAAAAGCAGTAACCTTTAAAGAAACAAGGTTGATTGTTAAGTATATTCTTCGTTAATTATGAGGAATTACATAGAATAAACAGATAATTGTCCTCTAAGGTTGTGATACTTACCTGTCCTTTGGTGACAAATACCAGCCATTGGGTAATTTCCGAGGAGGAGGCACCATATCCGCACCATTTTCCAAAGAGCCCCCGACTCATATATTCTTCCCAAAGACTGTTTGTGTATTTATTGTTGATAATAATTATTTTTTGGTTCGATTTTGAATACCTTGTTGCTTGTTGCTCCCCTTCATATTTCTGTCTTTTATATTCAGGGGTGATAGCCTGAGGAGGGTTCATTGGGGGCTTTGACAAAGACTTGCCCCTATTTCGCCTTTCGCCTAATTTTGCTAAATTTGCACCAGTGGTGACAAAATTTTCAAGGGGAGATGACTTTTGTGGAGGCCACCTATTGACCTTTCCCATTCCTACATAATTATAGATACCTTGAACTGGTCTAGGGTTCTCTTGTTTCTGAAACCAACCAGAAACTCCTGTTGCAGATGCAGGGATTATTTTATCTTTTTGCGATTTCGAGATCTCAATACTAGTTGGAGGACCCCTTGGAACCCTAGCCACCTCCTTGCATCTTTGATTCAGAGAAACCGGGATGGAATTTGCTCCTGTGGCGCAGGTATTTAGGGCCTCGAATCTGTTTGCAGACCCCACCTTATTGCTATGGGCGATTTTTTTAGGTTGTTCTGCTTGCCATGGGAAGTGCTTAGTGCGTCCATGATTTTTCTTCTGCCTTGTTACTTTTAAATTCTCAAACTCATTTTTTCTGTTTTCCACTTTTCGTGGATTTGAAATTTTGCAGAGCTATTTTCTATAAAAAACAAATTACTACTAACATTATAGCTGCATATGGGAATAAATTCTCCACCAATGTGTTGTTATTATTCACTCCATACACCAGAATTAATTTATCTACCAATCTGTTGTGATTATTCACTCCATACGACATGAAATTTGGAGTAGTTTAAACATTCATCAAAATTGAAATCATTTTGCACACAAGGTCAATTTAACTTTTTTTTTTTGAATACTCTTCACACTTTATTTCAACGCTTAATTTGATGTAGTGAAGTAATCCATTTTAAAAGGAAATATGTAAATTTTTTATTTATATTTTTATATATTCACATTTTATTTATTTAAAATCAAAATTCAATGGAAAAAGGCATTAACTTATGGATGGCTTCTATGAGGACGATGAAGAGCCAAGTTAGGGCATGTGAGCCCTAGCTCATTTTTTGTTCTTCTAGCTATTGCGGTGTGTGGGTGGAGAGTTGAAGCGGTGTGGGGCTTTGAGTCGGGGTTGTTTTTCCTTTTGACCTATAATTTTATCTTTGTTTCAACATTTTCTGGTGTTTTTGGCGGTGGGGTTTGTGTAGAGACAGTTGAGAGTGGCTTAGTGGGGTAATGATTAGGTTTGGGCCCTGTGCTCGGGGGACGTGAGCCTATCTTCTTGTGATTTTTTCTTGTTGGCAAAGTTAGGTTTAGTGAGGGTTATGTGAGGTGTGTGAAGTTGGTTGGTTTGAGTGGTGTGCAGGTGTTTTGTGGGGTTTCACCCCTCCTTCTCTTGCAGGGTTTTGGACTGCATGTAGGTCCTGAACATGTCCACTCAAGGGACTTGTGGTGAGATTTTTGGAGTCTCTCTAGCTATGGATTTTTGAGCTGCGATTGGAGCTAAGGCACCTTCCCAAGTCACAAATGTGTTTAATAACTGTTAAGTTCTGATACTAAGTGTAAAGTACTGATGCCAATAGCTAACAAGATGAGAGGGGGGGTGAATCATACAAACTTAATCTTCCATAAAATCAACAGATTCAACCTCGGTAACTTATACTTCAGCAATATAACCAAAAACTGCTAAACACATAATCATCATAACACATATAACACCAGTTTTAATGTGGAAACCCAAATAGGGAAAAACCACTGTGGGATTTCGGACCCACTAAGAAATATACTCTTCTAGAGTATGCTCGGTTAAAATGAAATCCTGTTAAAGATTACAAACACATTGCTAGATGTGACCTGGTTAAGGGATTTCCCTTAGATCTGTTAGGATCTTCACTTTGTTAGAAGTGACCTTGTCAAAGGATTTCAAACACTCATTTAGAATGTTACCTTGCTAGAGGGTTTGCAAATAAGACTGTTAAGTCCACTTGGTTAAGAGATTTTCTGTCACTTACAAAATAACAGCAATAAAATATATCTGCAACTTCATATCTAATATGGTAAAGCAGATTCTATTTTGCTCAAAACAATCTAGTCATAGGACTTATCGTGTCCCTCTGCTGGGCTCCCTACTCTGTTATTCAAACAGGTCTTCAAGCTTCTGTGCTCGGTAATCACTATGTAGCATCCCTGTGATTACACTTGCCCGCATACATTGTTTATCAACAATTCCTTATTTATAAACAATTTGCTAACCGCTTAATCTCCTTGATCACATTTCCCATGATCAATCTTAGCCATCAGATCTTCAAACTTGACTAGGTTCAATGTACCATTCGATCTGAAAATGTTTTACCTCGCCTTGGGACTTGCATTCCTTTCTTGGAACTTGCACAAGGTTATTGCGGTTCAATATGAGCTGTAGATCTTCCTGCCGATCTTCCATTGCCATAGATCCTTAACAAACTTCATGCACGACATACCAATCATTTATACATCTCCAGCTCATCATTGTCTTTCATTAAATAATGTTTGTATTCATCCAATGCGCTCTGTCATAACACGGTTGCAACTTGGTAAATACTAAAATTTACTCAGTAGATATTCCATCTTCATTAACCGATATCAATAACCTTAGGGTTTACCGACTAGGTTCTTTGCTCGGTGACATAGTATAGTATTAACCTTACAATCAACAACATATGTAGGACATCAAAACAATCTAAACATCATGATCTCATCATTGTCTAACTCGGTAATAGTTGCCCATTGAATAACTTATTTCTTCCCTTATTCATCACATTCTTTCTGTGTCTTTTACCGACCACTTAATACTCATCAAATCAATCTTCTCAAGATATGGCAACATCATACTGAATGAGAAAATCAATTTCTTGACATCAATGACAAAATAATGTTATAAAGATAGTTATCATCCTTTTTCAGTTATATCAATAATCTCCAACAACCTTCTCAATATCCTTAATGAATATCAACAATCTCCTTCTACTGAAAATGCTAACAATCTCCCCCTTTGGCATTGATGGCAAAACCAACTTGTAAATGGTAATACCAACAAGATATTCAAATTGATTCGGATTCAGATTGCTTTTAGACTTCTCCTGTTATCCTTGAGCTGTTAAAATCTCCTGAAGTCTTCTCCCTTTTGTAATCGTCTGCCCCTGTCATTAGTCTTCCGTTATCTTCTTCATTTAGGATTTTACCATTTAGTCTTCTCCCCCTTTGACAACAATGCCAAAAAGTAAAAGAACTAAATCATGATTTCTTCCTCTGTGAAGTGATTTTCCTTGCTGCGTATCATCTCAGTCTCGGTTAGAGCAACTTGTCTCTATTCACTATTTCCTATACACCTTTAGAAAACCTTCTAAAGGGCGTAAATCAACATCAATCCACACATAATATTCTATAGATTCATCGAATTGATGCTTTCACTGAACTCTGTCAGTGAGTAGAAGATAGGGGTAGGACCCCTCACTTGCTTCTGAGATACTCAAAAGTGTCCCTTGGCAGTGGCTTTGTGAATATGTTTGCTATTTGCTCCTTTGAACTGATATATTCCAGCATTCAAACTTTCATATGCGATCAAGCCTACTTGCAACCACATTTCTATTCCTTGTTGAGCTCTTGTGCACACATAAAATCTGAAAGAAAATATATCAAGCAAGATCAATGGAGATAGGAAGAATGAAGATTCAAACCCTATTGGACATGTGATGGTATAATCTTTGTGGTTTCATTTGATCTGCATTGTCTTAGGTAATCTTCATATGTTATGGTGGATCTTTGTTGTTGTTAGGCTAGGGTTTTGTGGTTGAATTCATTTAGCCTTTCAATATTGTTTTATCCATTTTCACCATAAAAATTTTGGCATGCTTCGTGGGACATGGATTTTTGTTAGATCTGTGTTTTTTTTTTCAGGTTTTTCTAGCCCTATATTGTTGTTTTGTAAAACAATTTGGAGAATAACCTTGTGCAGCTAGGGTTTAGGACATAAAGTCAAGATCTTGGAGAGATTTGATCAGATCTCACAAACAACTAAGAATTTTTGCACCAAATTTTGTTTGTAGGTTTAAGACAGTATTAAGATCTCTTAATCCAGAATTCAAAATTTTTGGAGCAAATTTGCATTTTCTATGAATTTTTTATGATTTTTCATAAAAAAATAATTTTGAAAGCAAATTAGCGAATTCTTCAGATTTTCTTATATTTCTGAAAATTTCTTGAAATTTTATAGGTGGTATTTTTTTGTGATGAATCAGATCTTTGAATTGGTCAAAAAAATGCATTGTTGAAGGCCCCTATTTCGCAAAGTCTTTTGGATCTAAAATTTACCTAACTTGTGTGCTTGCAGGAAGGGGTGATCATTTGAAACAATCCAAACTACTAATAGATCTTTGCTGCAGGACCTTGGCAAGGGTTTTTGATCTTTCATTGTGTGCCTTGTTTTCATAGATTAGCAAACACTTTAATTGGTGCACTAAAATTGAACCAATGTCCTTTGTGTCTTGGGCAATAGGCTCTTTTTGTTTCATCTTTAGAGGGCCTATCTCCCTGTGTGGCCATTAGGACTACTAGTGAGGAGAGAACGACCCAAGTGGTAGCTAGGAAAACCCACCTCTTCTGAACCACTATAAACAACTGAATTCATGGTGAAAACTATGGATAACATGTGTTGATTAGTTCATACCGACACTATGTCTCCCCATAAACCCGTTTGATCAAATTTATTTGATCAGTTGTAGGGCGTAACCCCTACCGATTGAGAGCCTTATGTATTTACAGAGCTGAAAGTGCTACATGTATGGCCACATGAGTGGATGCCCTTACTAGCACCTTTTTGTTTTAGAAGCCAAAATCCTTCTAGTTGTTGGGGCAGGAGGTCGGACCTTTGGAGCGACCCACACACATACGGTTCTTAGTAGAGATACAAAGTTCACCACGAGGAGTTTTCATGGGGACTGATGCTTGGCTGCCCCGAGAAGTGAGTGCCAAGGGTGGAGCTAGTGGGGTCAAGCATCTAAGTATCTGCTCTGAATAACGTAGCCTCATGTGGGATCAACAACTATTGTCCTGGCCAACCATAAGAATTGTGCTTGTCTTATTTTGAACTATCAAACATTCAAGACCAAACATCAAAACATTGTGTCTTTTGTGTCTTCAAGTGTATGGAAAACAATTTTACATCAAACAACACACTTTTCTTTGAGTCATTTTTGAGTCTAAACACTTGCAAACATTGAGTCTTCATCAACATTGTGTTCTCTTGTCATGAAAAACAGTGAAAAATTCAGATTTGGTCACAACAAACAACTTCACAAATTGGAAAAACTTACAGTCCAACAAACAAGAGCAGTTAGTTTCAGAATTCTTGAGCTTCCTAGGTTATCTCTTCAGGTTTTCATCTAGAATCCAACTTGTCTTTGGGTCTCACAAAGTCCATCATTGCTTTACATCTTGCATTACATTCACATTTGTGTAAACTTGAGTCAAAAGGTCACTTTCTTGTCCTCATCTTGCTTTGTCAACACACTACATACAACAACATTTTGCTAAGTGGTCCCTCATCAAGGTCTATCACCTTTGGGTCTCATTTGGTCTTACTTAGAGTCAAGGTCAACTTACCTTATCAAGAGAAACTATCATCTCTTTGGAAGTCACACCTACTCTACTACATACATACTTGGTCTTACACTTTGGACATTGCAAGTAAACTTCATATTCATTTACATTCCATCCAACTCTTGGTCTTCCATACTCTTTCCATTTTCATCTAGTCTCGAACATCTTGGTCAATACCTAGTTCATGGTTGAAACCCATTCCCAAAAATCTAGGAAAGAAGCTAAAGAGGCTCAAGAGTCCGCAAACATGAGTTCCTATGAGTATGACAATGATATCTTTTTCAATTCTGATCATACTACATTACCTGACATGGATGCTTATAGAATCATTCCAAATGTTGAGAACATGGATACTATAAACTACAATGGTACACAAAATGACAATATGGATAACATTTTTGTACATTCAGCATAAGTGGAAGACTCCATTATAGATTCCCGTTTCAATCGATTGGTTGAGGAAATAATGAGGAGAGATAGACAATACTTCTTACAAGTGATGGTACAAAGTGGAGCCAAGATCCCTCATGATTTTGACATGTCTCAAATAATGGAACATCGACCTTTGAAACAACCTCACCTCAACATGGATCAAAGGAGGCCTAATAGTGGAGGCACTAGAGGACCACATATGGTTCCTGAATCACCATCATCTTTGTTTCAAAAACCTGAGATCCCATACACACATAGTCAAGCTTATGATACTCACTTTTGCATACCATTATAGAAGTCTTACACAGAAAAATATACTCGATCACATATCAATGCTAAGGACCAACCACCAAGGCAATTAAATATCCAAAGACAAGTTTAAAATTTGGACACAAGGAAACCCTGTGTCAAATTTGGGGGCAACACACTAGAACAAACTCATGACATGCCTATAGAGTATGGTATACATGGACAAAAGATATATTCCATTCCTCACCATGACTCTATACCAAGTGGTCCTTATATGCAACATCACTATAGACCTCCTCCATATGAACATGTGTATGATCAATATCATCCATATATGCAACATGCTCCTCCTCCACCCAATGGTTCAGGCATGGGATATGGTCCAAGAAGTCGATCTCCACCTAAGAACAATTTGGAACAGCAAAGTAAGGACTTACAAAAGAAAATGGAGGACAAAAATACATTGAAGCCAACTTACACAATGAGAGACATATGTCCCTATCCATTTGACAAAAGCATTCTGATGCCTCCATTTCCTACACACTTTGTGACACCTATGTTTAATAAGTACAGAGGCAAAGGAGATCCTAAGACACATATAAGACAATTTTTCACAGCTTGCATTGAGATAGCAGCAAAAGAGACATATTTGATGAGATTATTCCCACCGAGATTAGGTGATCAAGCTATGGAATGGTTCTCCCAACTCCCACCTGGAATTAAGTCATGGGGTGACTTAGCAGAGGCATTTATCCAACATTTCTCATACAACATAGAGACAGACATATCGGTCACTACCTTGTGCAACACCAAACAAAAGGATGGAGAATCTTTTTCATCATTTTTACAAAGATGGAGGAATCTAGCTAGAAGATGCTCTTGTGAAATTCCACAAAAACAAATGGTAGAGATGTTCATGCAAAATGTTAACAAAGACATTGGTTATGATCTAAGAAAAGCTTGTTTGTCCACCTTCAAGGATGTCATTGAAAAAGGCTTAGCAACAAAGAAGGTCCTAATTGAACAAGGAGTCATCAAAATATTCAAAGAAAACAAAGAGGACTTTAAAGGAAAAGATAAGCCAAGATTTTGGAATAAAAACAAGAACATAGTCAATGATGGTGTTGTTGATGCCAATACAGTGCAACCCAAAATCATTTTTTCTGGATCAAGCTCTACAAACAATCAAGTGAATACTCAAACAACTTCAAAATCACGAAGGAAGTACACCCCATTGGGGGAACCACTAGAGTCAGTTTTCAAGAAGCTAGTGGCAAACAAAATAATAACAATTCCAGATTTGCCTCCATATGAGCCAAAGGTCAAACCAAATTGGTGGAATGATGATGAATATTGTGAATTTCATAAAAGCAAGGGACATAAAATAGGAAACTATCATCGACTAAAGAACATCATACAAGATCTTATTGATAGAGGAGACATTGAGATCAAAGGACACTCATCCAATCAAGAACATGAAATGTTTAAAGAACCATTCCCAAAACATGACAAGGGAAAAGCCAAAGCCACAGCTGAGCAGACTAATTATACTAGAGCATCCTACAACTATGATTCAACTGTGAATCACATTTCAATGGATAAATATGTCTCTACAATTATCATCAATGACAAAACACCTGAGAATTCTACCCAAAGACCCAAGATCGTCTTGAAAGGAATTGGATCTTCTTTTGAACCTACCTCTAAATGTAATGTTACAACTCATGGAGGTAAATTCACTTTGCAAGGTGCTCCAGCTAAAACCACTACTTCCTGAGCAACCAAACTTGAATATGACCTTGTAGAACAGTCAGGGAAGACACCCATGCTTATCTCCATCCTAGATCTTTTACACATATCCCCCGCACATAAAGCCATTCTTGATGAAACTTTGAGAGGCACTTTTGTCCCCATTGATCTGAACGTGGACCAGTTTCAAACCATGTTGGGATACCTTTCCGTTCCACACTCCCTTACATTCATAGAAGCTGACGATGCATTTGTGAGCCAACCACATAATGCACCTTTACACATTGAAGCCTTCCTACACAAACATCGAATAAAACAAGTCCTGATAGATGGAGGAGCTGGTCTCAATATATGTACTTTGAACACTATAATACAATTGGGATATTCGGATAAGGCTGTGAATTCTACAAACAAAATTACCATCAAGGCATATGATGACGAAAAGCGCTCATTCAAGGGAACAATCACTTTACCTCTTAGAGTTGGGCCAATTACAGAGGATGTGGTTTGTCAAGTTCTTGACCTGGATCTCACATACAATATACTCTTGGGATGTCCATGGATTCATGAGACGAGCATAGTACCATCTACATATCATCGATGTATCAAGTTTCCACACAATGGAGTTGAAGTGACCGTCAAAGCTGACCCAAACCCATTCATATATTGCAACAATCTGTGACCTAGATCAGAAATAACAATCCCAATCAATCAAGAAGTTGTTCCATCCTCGACATATTTGGATCCAGAATCCTTAAAAGCTTCTACATCAAAGCAAACAAAGATCAAAGAAAAGTTCAAGATTAAAGACCTGGGATGTGGTGAGTATATCTTTCATGTTGATCAACTCCCACTATCTCTTAAGACATTCAGTCAATAGGAACAATCTATAAGTGGTATGCAAGACCAAGGAATTGGGTGTGAACCACATAGTGTTGTGGCTACTAAGTCTGAATGTAAATCTCCTCCAGTGGTGCAAGCAACTCTTGATATCAATAATCCTAAGATTGGTTCCAACAAAGAATCTATTGAGCGTATCGCCAGCCCTCTTGAGAACTCACATAGCCTTACCATTTCATCTACTCATTCCATTTTCACTCCTCTCTGAGACTTGGATCAACAAGAATCAGAAAAGCCCTTACTCATTGGGGATCAAAAATTAAGCCTTGAAAATAAAAAACTAAAAGTCAAAACTAAAGAAAAGTCCTCCAGTCCAAATCAAAATCAAAAGCTATTGGACTCTGCAAAAATCAAAGTCAAGGATAAAAATCCTATGAAATAAAAAGAACAAGAGTTGATCTCCCCTAATATCAAAATAACTGGGGGCAAAAGTTCTAAAATTTTAAGTCAAAAAGCATACTTGTTGATCTTAAGTCTCCATCATGCCATCCTACTTTTAATTCTTTTCGTAATCATAAGCCTTCATAACTCATCCACATGTTCCACACATCCTTTCCCTTCTGGTGATACATCATGGACCTTTAATGGAGCTTCCTCGAGGGACTTTTTATTAAGGATGCCCAGACTTCTTTAGGTGACACGCATACGAGCCTACGTAGTCCACACATTAGTAATTCTATTTCAATTCCTTCATCAAGGAAGACAACCACTCAAGATACACATCATTTAGTCAAGGAACGACATAGCTACAATCATAAGGTTAAGTCTCATACACTTGAGGTGGGTGACTTAGTTCTCAAGGAGAATCCTAAAAATCAGCAAGACAGAGAGAAGAAGGGAAAGTTCTAACCAAATTGGCTTGGTCCTTACATCATTACAATAGTCTATGGATCCGGTGCATATCAGCTCTCAACCTCAGAGGGTGAACCTTGGGAGGATCCTATCAAGAACATGCACCTTCGCAGGTTTTACACATAGCTCTTCAGAGTATCCTAATTCAAAAATGCAAAAAAAAAAAAAAAAAAGACAAAAAAATAAAAATCATAAACATAAAAAATATTTACTTGGTGAAAACCTGGCAAACAGGCGCCTTGTGACACAAAAAAAAATGAAAAAGGTCAAAAAAAGTAAAGAGAAATAATTTCGTCTAACGATGAAAACCACTTCGGTGGCGCCCTGGGCAAGTACCATGGTGAAAACCGGGTCACCAGTGCCATGTGTAGAGACATTGCTCCTCCCTCCTTTAGGATTCACTTTCATCCTCTCACTTTGAACACACTCACAACCTCTTCATTCATAATAAACTTACCCATTCCCATCATGGCTTGTTATTGATCTACCCAAGATAGGTTAGCCATTCATAATAAACATTCCTTTTCACCCCTTTCCATCCATAATAAATTAGCTCCCATCTGTGGCTAAGGCAAATCCTATGTCTAATGATGGGTGTGGAATTGAGAACATCGCATGTTTTGAGGAGCATAGTTTCTTCCAAATTTTCTTCACTCTATCCGCGCACAATCCTCGATAAAGCAACATTTGCATCACCGATCTGCAATAAGGTTCTGTCTTCTCCGCAATAAAGTATCAGTTTCATGGATCCAGTCAGTTTCAGATGAGACACAACAACAATGGACTTCAACAAATCAAATCTTTCAATAGACTCAGACAACATTATGGTTCAATGCTATCTATCCTTTTGTGAAAGTAAACATTGTGACCACAATCAAATAAGACTTATACAAGTGACAAGAGACACTAAACTTGATGACTATAGTGGATTTTGGTGTCAAGTCTTGGTTTTCTTTTGATTTTATCTTTTTGGTGACATGTCTTTTAGCTTTTCCAGGATGTCTCTGACTAGAGATTTTATCTCCAGGATGTCTTTGACTAGAAAGGTGAGGATGGGGTATCGTCACCTATTTTTCTTTGTTGCCTGTAGATTGTCTCTTAGTAATGCTATGACTTGTCCAAGGATACAAGGACACTGAGAGTCTAGTGTGAACTAGGGATTTCCTTGTTTGTGACTGTCTTATCTCCATGCAAATAGGTACAATGACTTTTTGGGTCAAACATATATCTGGATTGTCATAACCTATTTGCCATAATAAAGCTCAATGATGATAATGCACAAGAAGCTCTTTCACTTTCATATCTTCTATCTTCCATCCCTTTTCTTGATTGACTTCCATTATCCTTCTCGAGTCCATGTAGCCTTCTATCACATGACTAAGTATAATGACACGCCAAAAATATTTGCATCTCATGTAGTTTGCACCTGCACTACCACATATTAAGAATTTCATACATACATATAGATATCACAATTGCATCACATCCTGCACACAACACATATTAGCACATTTTACATTTTCATCATGTAAATAGTTATTTGCCTTATCATATTCATCCGCATTTTATACATTCACATCCACATCATGCATAACATTTAAAAACACAAAAGAACAAAAATATTGCATTGCATCATGTACATATTTGCATCCATATCATAAGCGTCACATAGAAACATCTCATCACATAGGTACACATGCATATAGCTGCCGCAAGGATGAATCTCATATATATATAATCATAAGTATCATGGTACAATGATGTCAAAAATACATATGGCTACAATCACCCAAAGGTGTCTACATCATCATACAAAAATGGTACAAAAACTGATACATAGGGAGCCTTCTAAGTCTATGATGAACTCCCTCCCTCAAAGTCAGCTACCCTCAATGGAGTCTGAGCCCTATAAGGACCTGCCCCAAGATCATCTCTTCTGAGCCTAGTTGTATCCCTTTCTAGAGTCCTCCCCCACCCCACAACCAACCCTCATGTCGCCTTATCTGGACAGAGGAACCCACTAATCACTCCTGCCAGTACTGTTGGTAATGGTAATCCAATTCGAGTCATCATGTCCCATGCCGTGTGTCTAGCCCTCATCTCCAATCCCAGATCTTGGAACACTCGTCTCAGTGCATCCCTGTCTCCCTCTTGATCATAAGGAACTAACTCCCCATCAATCGATATCCTTAGTATCCTATACATATCCTCTAAGGTGACTGTCATCTCACCCATTGGCAAATGAAAAGTACAAGTCTTTGAGTGTCATCTCTCAGCTAGCGCAATCAGCAATCCCATGTTTTCCCAAAACTCAAGCACATACAGAATATGTCGTAGGCCCATAGCCTCAACCGCTGATCTATCCTTGAACGTCAGCTCTGGTCATAAACTCTGAGTTGACGGGAATCTCTCTCGTGACTCCAGCATAGGTAGGTCCTCCTGCAGTCAAACAAATCAATCATGTCAGTCGTAGTGGCATTCCCTGTTCATCATAGAATGTTGCTCTTTATCCTAGTGCTTATATTTATCATATGGTGCTCTATCCTAGTGACACTCAGTGTTCATCACAAAGTGTTTCTATTTATCCTAGTGGTACTCCCTGTTCATCACAAAGTACTACATGTTTTTTTGCACTCCCTGTTCATCACAAAGTGTTGCTCATATTTGCACTCCCTGTTCATCACAAAGTGCCGCTCATATTAGTACTCCCTATTCATCACAAATTACTATGTCTTGGTACTCCATGTTCATCACAAAGTGCCTCGATCTATCTTATCCTAGGGCCTCTACTCGAGTGTATCCTCTCGAGTAGTTTCTTCATTGGCAACGTATGTTCTATCACAAAATTGTCAATCCTAGCCCTATCTGCTATCCTAGTCTTCCCTAGAGGACTTGCTTGAGTGTATCCTCTCATCAGCTTATCCAATCGACAATGTATGTTCGTCACAGAACTATCGATTTGACCTTGAAGACATAAACGTGCATTCATGACGGAGACACACCTGAATGTTTTTCCCCCCGCTTGACATTTTTCTAGACATACCTAAAGCATATTTATTACACTGCCTAGCATGCATTTATGACAACATTTCATGCAACAAAGTACAAGGAGGTTTTGCGGTACTTACCGGCTCTCCTGCATCTGCTGGCCTCTGAAATTGGTGAACGTGATCGAATCTATGCACCAATGCCATCGCTGCTGACTGCTGCTGCTCTATTCTCTCTCTGCACTATGATCTCTTGGATGTGTTGATGACAATGAGGATGTTTTCCCCTTGTGGTCTATCTTATAGACTACCCTAGCCCTAGCCCTAGCCCTCGTTTCCTGAGTCAGTCTTCATTATCTCGTGACTCTGTCACTCTATCCTATCTAGTCAGTCTTTTCTAGCCTTTCTTTCTTATCGAGAGATTGTCTGCGATCTTTCTAGACATTTTCATCCAATCTCTCGAGGGGGCATATCATTCCCATCTTGGGCAACTTTGTATCAGTTCATATTATCTTCTTTGAAACAACGCGACAAGCTGCATTGTCTCAAAGAGGGGCAAAATGTAGACACCTAAAATATTCATGTCTAATTAAATAAATATTTTATTTATTTAATTATTTGAGCCTAATTCTTCTATTAATTAAATAAATCCTTGTTTATTTAATTAATTCATTTATCCTCTTCTAGCCTTATTTCTCATTTAAATAAATACCTTTATTTTTTTAAATTATCCTTTTCTTAAATTAAATAAATATCTTATTTATTTAATCGATCCCACTTCTTTTATTAATTAAATAAATCTATATTTATTTAATTAATTCATTAACCTTTTCTACCTATGACACATGTCATTCATCTCTTAATTCCTACACTACCTACCCTCTCATTATTTTATTATTTCATCTACCTACCCTTTAATCATAGCCGACCATTTATCTTTTACACCTCTCAATCTTATCCCTCCATTTCTTATAGTGTCTTCTATATAAGGCGATGCTTCCTTCATTATCAACCCTAATCAGCTATCCATCCCAATCAAGCATCCTAGCATTCGAACTTTCATATGCGATCAAGCCTACTTGCAACCACATTTCCATTCTTTGTTGAGCTCTTGTGCACACATAAAATATAAGAGCAAATATATCAAGAAAGATCAATGGAGATAGGAAGAATGGAGATTCAAACCCTATTAGACATGTGATGGTATAATCTTTGTGATTTCATTTGATTTGCATTGTCTTATGTAATCTAAATATGTTATGACGGATCTTTGTTGTTGTTAGGCTAGGGTTTTGTGGTTGAATTCATTTAGCCTTTCAATATTGTTTTATCCATTTTCACCATAAACACAAACAAAAAGAAAAACTGAAAGGAAAATGTTTTTGGTTGATGCAAGATTGATATGAACCAGGGATTATCCTGCATTAGACATCCGGGGTTATCATACAAGTGAGCCTCTCACTTTGTTGGGCTCAGAGGGAAACCAAGGTGGTCTCCCTCTGCCTAAGAAATCCAAGATGAATCTTCAACTGGTATGTCCTTCCACTTCACAAGATATTCCTTATACTGACTGCTCTGGGTACTACGCCCAATCCTACTATCCAAAATCTCTTCAATCTGATCCGGTTCCTTCTGGAGCAACTGTTTCTCCAAGTCTGCAACACTGTCCTCACTAAATTCTAGTTCATGATACTCATGAAGATCTGTAATGTTAAACAGAGGTGAAATACTCAGACTATCCGGTAACTCCACTTCATATGCATTTCCAGAATTGAACTTCCTCAAAATCCTGCAAGGTCCAAACTTCTTCATCTACAACTTGTTATAAGTTCCAACCGGGAATCTCTCTCTTCTCAGATATACCATCACTTCATCGCCAACTTCAAATTCCTTACGTCTCTTCCTCTCATCTGCTTTCTCCTTATACTTGTTGTTCATGTCTTCCAAATGTTGCTTAACCTGAATATGTAATGCTGCCATGTGATCTGCAAAGTCTTTTTCTTTTGAACTTCTTTGGTCTTCATTGCCAATGTCTCTCAATTCTGATATACGTCTAGGATGCACTTTGGTAACAATCTCAAAAGGTTTTCTTTTGGTACTTTTATTCACTGAATTGTTGTAGGCAAACTCTGCTTGTGCAAGGATCAAATCCCAACTTCTGATTTTATCTCCCACTAAGCATCTCAACAAGTTTCCCAAACTCCAGTTAACAACTTTTGTCTGCCCATCAGTTTGTGGAAGAAAAATAGAACAAAACTTCAAATCTGTCTTCATCTTCTTCCAAAGTGTTCTCCAAAAATAGCCAACAAACTTAGTGTCTCTGTCTGAAACTATGATCTTAGGTAATCCATGCAACCTTACCACTTCCTTGAAAAATAGGTCTACTACATGCAATGCATTTGATTTATTCTTACAAGGTATGAAATGAGCCATCTTTGAGAATCTATCCACTACCATAAATATAGAATCATTCCCTGTCGGCGTCTGAGGCAATCCAAGTACAAAATCCATGCTTATATCCTCCCAAGGTCTTACCGGTACTGTCAAAGGTTTATACAATCCCACATTTTGACTACTACCCTTTGTAACTTGACAAACTCTACAACTCTACACATATCTCTTAAAATCCTTATGAATCTAGGGCCAAAAAAACTACTCACTCACCAATGCTGCTGTTTTGTCAATGCCAAAATGTCCAGCTAGTCCTCCACTATGTTTCTCCTTTATCAGATTCTCCCTCATAAAACTCTTAGGTATGCACAACTAAATTCCTCCAAATAACATCTCATCCTGAATGAAGTAATCCAACCATTTGCTTCTATCTACCATAACCGGTTCTTTACATGATTTCCAAGGTTCTGCAAAATCCGGGTCATCATCATACAAGATCTTCAAACCTTCAACTCCTAATACTATCACTCTCATCTCTGTCAGTAAATTCCTTCTTCGACTTAATGCATCAACAACTTTGTTATATTTCCCACTTATATGCTTCAACACAAAGGTGTAACTCTACAAGAATTCTACCCATCTCATATGTCTCTGATTCAACTTACTCTGACTGTTCAAATATTGCAAAGCTTGATGATTTGTATACAACACAAACTCCTTAGGCAACAACTAACGTCTCCACTTCTTCAAAGCTTGAACTATGGCATAAAACCCCTGATCATACACTGAATATCTCCTCCAAGCATCATTCAACTTCTCACTGAAATAAGCTACTTCTCTCCCTTCCTAACTCAAGACTGCTCCTATTGTTGTTCCACTCGCATCACAATCCACTTGAAATACTTTATTAAAATCCAATAAAGCCAACATAGGTTTCTCAGTCACTTTCTGCTTCAATAGTTCAAAAGTTTTGTTTTCTACGGTGGTCCACTTGAATTCCTTGTGATCTCCTCTCATGGTCTCAGTCATAGGGTTACAAACTAAACTGAAATTTCTGATAAACTTTAGGTAAAAGCTAGCCAATCCATGAAATGATCTTACCTCTCCAATGCTTTTCGGTGTAGGCCATTCAACAATTGCTTTCACTTTCTCAGGGTCCATCTTCAAACCATCTTCAGATTTCACAAATCCCAAATAGACTAACTCATCCTTCATGAAATTACACTTCTTGATATTGATCAACAACTTCTCTTCTCTCAACCTCTGTAAAACTTGTCTTAACTGCAACAAATGCTCCTCTTTTGTCCTACTGAAAATCAGAATGTCATCCAAATATACCATAACAAACTTACCCAATAATTTCTTCAATACCTCATTCATCAGCCTCATGAAAGTACTTAGTGCATTAGTCAATCCAAAAGGCATCACCAACCATTCATACAGTCCTTCATTTGTCTTAAATGTTGTCTTCCACTCATCACCTTCTCTGATCCTAATCTAATGATATCCACTCTTCAAATCTATCTTTGTATAGTATTTTTCTCCACTCAAATAGTCCATCATGTCATCCATCCTAGGCAAAGGAAACCGGTATTTCACTGTGATCTTGTTTATTGCTCTAGAATCTGTACACATTCTCCACTCTCCATTCATCTTAGGTGCTAATACTACTGATACTACACAAGGGCTTAGACTCTCCCTGATCAAACCTTTCTTGAATAGCTCTTGTATTTGTCTATTCAATTCTTCATTCTCTATCAGTGGCAACCCGTGTGCAACTTTGTTAGACAAACTAGCTCTGGGAACCAAGTCCATGTAATGACTAATACTTCTTACAGGTGGCAATCCATCAGGTACATTATCTGAAATGATGCCCTCATATTCTGTCAGGAAATCTTTTATCTCTTCTGGGTGTTCTCCTTCCGGTTCTGGTTTCTCACTCTTCTTAGGGATTAAGGAAAAACACACATTCTCATGTCTCAATCCATCCTGGAATTTTCTTCCATCTACCAAACTGATTCTAATATTCGTATTAACTTCATTCTTCAAAGGTTCCTCTAAGGGTAACAAAGTTTGCTTCATCCCATTGGCCACAATAGTGTATGTATTCTTCCTCCCAGCATGTACTATCTGTCTATCAAACTGCCAAGGTCTGCCCAACAAAAGATGACAAATATCCATAGGCATAATATCACACAAGACTTCATCATGATAATTCCCTATTTTCAATTTCACCAAGCATTGTTCACTTACTAAAAACTTATGTTCATCCTGAATGCATGCTATCCGATAAGGCTTAGGGTGTTTCAGTCTCTCCAATTTTAACTTATTCACCATCTCCTCTAAAACAAGATTATCTAAACTACCACTATCAATAAAAACTTTACAACACTTACCAGATACCTTACATCTGGTCTTGAACAAATTCTTCCTCTGCAAGGGCTCTTCATCTCCTTTGGTATGAGACAAATCTCTCCTCATCATCAATAGTTCTCCATCTTCCTTT
Source organism: Cryptomeria japonica (assembly GCF_030272615.1). Lineage (NCBI taxonomy): Eukaryota > Viridiplantae > Streptophyta > Pinopsida > Cupressales > Cupressaceae > Cryptomeria > Cryptomeria japonica. Next base: position 400,480,981 of record NC_081407.1, read on the forward strand.
TTATTGTTTGATCTGGTGGGGTTTTCTCCCACCAGTGTTGCTCTTCCTGTAGTTTTTGTCTTCTTACACTCGAATGCACAATTTTCTTCTCCTCGACACTTAAAGCGGGTTCCTTTGAATGCCCTCTTGTCTTGTCTTCCAAAATTCTCATTTCGATAACTGTCCGATTCTCTCCTCCGGTAGAAATTTCTATCATCTTTCCGGTATGAATTACCTTCTTTGTTCACTTCCTTTCTCTAATATTTACTGGTTCCTCTTCCTCCAGTAAACCTTCCACCTCTGCCTCTTTGTCTCAGCTCATGTCTTTTGTTTAACTTCTCTTATGCCTTTAGGGCATACTAGTAAGCCTCTTCAACACTCTCCAATTTGATCATACTAAGTTCATCCTGTATAGACATCCGAAATCCATTCAAATATCTTGCTACTTGTTCAACTTCATCATCATCATCAACATGTCCGCATCTTATATTTAACTTATAGAATACTTTGGTGTACTCCTTCACACTAGATTCCTTATGTCCCAAATTTTGCAACTTCTGGAACAAATCCACATGATAATTCGTCGACACAAACTTCAATTTCAACTTAGCAATCATCTGATCCCATGTCTTAATCTTCTCTTTACCTCTTCTCTATCTATCAAATTGCAAATTCTCCCACCAAAGAGATGCATGACCTTTCAACTGGGTACAGGCATATTTCACCTTCCTCTCTTCTGCAATGTTTTCAAAATCAAAATACTTCTCCATCTCCAAGATCCAATCCATCAATTCATCTGAATCTAACTTCCCATCATATTTCGGTGGGGTAAAATGAGGTTTAGTATTCGCCCTACTCAAAACCCTCAAAAACCTTTCCTCATTTGGATCAACAGTCGATAGGTTTGCTTATTCTGTCAGGGCTTCTTCCCCTTCATCTTCACTTACATCTTCAATATGTCGGCCTCTTCTCTGGGTTGTCTCCACGGCTTCCAACTAGGCTACAATACCTCGCAACATCTCCATCATAGTAGGGTTTGCATTTCCATGCACTCCACCATTCCTAGCTCCTCTTCACGCCATCGTTCATGCTAGTCCTCTGCAGCTACAGGTCGGATCCGCAATCCGCCACCCTACAACAAAATTTTAGGACACACAACTTTCTAAATGAAACTTCTCAATGATACCACTTGAAGAAGTCACCAATGAGGAGGGACCTCGAAGAGATCAATTTGGACCAGTCAACAAGAGTAAACACAATGAAAACACAAAGATATGATGGAGGTAATGCAGAACAAATTGTTTTATTGCATGAAAATTGATTACATCCAACCGGTAACAACTGGGTTAGAACATATTGGCTCACAAGCCTAGTAGGAACATACAAAATAGGTCACAATCGGTACCTTGAATCGTGAGATCTATCTTCTACGTACAGTCTAGCTACTTGATTCTCTAATTGATTTTATTCTAATGCACAATTACAATTATATATATTGATCCAAAGGATCCAGTTGGCCCAAAAGGGATCAAAACCTGAAGAACAAGATCTAACGTGCAAAATAAACAAGGTCGGCCTCCACCAAGAGATTCCTCCAAAAAATCCAAAGGAGGAAACATAGATCATAGAAAAAGGTCGACCAAATGCCAAGGAACATCAGAATCAACACCCAAGGCTCCATAAGCTTCAGAAAGGATTTTGGTAGATCACCAAAAATAGGTCCAGGCAACCGGTAACAAAGTATTGTTAACCGGTAATAGGAAACTGTCATGGAAACCGGTAGTGATATCTTGCCGGAAAATGATCCAAATGCGATGTGGTCTAGAAGCAAGAAAGATGATCAAGTCTTCAAGTATAATACAACTCCACAGTATCTGATGAGCCAAAACCAAGACACACAGAAAGGAAAACTGAAACTCCAAACAGAAAGCAAAACATAAAGGAAATGTTTTTGGTTGATGCAAGATTGCTATGAACTGGGGATGCTCCTGCATCAGAAACTCAAAGGTGGGAGTGATGGACACACCAATTATGCTTAGGGCAATGAAATAACAGACGATGTTTGTAGGTGAAGTCACTGATAAATGGTTAGGGGGTCTTGGTGAATGACCACCCTACAAAATGCATACGTTCTAGACAGTGTTGGGGTTGGAGTTTCTGATGGCGTATCACAAACATAGGGTTAGTTTGGACATTTTGGCCTTTTTTCTTTCCATGGTGTTTTATGAGGGTTTCTAAGGAGTGGGCAAAAAATCTCACCTAGATGTTGTTTGAGCATACATATTTACATGACATTGATGCAGTGATCGACAATGTGGATGAGAACCTCCTCATTCCCCTCGCACATAAATATTACATTGGGGGGGTTTCTAAATTTCTGATTGTGCAATCATAAGATACCCAGTTGTTGTAGGGGTGAAGGAGTGATATACCACGTATTATCAATTTCCTTTTGTATGTAGCCAAAATCAGGGAACTTGAGGAGGACGATTAGCATTAGGACTACCTGACCACTGAAGGGTTGCTAGATGAAGCTAAAAATGATGAGGTGGATGAAGATGAGATTATAGGGGCACTGCAGCTAGGGAGTGGAGAGGAATGGGTTGAGGATGACAGACACAATGTGGAGGAAATTGCAATAGGCGAAGCTCATGCTAATTACGGTCAGGATTGCCTGCTCATCTTACAAGCCAAGAAAGTCAGGCATGACAGAATGAAGGAGGAACGTGAAGCGACAAGACGGGCTCAAAATGTCTCCTAGTCTTGAAGTATGGTGCAGTTACTTCATTTTATTTTGAATTTTGTATTGTGGGTTATGATTATTTAAGTACTTGTGCCATCCTTTTTGTCACTACTGTACATACGATGTCGTGTGATAATTGGAAATGCTACCGGGAATATATTTTTGACTACAAGACATATACTGTTGTATCTTTATTTTTAATGTTATCTTAATATAATGGGTGTTGGCCCTACCCAACTATTAACTTATCACATGCAAGTTCTTCCATGATAATATCATTTCTAAAAAAAATTAATGTTTGGTTTACTTGATTTTGATAGTTGGTGAAGCTGTATTTGTATGAGATGGGTATCATTTTGGTTTTGTTATTAGCTTTTGCCTTATTACATTGCTAAATTGATACAGGTAATATCTAGGGCTTCAAAATAAAACTTAAAATGATTCACTCTGCAACTCTGTTACTGTAGATGATCAATTATACTCATGAAATTGAAAGACACAGAGAAAGCAATGATTAATGTAACAAATGCAACTATAGCTCGTACAGAAAACCTTAGAGCATAAAACCTTTCAATGGTAAATTCAAATTAGAGGCATGTGTACTGGTTTAATGTCATTAATTTTATTATTTTTTATTTTCCATAGTTTATAAAAATCATTCGGCACTGTAGAGTTAGCTTCATCGAGCACTTCCGGCTAACTTCACAATCACACGAAGATCCTAACCATTGATCTTATAGAAGATGAACATGTTGGACCCCCGTCCTAGCCATGTTACGTGGCTTTCCACATGTCATTCATTTAGTGTTCCAAGTGTATGTCATCATTATTGGTAGGGCCCATGTAGGCGGAGTTAGCTTTGGTGAGCAACTTTGATTAATTGTGCAACTACATAATGATTTGGTCCGTGGATAGATAGGAGGTGACCACTCAATATTGTGTCTTATGAGGATAGATTGGGCCAACCCTTTCCGATGTGTCCTTTGACCTCCAACATGCATAATCTTATTGGTTCACTTAATAACAGACTGGCGTCAACAAGGCCCATGTGTCATGTGTGTAGGCAGGGTTGCGTAGTTAAGGTGAATGAGCATCTTGATCTTATTGTGCAGTCGTGTGGTGATTTGGACCATTGATCTCAAAGAAAGTGCACAATGTGATAAAAGATTGAAAAATTAGAGGAACCAAGTGGCTAACAAAAGGGGTCGGTTACGATGATGATGAAGGAGACCCAAGTAGCATAAATGTTTCCACTTTTGAATATTTTTAATTTATTAGTCATAATAATATTTAAAATTTAATTTTTAACAATATTTGTCTGGTGTTGTGGTATAATATTTATATTTTAATAGTAATTTATAAAATATAAATAAATAATATCATGGAGGACAATCAACCTATATCAATTTTTTGTTTTAAATTCACTTACATTTGTTTTAGAAATTGAACTTAGAAAATTTTGAAATTCTTGTCCTATAACTAAATAATACTCTGTAAAATTATGATATGTTTGATCTATTTAGATGTAGAATCTTCTTAATGGAATATTTTATATATTGTATTACATAAAATTATTGAAAAAAAATTGTTACATCAGCAAATTAGGCAAGTTTTAATTTATGGTACATTTCAATTTTTATTAATTTATTTAATTTGGAAGGATGTATTCTTGATTTTTATCAAATAAGTGTAGTGATATTTTGCTTGTATTTTAAATTTTAAATATAGTTAATTTTTTTTATTCTAATTTATAAGTTGAATCCATAATTATGAAGGTAAGTTATTACTTTTAATCTTTATTATATTCAAGTGTTTATAAATTTATTTAGTACTTGTAGTCACATAAATCTGTCCACTTAATTAAATGAATACTTAGTATTTATTTGATTATTTAACCATCAATTAATAATTAATTAAATTAATATTTAATTAATTCATTTTAACCCTATTCTCCTATTAATTAAATAAATTATTCAATTTATTTGATTTAATTCACTTAACCAAATTCAGACCATTAATTAAATAAATAAATCATATTTATTTAATTAAATCTTCTCTCACATTTAAATAAATTAATATTTATTTAAAACCCCCAAAATCCCACCTCTCACATTTAAATAAATAAATCATTTATTTAAATCACCTTTATCCTCCACCCACTTGTATTTTCCTACAAAAGCAAGTTGCACAATTATTTTAAATAAATAATTTATTTAAAATCCTATTTATCCTCACCCACTTGAAACCTTTAATGGTTTCCCTTAAAGTATTCAAACTTGATGGCTTTAAAGTCTTCAAACTTGATGGCTTCCTTCTATAGTCTTCTTAAGACTTTAATGGTTTTCCTTAAAGTCTTCAAGCCTTTAATGGTTCCCCTCAAAGTCTTCAAGCATTTTAATGCTTTATCTTCCTTTTTCTCATTTAAATAAATTAATATTTATTTGAATATTTATCCAAATACAACTTGCACACATTTATTGAAATAAATGAATTTTTATTTTAATAAAATCCTATTTTCCCTCACCCACCAAATCCACTTGCAAAATCTAATCCCCTTTTAGATTCTTCTAACCCCTTCCTAATTAGCTTAATCCATCCCCTAAATATTGTCACATTCCTAAGCAAATTGGAGTCACTTCTCAAAGACTCCAAAGTCTTTGAAAAGCAATTAATGCTTTGTGTGTTCAACAAATTAACCCTCAAAGTCTTGGATAACCTTTGAAAGCTTTCAACCTTCAACCACTTAATCCCCAAAGTCTCCAATAACCATTAATGGTTACCTCAAACCCTCCCACATGGTTAAAACATTTGTTTTGACTCAACCTCTACCCAACCCAAGGGTCTCATCAAGCCTTTAATGCTTTGACCATGATTATCTCTTAATCATTTGCACAAAGGTTTATCCTTGCATTAACTCCTAATCCAGTGGGTAATCTTAATTTAGACTTGACCCTTACCTTCTAGATAACCATGAGGTCTTCTCAGGCCTTTAATGCCTCCAACCTCTTCTCTCAACCCAATCCTATGTTGAAACTTGTCACCATTTTATTGGTGCCAATTGTGCACATGGATCCCCAACTTTCAATCCTAACCCTTGTTAAGATTTCTCAATCTTAACCCTTCATTTCCCCATTTCTTCTATAAATAGAACCCTTCTCCTCAAGCAAAAGGAGAAGCATTTTAGAGTATTGTTGTTATACTGACATTAGCATAGAGCTTTTTCATAGCATCACTATCTACTCTTGCATAGTATTTGCTTATCATATTCAACCATCTTGAATCTCCATATGGCATCCATGGCTAGTGCTAAAAGCTGAGAGCTACACTCATTTGGGACTTGGAGAGGAGAGAAACAAGGGAGAAGCATCAAAAGGCATCATGGAAGCATCTTAGGGAGGCTCTTCTCCTTTCTTTTATTTTGTTAAACTTCTTTCATGCTTTTTGAAATCTCTCTTGATATGTTTGGAATGGTTTTTAGTTCTTTGTTTTGTTTTTATGGTTGAAACTAACTTATTAACATTGAACTTTGTTGTTGCCTTGTCCCCATTTCCATGACATCAGTACTTAAATTTAAATATTAGGTTAACTCTCTCTCTCTCTCTCTCTCTCTCTCTCACACACACACACACACACACACACACATTATTTTTGTAATATTAAACTACATTTCCTCTTCCAATTTTTTGTACAACTAAATTTTAAATTTTTTATAATTTATTTAATTTGCAAGGATGTATTCTTGATTTTTATCAAATAAAGCTTGTGATATTTGGCATTTATTTTAAATTTTAAATAGAGTTAAAAGTTTTGATTATAATTTATAAATTGAAGTGGTAAATTATGAATTTAATTTTTATTATATTTAATTGTTTATAAATTTATTCATTATTTAAATTTAAATATTAGGTTAATTCATTCACATATATATGTTAATTTTGTAATATCAAACTACATTTAAATTTTATCTTTATAATTTTCTTTTTCAATTTTTGGTATATTTCATTTTTTTTAATAATTTATTTAATTTGCTTGTACAATGTGAATGATGCGTTCTTGATTTTTATCAAATAGAACTAGTTATATCTTGCTCATATTTGAACTTTCAAATATAGTTAAAAGTTTTTATTACAATTTATAAATTGAAGTGATAAAATATGAAAGTCATTACTTTATAAATTTATTCATTACTTAGATTTAAATATTAGACTAATTTATTCACTTGTTTATAAACTACATTAAATTTTATCTTTAATTTACTATTGGCAAGGTGCAAGTGCTAGTTAACTATAGGTCTATAATTAATTAATCAATCAATTTAATGATCGTTGGATGATTGCAGATCAACGACATAAGCTCAATTTCGGGCTGAAGTTCTGAAGGACAAAGGTTTCATCAAAAAGTCTCCGGAATAGAGACACGTGTGAGCATTGTCTAATTAACTTTTTATAAATTGTATACTTAATTAACTCTAAGTCTATACTTAATTAATTTTAATCAATTTAATGATTGTTGAATGATCGCAAATCAACGACATAAGCTCTATTTTGGGCTGAAGTTGTGAAGGACACAAGTTTCTTCAAAAAGTCCCTGGAATAGAGACACGTGTGAGCACTGTTAGGAATGAAAGGATTTAATAAATGAATGATTGAATGTTTTTAATAAAAGAAAGAAAAACAAAAAAAAATTAACCATGGTTTTTCCCTTTGAGGAAGCTCTGTTGCTCTTGAAATTAAGGGAGATTGGACTTTGGAGTAACCAGTTAATTAGGGAGATTCAAAAATTAGAATCCAGATTTGGGGATACAACAAAGTCTGTTTGCACCAGTCTGTTTCTTCATCGTTTCAAATTCAATTTTTTGGGTAAGTTCTTGAGAGAAATATAGAACACCTACATCCACGTTTTTTATTTTTCAATCTTGCAATTTAGATTGTAGAATTAGGGGACCGGGTGACGGGCACTGAAGGTTTACATTTTCAAGCTTGTCTACCATCAATATCAGCGATGGGGAAAGCCAAAGAGATACAAAAAATAGACTATGCCTAGCTGGTTAAAACCCCAGGTTTCACTGATGAATTTCATGATATTTATGATCCTGTAATCCATGGTAGGCTAACCACACAACTTAGATTTTCATTTGAGAATAAGGCCAAAGGGGGCATGCTTGACAAGGCACGAAAGATTGTGTATAATACAATATTAGGCCAAAACACAAATTAAACTGCAGCGTGGGATGTTGGCTTGGGATGCATGATGCTACTTAAGGTTTTCCCTTGCCCATAAATTGTCATGGCCTGCGCCCAAAATTATGATGAAAATAGACGAGAAATTGTTAAAAAATATATTCAAAAGGAAATTTTATCCATTACTGAGGAAGAATTTACAATTTTGTTGGACTCAAGGCTTGGAGAAAAAGATTTTGGACTCTCAAACATCCACATTGACCTAGAAAAGCTTGCTTGTGATTATGAAGCAATCAATGAAGAAGGGAGAAATAATTATCTCAAAGCAATAACAATGGATGGTAAACAATTGGATCAAAATCATAAGCCTCCTTATAAAGGAGATATTTTTGTGCCATGGGTTCAGAATACTATTGCCATGATAACATTTTGCCTGGGATTGGAAAATAATATGGAAGTGGGTGCAAGCCTCCTTGAAATGGTATTTAATATCCATTGTGTTAATCAACCTGTTAGTTATAATTTTGTTGAGCATGTGTTTCAATCCTTGCATGAACAATTTGTAAGGATTAAAAGAGGTTCCTCTAAGAAATTTAGGTTTACAACCTGAAGAGGGGAAAATGGAATGAAGGGGTTAAATGATCCAAAAACACAATGAAATGAGCAAGAAAACACTAAAATATCAAAAGATCATTTATACCTTGCTATTTTACTTCTCCCTCGGATTGAGCCTTTGATGAAGTTGAATAGCACCTCTCTTCAACTTGATTGGATGGGCTCCTTCTTGATGGATGTGGAATGCTCTCCAAATGCTCAACAAGGTAAGTGGATTAGGATAGGATTTGATTTGGATTAAATGAAAATGGATAGATGGAGGATTATGAGGATATGATAGAGGGATGATTAGAAGAGGATGAGAGGAGAAAAGAGCAGCATAAGAATGCCATAGGAGATGCTCCTTGATTTGTGAGGAGAAGAGACTCCAATTTATAGATTCGAGGAGGCCAATGGAGGGCCAAGATTAATTTCCTTATGGAGGGTTGAGATTGATTTGAGATAAAAGGCATGGATCAAGGGTGCCTTGGGAAAATAAATAGGAATATAAAATTCCTTGGGAAAAGGGGGGAGAAATTTGAATTTCAAACATGAGGAATTAAAAATTCCAAAATAAGAATGCATTGAGGGATTCAAAGAAATTTGAATTTCTTTGAAAGACTCTATGTTGATGTGACATGAGTGGGAATTAAATTTTGAGGGATATTGATAAGCATGATTATGAGAGATTCTAGAAGGATTAATCAGGTTGAGTGGGATTAGGAAAAGTGATTTGTAGGAATCACATGACTAGGTTAATTAATTAACTGATTGAGTTTAGAGGAAATAATTATTGGAGGGGACTTTAGAAGAATAGGGAAATAATTTATTTATTTGATAAATTAATTATTGGACAATACTGATAGAATTAATTAAATTAGATCTAATTAACACTGAGAAGAATAAGGAAAACACAATTAAATCAATTAATTATGTTGACAGGCTTAAATTAATTAAATATTAATTTTAGGTTTCTACAGAACCTACCTATGCCATCTTCGTCTACTGAAATATAGTGGAACATTTGATTCCAACAAGCTTTAGATTCAAGTGTATAAGGATGATGAGGTGAGAATAGTGTGTCCAATATATGAATGGACCACTAAGATAAGGATGCATGATAAGAGAGGGAACTACAACCGTTTCGTAGACTTCTTTTCGGCTCCAATGTATCATGCAATTACAAACACTCCAATGCCTAGATTGCCCGAGTCTTGTAGAGATTGCATTCAATTGGAACCTGAAATACAATTGGTTGATTGGTACCTCATGGAAGAATATACTATGTTAAGGTTTTATGGATCAAGAGTAGAACCCGACAAACTTCCAATACATGTGACAAGAGGGTTTTTGCATTAGAATATGTTGCCATTTGTGCAGAGTATGTTGACATGATGATATTATGTTGTCATTGATGTTAATACGCTGAAGAGTGAACCAGCTAGGCAATTACTGGTTTAGTAACTGGAAAAGTGAATCGGTATAATATTGTAAACCGGTATATATGCAATAGGTGAAGTGGTATGTTTGTCCATGTGAACCGGTACATGGAATGTGGTAAGACTATGAATTGGTAGTCTTAGCTTTAGGGTTTCTGGTTGAAGTATTACAAGCCTGTGTGATTCAACCGATGACATCGTGTGATGAGTTAGCATTATAATGAAGATCAGATTGTGTTGCCATGTCAGCCTTGTGCACATGAAGGATCTTGCATGAAGAAGAGTGATCCTATCTACCTCAGGAATGTACGAAATCCTTGTAAACAGTGGAGAAAGCGTGATGGGTTATCACCTCCATGAAGCGGTGAAGAACGAACATTGGAGAATGTCTTGAGATCTGTTCAAGACCGTTGTATTCAAATGCAAAGTGTTCAATGGTCAGGATTGAACCAATAAATTGCTTAACCTAAATGTTTAGGGTTTTAGGGCTTATGCTACCGACCTATCTGTTTCCTATAAGGTCGACGTTGTGTTTCATGTTGAGGTTGTTGGCAAATGGTGTGTGTGTATCCAAGTGCAGAGATACGTGATTCTTGCCAGACCGGACAAGAGGTTTGATACCTGCATAGTGTGTGCGCAAAAGGAAAGAACTAAAGCGGATCTGCATTGGCATTGAGTGCTATTACTAGATCATTGTAATACCTATTGATCTTTAACCACTTCAATAGTTGGAAAATCCCTTAACCGGGTAGCTTTAACCAGCTTGTTGTAAATCCTTTAACAGGGTGACTCAAACCCATTGAGTTCATGAAATCCTCTAATAAGGTAACCTCTAACAGGGTTTAACCCTTAACCGGTTATTCTAGCCATCCCTTAACCAGGTGATCCCTAACAGGATCGATTCCTAACAGAACCTGTTGTAACGGTCTTTAACTGGACTAGGTTCCTAACAGAGCGAACTTCTAAAGAGTTCAAAACAGCTTGTGGGTATTCATCCCCACCGTGATTTTTCCCAGTTGGGTTTCCACATGAAAAATATGTGTGTCATGTGTGATGCCTCTTTCATGTGATGCTTTGTTATTTTCTGTCAAGAAGTGAATCATGTTATGCTAGTAAATTATTGTATCTCTGATGATAAAGTATATGTTTATACTTAAGGTTAAAGTGGAAATGAGGGAGTAGGTTGTATGGAAATCTAGGTGTTGTTAGTTTATGTCTTTCCCAATTGCATTGTGTTTAACTGGTAGTAATCTAGTTCAGACTGGTATTAGTGATTGCCAGTCAAGTTCACTGTTTGCAGTGAAACCGGCTCGGGAAAAGTTTTTGTGCTTGTACTGATTCACCCCCCGTTGGTACTTACCATTCATCATTGAGTTATCAGAATATGTACGACAGATGGAGAGTATAGATAAGCTCTACTTTTATGGTAAGCAAAAGAGCAAATTTCCTTCATTACCTTTTTCATGTGGAGGGTAAACATTTAAGAGAAAAGCATTCAGTGTTGTATATGAAAATTTGATTTTTTTAAATTTTGATATTGACAGTTACTTGTAGTTTGATCCATGCAACATCATTAAAGTAATGGTTGTGGCGAATAAGAACTCTGCAAGTAAAATCCAACATGAAAGTAAACCCTTGTTAGAAATGTTGAAAAACGAGGACTCTTGGGATGAGGTCAAAAAAGTGGAGGAAACTGTTGCTGAGAAAATTATCTCTAGAACAATTGTTAGCATAAATTATGGCATTGCACCCATAGAGAAAAACAGAGCAAGAGATCTAAACCAGGAGGTCCTACAATTTTTACAAAAGAGCTGATGGTCCATCTACTAGAAATAGTATCCCAAAATCTCTATCAAAGGCTTGTGTAGAAGCAAACTAGACATGAAACAAAATCAAAAATTTTTGGTCTAAGGAAGAATCTAGGTGAACTAAAGACTATTGAAAATTTTGAAGATATCTCAGAGGATTCCGAGTTTACCAAATTGTGGAATATAAAGAATCCCTCTAAAGCATATGATGGTAGTGATAATGTTAGAGATCATGATAGTGATAATGTTAGAGATCATGATAGTGATAATGAGATAACCTTGGGTCAAACTCTAAAAGTTGTTACAAAATCTGCAAAAACATCTATTTTGAGTGAGATCATGTTAGAAAAATATACTTCAAGGGTAGCCATAATAAAAAAAATTGGGTTATCAAGGTGGTGGTCTGGGGTCCAAAGGACAAGCCCCTTGGATGCCACTAGAGGTAGAGTTACCAAGAAAAGGTGCATATCATCGAGGCATTGGAGTCGATTCAACAGTGAAAGGTGATAATTATAAACTTGAACCTCATTTTGTTTTAGCTTCAAATCCCGACACTTAGATTCAATCACAACCAGAACATGGTGGAGAATCAAGTACTACTGCCACTGGTGGAGATGGTATGGGTACTAGTACTAGTTGTGGTCAACAAGTGCAAGGACAAAAATATACTTAGAAAAGGCCAACAATAAAAGATAATATACAAAGTCTCGGTAATCAAGGCATGTTGAAGAAGCAAAAGCTTATGACAACAATGACAATTATCAGTACAACTCCAACTACATCAAGTTCCATTGTGAAGGTATTGTTTCCAGCTCCAGAACAAGCCCCTAGCCCTCAAACGAGTCTGATAACCCCAACTGTAAGTCAAAGTGGGACAGGATTAGGAATGGGTTTTGCATCTTTTGCTAGACCTCACAATGAATTAGGTGGAGGTGCCTACATCACTGCAAGTGCTATTTCACCATTCAAACATTCGATTTCGTCAACAACCCTAGTTTTTAATTACAATAATTTCGTTGATCAATTTAGAGAGAGATCAGAAAAAAATAAAGAAAAAAGGAAGCTAATGATGAAGGTTGCAAGTATTATAGCTATAGAGGAACAACCTGCAATGAACAAAGTATTACCCACATATGACCCAAATAAAGAAATGATGGAGTACATGGTTGGTATGCCCCCAATTCCAAATCAAAATAAATCAAAGAATCAGATCGATCCCTCCAAGTTTCACGTGAGCACCATCCAAATGGATTTCTTACGAGTTAAGAATGTGGAAAAAATTAATGTGTCAAGAAACACCAAGGAAGTGGTGTACACATCCTTTCTCAAGAGAGAGAGAGAGAGAGAGAGAGAGAGAGAGAGAGAGAGAGAGAGAGAGAGAGAGAGAGAGAGAGAGAGAGAGAGAGATAAGCTGGAGAGACAAAAACAAAAGTTACAAAGAGACCTAGAAAATGAGAAAGCAAAGAGGAAAGCTACAGAAAACAATAGCAGTGAATTACAAAAAAAAGATAAAAAAATCTGCCTCTACATCTACAAGTGTAGAGAACGAATAGTCAGAGGAGGAACTGAATGAACTGGAGAAAAGCTTAGCTAAAAGCATCAAAAAATTTGAAAGTGAAAGAGCCTCTTCAATACAATTATACAAAAATCTGGAGAATGTCATTGCCTCAACAAAAAAATTAAAAGACCAATTGGAAAGAGAGAAGGAAAGAGCAAATCGGTGGGAAGAAAAAGCAGAGGAAGAAAGGAAAAACAATGAAAGACTGACACAAGAGCCGCAGAAGGCATACAATGATATTAAATCTCTCAAAGACAGATTGATTGGATCTTGGAAACAAACAACAAGGTTTATAAAACAAAAGATTTGGGAGAAAATAATGCAGAAGGCTGACTAATTGTGTTAGTTGTTTGAATTGATTGGAAATCTTAGTGTACATTATGTGAAGCTGACTGAATGCATTGCTCAGAACAAAAAGTCGATTTCAAGTGAGAAAATTGCAAATCAAATTTTGCAAATAGTCTACAAACCTAATGACAAATATTTGACATCCAAGGGAATTCACGACTGCGTTGATGCCTCAGTAAAGGCTTCATGTGTCATTCAAAAATGTGAGAAACTATGAGAATCATAGGAATGTTTGGATAAGGCTACAAAAAAGATGAAGAAGATGCATGGAAAGGTACGAATATTGACAAAACTTGGTTTGTCGATGAGTTTTGATACAACACAACAATACATTGGAGATGCTGCTTTCAAAAGTAAGATGGAGGAGAAAATGAAGCTTGATTTGGACCTGTTCCCTAACGACACAAATGAGGCTAACTTTCTAGCCACAAACAAACCATTGATAACCTTGAATGCAACTTTGGATGAAACACTGATGTCAACTTCCACTTCCAATTATGAATTGCTGACAAATTTGCAAGTCACTTATTATATGTTAGAACAATCTGGTGTTCCATCAAATGGAGAATGGAGTATGATACAAAAGCTCATACAATGATTTCATAATATGTATTGGATAATTTGTACTCTCAAATACATTCAGGCTTTCTGATTTACTTTGTTTGTAATTTCAAGAATATTGTAATTCATCGTGCCTTGAATTAACTCCATTTTATCTCTGTTTTATGATTCTATGAATGTTTTGTCATGGCTTGAATTAACTCTATTTTATCTTTGTTTTATGATTCTGTGAATGTTTATTCATGGCTTGAATTAACTTTGTTTTATCTTTGTTTATGATTATATGAATGTTTTGTCATGATTTCAATTGACTATGTTCTATCTTTTTATTTATTTATGATTCTATGAATGTTTTGTCGTGGCTTCAATTAACTCTATTCTACCTTTGTTTTATGATTCTATGAATGTTTTGTCGTGGCTTCAATTAATTCTATTATATCTTTGTTTTACCTTTGGCAAGATCAACAACTCATATCATCGCATGATTGCACGATTGACCGAAGTTGCTTGCTTGTATTAACTCCGCAACCCCACCACTTACGTGGTGAGTGGGACCTACTCATGATGATTGTATATGATTGGACAAGTAAGCAAGTCATGAATGGAAGATAAGATGACATGGTGAAAGTGTGGGCTCAGTGTTCTCATACCTTATGCACTATATCGAGTGGACAACTTGTATGAGATCAATGGATAGGATGCTTGTGCGATTGATGGAAGTTGCGCCCAAAGGTTAACTCCACAACTCCGCTATGGATATGGCATGTGGGCCTCGCATGGATGATGATAATGAATGCCTGGACTAATAAATTTGTAGACACTTGGATGTTTAGGCCACATAGAAAGGATGAGGATCCCACTTTCTCACCGTTTAGGAGAATTAAGAGTTAGTATCTTCAAAGAAAATCAATGGTTGGGATGCTCGTGCGATTGCATGATTGAATAAAGATGCACGATCAAGCTAATCTTGCAATGTCGAGGAGATTTATAAAGAGGTTAAAAATAAAAAATAATAAGACCATGACATCAATATACGTGCCTATAGTTAATGAGACAGTTATCTCCCACAATCACACAAGTTAATGAGCTCAACTACCCATTATGATCTAGGCTTTCCCGGCTATATCAACATCATCTTTTGGTAACAATTTTACATTAACCATGCTCTAAATATGTTTTGAATATTTATGTAATTTTTTCCTATCACAATTAGGGTTTATGTGATAAGGGTTGTTGTGATATTCTCTTTGCATTTGTTATACCATACCCATTGCCTGTTGTTTATTCCCTTGATTTTGTATAAGTCCTTAAGCATTCAGGTTGAAATTTGAGCTTGAATTCTAAACATTTAAGTTGCTATCTCCACAAGCTCAGGAAAACCCTGTAATGCCCCGCCAGGAACCCTAAAGGAAAATAACACAACTAGGCAACTAAAGGGTGATTTTTTATTTTTTTTAAAGATTAAGTGCATTACTTATGACCATTGCACGTTTAATAACACAACCAAAGTCTAACACATGATCTCCTGAGGGTTACCAACGAAGATTAATTCACAGATTATATTAACACCATGGTTAATTCAATTGTCCATTTTAATTAGGTAAATTAAATGCTTAAGTTTAAAACTATACATACATCTAAATTCTATAATAAAAGAATCAAAGTATTACATGCATTCAATTTATCCATAAATCATTTATACATAAGATCAAAGTAACTGAATTAACATACATTCCACTGATATAATATTACAATATACATGGCTTCCAATAATACCATGGAATACAAAGTTACAATAACAAGGTTGCACAAAAGTCTGATACAATGACCACAAGGTCTCAACTGAACAATGATCACGAACAAGAGCCGGTACATGAACCACGAACCAAGAAACACCAGCGAAACCTTTCCTCTCCTGAAGATACAATCCAGAACATCCGATGGGAAGTGACACTATCACCCGACCATGTGATCCCGAAATGGAACCACCCCACCGTGCTAGGAGATAGTAGAAAACCCTCAAGCGAGCAAAATTAGACAAGTACAAAAGAACTATATGACTTCGCAAACATCCATGTGACTCAACTCACAAACACTAGTGACTCCAAGGAGACAGTGTCATCACATAGCTTAAGATGGATACCATGGTACAACCTCCATAGGTCCCGACTCACTGTCCTGGTAACCTCTCCCAAACTTTCAGTTCCAACTAAGTCTCCTGCGGACCCTACCAATCCTTTCGTGAAGACAAGGTGGTAAGTTTTCCATTCCAGGCCTTCTTGCAACATTATGAGCCCTGTACTAGCACTCACCTATGCACAAGGTACATTATCTTAATTAATATTTATTCTACCCACCCCCTAATCAATTATTAGGTTACCA
The DNA here is from genome assembly GCF_030272615.1 of Cryptomeria japonica. Classification (NCBI taxonomy): domain Eukaryota; kingdom Viridiplantae; phylum Streptophyta; class Pinopsida; order Cupressales; family Cupressaceae; genus Cryptomeria; species Cryptomeria japonica. Next base: position 400,497,573 of record NC_081407.1, read on the forward strand.
CTTTTTAACTGACTTCCGATGGGTTATCCTGCCATCCACTTTGGGCACGGCCCCCGCTTGAAAGCCACTCTCTCTCATAGGATACTAACAGGAAAGGTCTCTCTACAAGAACTCTATGGCGAAACAAACAACCATATCTAACCCTGAAAAACCACAGGTGAAGGATACACAATCACTAACCCAAGATTGACCATTTGGACAAAACACACAATGGCTCACATCAATGGGGTTATACAACAACATATGACCAAGGAGATATAACAACATATGACATAATGACAACTCAACAAGAATTGCAATAAAATTAAGCTTGACTGCAAATACCATTTACACAAGATCCTAACATAGGCAATCTTTTCTTAAAACAACCAAAAGCATAAATAACTTGCAATTAAAGATTTTCCAGACAATAGGAAAATACAATTATATTAATACAAAGAATTCAATTTTGGCATTTGTCCAATAAGGTTAAATCAATCACATAAAAATTAACCCCCTAATTATATGTTCATGATTACTTTACAAATAAACCTGATTGAATTGTATCAATAATCTAAATTAAATTCCAAATTAAAAAATTATATATAATAATATAATATAATTACATAAATATATATATATTCTACGAATATAATATTATATAATTATATCACATTGAAATATATAATAAAAATATGATTTAATTTGAAATATCTTTCATTTCCAAAATAACATAATTAAAACCACATAAAAATACTATATACATATATATAATATTATTTTATTTATTTATTTTTTTAATTAATTATTTTTTTATTTTTTTTAATTAATTAATTAATTTATTTATTTTTAAATTTATTTATTTATTTTTTAAATTCTAATAACCAAAAAAAAACATTAAATTTTATTTCCAGGGAATCTAATTAATACAAATTTTCTCCAAAATACTAAAATAAAACAATTTCTCCAAAACTTTTAATAACCCAATAAATTTAATTAAAATTAAATTCATTACCATAGTAACTAAATAATTACACAGAGATGTACAAATATTGACAGAACAAGCATAGCAAAATATTGAAACCAATACCAGTCCAGAGGACATTTTCTCTGGCAAAACCCATTTTCTCCCAAAACTTGAAACCTTTTATACATAGTAAAACATCTTCGCAAAATTTGTCATAATAAATTTTCCCAATTTTCTCAAAATTTTAATCTAAAAACACCCAAGAAATAACTTCTTTCCATAAACCAAAAATTAACTTCAGGAATGGACTTTAGCCAAGAACAAGAAATAATCAAACAGGATTTTAGATTTGACAAACATCTTAACACACACATCATTCAGAAAGAAGAAAGAAATAAAATATTTTCTTTAAAACAAACAATTAAACGAAGCCACCCAACCTGGGATAGCTTTCCTGGAAGAAAATTTGTAGAAGAGAACCAATCCTTCAACAAGCTTTCAAATAAATTTCTCTTCACCTAAATCCTTGACCTGTTTCATGTGTTCCCTAAAATAATGACCTATTCCCCTTTTTAAACTAAAATTCTAGGTTGGATATATTTTTCCCAAAAACCTAAATTTAGTAATAAAAGTAATTTTATTTTATTTTCTAATTTTCTAACAAAGGATGAGTTGACATGCAATAATTAAAAATCATTTTTCTTTCTTTCTTTTCTCATGCAAATTAATTAATTTTCTAAATAAAGAAATTAAAGCAATACTTTAATTATAATTAATTCTTTTATTTATTTAAAATTCTAGGAAACAATAAATGAAATTAATCTAATTTATTTTTCACTAAAATTTCAATAAAATATATTTCTAATATCATGCAGCTTGCAACTTAATTTAATAACTTCTTTTAATTAATTAAATTTATAATCTCAATGCATACATAATTCAACTATGAGATAACTCCATAAACTTAATTAATTAATTAAATCCACTAAAACACACAAACTGAACAAACCTCAAGCAAATACTCATAAAAGATCAAACGACAAAATACGAAGGCCGAACAAACTGACAGGACGACCAATTGACGACACTCACACGAGTGTACTAAGTAAAATAGGATCAACTACTATCTCGTCCACTTTCATCAGAAAATATAAGGCACGCTCAGACCTGTGAAGCCAACTGGAGACGATACCTCATACCTACCTAATACTTGTACCTGCAATATCCTGCATCACCGAACCACACATGCATATATACAATATAGAAAACACGGCATACACACCGATGAAGGAGAATCACGACGTTCCCTGTCTCACCGAAATGAGTGAAAGAAAATCGTCCCCTTGCATCCAATACACTCGCAAACACACAACATATAATTTCACATTGCATAGATAAAATAAAGTGTCAGTACATAGCAATAATCTATAAAATGCCATAAATCACAAGTACTGAAATACTGCAAATAAATTATGCATCTAATATCCAGATAAAGCATGAAACAATGTCATATAAGTCTGAATAACACATCATGGTAATGTATCCACTGAAAGTAAATAATAATAAAATATGAGTCTAATGAGTTCAAACGAGTAGGGGCACTACAAACCCTAACCCCAACAATGACAAAATCTTCCAGCCTGGGAAAAAGAAAGTTTTCAAAAGAGTTAATTTCTCAACTCCTTGGCTCAACTAAAACACAAAAGAGGTCGAAGCTGGGGTCCAGGTCAGAAGAATTTATCATTGATTTCTCAACAGGAATTAGGGATGCACTAATTCCACCATGTGGTTTTAGCCTTTGGAGAAAAGGCTATAACAAGAAGAAGGAAAAGGTTCCAGTTTCAAACAAATGGAATTGCAATTTGGGCAGACTGGTGGTCCCAATTGTATATGTAAACACTGAATTGATCACTGCCATTGCTACAAACTACAAGCTAGACGCTAGAGAGATTGTGGCAAGTGAGGGTGGCAGGCTCACTAAAATCACAAGGGATGTTATCAATGAGGTTCTCATGCTTGATCCCAATGCGGATTGAGCCATTGATCCAAAGGAGTTGGATGTAGAATATAAGAGCAATGAAAACCTATATAGGAGGAACATGGCTTCACTTAGACCTCCAAAGTTAAGGGGGATGATAGAAATTTGAGTCCACAACAAATTGCCCACTATAATGTTGATTTATTTGCTAGTTATTTCATAGACACTTATTATGCCCTCTGCCAAGTATGTATTGCAGATGCAAGAGACCCGATTCCTAATTGGATGCTAGTGATATGTATGGATATCCAAAGCAGAGATATCAATAGGCCATTTAACTTTGCTTCCGTGGTGGCTAAGGGCCTCCATAATGCCCTCTGTGAATTCAAGACTGGAAAATCATAAATTTTAAGGTACTACTCTTTGCTAATGCATATATTCTTGTACAAGGGCATCAAGGTTTGGCATCCAAACTTGCAGATTACAACCGTAATTGGAGGAGAACAACTCCTTGTCCAAGAATGGGCTTATATCTGGGACTCTCATATGAATGAATCTAATTACTTAGTTTTTCAAAAATCTTTTTGTTAGATTTTTTTTGAGTATTTTGCAGAAGGAGGTTAGGTGGGGTTTAAGCCAAACAACCAAAGAGTTTTTCAGACCCAAAGACCTTAAGCCTAAATTGGATATCCCTCATAATTGGGGATCATGGTTCTATTTCAAGGACCATATAGTCATTAGTATATATTTGGTAGACCTGTCACTCCTTGAAAGCTACCTATTATTGTTCAAGATAGGGTTGCCTTGTTAGAGATTATGCATCAATTAGTTGAAGCTAACAAGTCTTTGGTTGGTGGATCTCACAAGAAGGGATCAATGATCCCATCAAAGGTTGTGAATGATATGTATCACTTCTTGAATAGGAAAGAATATGAAATTCTTGACTCCACGTTGAATAAGTATAGATTACCCCAAGTCAAGTACAAGTTTTATGACTCTAAATGGTTTGCCAAGAAGCTTGGGAAAGCAAAGGTACAAGAACATCAATGGGATGATGAAGAAGATATCATTAGAAATGTTGAGGACTACAATGATATTTTAAAGAGGAATGAAAGGTGGTACAAAATTCAGTACATGGAGCACAAAAAGAGAAGGGAGGATAGTAAATATTCTCCATCATGGAAAATGCTAACAGTTCCAAAAGTCAGTATAAAGGCCATCTTTGGTGCTTATCCTAACGTTGATAGAATTTATTTGCCTCATGAGAGGCCTCAATTAGAAGTTATGCCATCGGTTCAGAGAGTAGAGGGGGAAAAGCCATAATCTTCTCAGTCAATTAGGTCCCCTATTGGTCCTACCTCCCCTCCACCAAGTTATGATGACCCCCCTCTGACCTCTACTATTGTTCCTATGTCTTCTGACCCCTCCCCTTCGTAGAGATTGCTTGTATAGGAAGCTATGAAAAATCCTATGGCTACATCATCTTCGGGTGGCCCTATTACTCTGTTTTTGGAAAGCCCAAGAGCTGTGACCCCTCTACACATGTTATCCTCGGGAAGAGAAATTCCATTTAAGTCTTATGAGGGTTTTGAATTCCAAGGAGATGAGATTTTGACCCCTCATAGGTTTGACACAAGATAAGGTGTCATAGTTTAGGATCCTCCTAAGGAGTGGGCCCTTGATGCAATTAAGCTTGGGGGTGATCTCAATGAGGATGTAAGGCTAAATTCCTATGAACAATTCATGAGTGATGATCAGTTTGTGAATACTAGAGAGTTTAGACATTTTGTAATAAGGAATTTGATGAATGAAATAGAGAGAAAAATGGGTATTGATTTGGACAACCTTGAGTATAATCAAAGAGTGAAGTTCAAGGATGAAATATTGAAGGTGGAAAATTAGAAATTGGCAACTATGACCCCTGAGGTGGGGAGGGAGATTGTGAACAAGAGTGGAGTGCTTCTTTTAGAAGGATGGGATATCTCATTCACTATTATTTTTTATGAGCTTAGAAAGAGGCATGACATTGATTTGGAGGTAGTGGGTCCTGAACAGAGAGAAAATGTGCTCTCTGGAGTGATCTTCGATGATCACCAAGTGATCAAATGGTAATTTGGTGCCTTCATAGAGTTACAAAGAGACCTATAATGAGTCAGGAAATCGACTAGTTATTTAGAACTCTGCTTCTTAAGAGAGTATCTGATACTTCCACTATAGAGGCAACATGAATAAATTTGAATGTGGCAAAATTTACCCACAAGGTATCTTTGAAGACGGAGGAGGAAGTGGTCATTCTAAGAGAAAGGGTGATACCATTGCAAGAGCAGTTGTATGTAGGACCTACATATAAGCCTCCTGACTTGATTGAGTATTCATCTGTGGTGGTGATAGGATTAAGGAATGATTTTGCCCAAGCCAGGTTTGATGTAACAAGGTTGAATAATGAATTTGATATATTAAGGGAAAACACTTCACAAGTAGAAGGAAGAGTAAGGGTGGACATGGCTAAATCATTACTAGAGTAAAAAATCAGCGAGATTTTGGAGCATGTAGATATGGCTTGGGATGAGCACAAAGAATTACTGAGACCTTCTCAAGAGTATTTAAGATGGAAACGTTTCATAGCATGCTCATTATAATATATGAGCAAGACAATTGCAGTATTGGAGCTTTATCAATCAGAGTTCCTCGTGACCAATTGCATATCATTACTATTGAGTTTTAGGGCAAAGTTTGAGGTGGTCAAGAAGATCTACATCATCCATAGAATGTATGCACAAAGAATTGGATATGAGCTCAGAAGTTTTCAATGTCCGGTAGCAAGTCACATGCTTACACTGTTTGATAGAGAAAGAAGCAAAGTAGAAGGTGGAAAGGTACTTACATCTAATTCAGAGTGGAAGGTAGACCTTAGAACCATACAAAACCAGATATTTATAGCTGTTACTGCAGATGATGCATGGAACCCGAAGAACTTGGGGTCATACATGGATGCATTGTCAAAGATTGACAATGGGATGACCAGAATGGAGATAGTTAGATAAAAAATAGAAGACAAAGTACTAACAACATCTCAAAGGACTCCAAGAGCTCAAGCAACATGGATTTGATGATTCTAATCTTCTTCTTCTCTGTTATTAAGTTCTTCAAAATTTTGAAATTTTGAATTTTAAAATTTGTATTTGGCAAAAACAGAAATTGAAAATGGAGGCTACCAAGAACACATAAAGAGGCTTCAAAAGTTCAAGCAACATGGATTTGATCACTTCTGATCCTTTTCCCTCTCTTTTCCTTAGTTTGCAAATTTTGATATTGTAAAAGGTCTGAAGCTTGTTGCATCCTCAAATTTTCTATAAGAGGATAATCAAGGCCTTGTTTTTCCCTCTCCTTCTTTGACTTCTCCATGTACTACAAAAGTCGAATAGAAGCAAATATACTAATTCACCAAGGGTGAATAATATACAATAAGTCCATTGTTGTTATCCACAATCTTATATGAATCAATGAAATTGAGGATTTTTTGGTTGAGGTTCATATGTCTACACTATGTTGTTGAGTTTGAATGGCTTTCAACTTCTTCTAAAGTAGAAGATTAAAATTGCTTACTCTATTCAAAGAGATTCTACGCAGAGAACAAGTAGTAAGTTGTGATTGGGAAAATTCATCTCATGCTATGGTCGATATCAAATATTAATCATATTTTTTTATACTAATACAATTAATAGCCTCCATGATCATGACGTAATCACTAATGCAACACTACACTTTTTTGGTGCTTGAATGTTGAATCAAAATTATCAAATAAATAATTACTAATGCAACCTTATTCTTGAACATTGAAACATAGTAGTACGTTAATTTTTTAACTTGTAAATAGAAATTTGAAAAATGCAATTGCATATCAATATTAAATGACTTTGACAAAAACATAAAATATTATCAAGAACAATTAGGATTTTGTAATGTGACAGATGAAATATATTATGCAATATGAGACCAAAAGTTAAATAAATACCTAGTAACTACTAGTGCTAAATCTCTTAAATTTTCCAAATCATCTCATTATCCTAATCATCAAATCGAGACCTTCCTTGATTATTGTTTGTGTTTTCTTCACTCTGCATACCTTCGCTTAACCACATATCAAAACTAGCAATACATGTGTCACTGACATTCATTCTGTCACTGTCAATTGTCCCACTTTGGTTTGTAGTGTTGTCCAACCCTCTTCTTTCAGTTTTGGACTTCTAGATTCTCAGTGCCCTTTTATAAGGAAATATTCGAACATCATACCTTGATGTATACAGTCGCAAGAAATTTGAAATTTCTTGTCTATTTTGTTCCTTATCTTTAATTTTAAGAACCCCAAAGCACTGAAAACTCTCTCATCCTCCACCGAACCCAATATCATGTTTTGACATAAATAAACAAGTTTGAGAAACTCTGATAATGAATCAGCCAATTATGTGCTTTGACCTATCTTTGTCCAAACCTTTGTTACTAATCTCTCTTCCATGGGGTTCTCTGCTTTTTTTTATTCTTGAAATTGATGCCTCATAGTTTATGCAAAACAGACTGATTGCTCTCTAAGAATTGTTTCATTTAAAATTCCTTCTATAGTTTGTCAATTGATTTCTACATATTTGCAAAAATTATTTGTCAAAGTCATTATCCTATGATGAAAATCAATTGGATTATTGAGTTCCCAATATTGAGGAAACACAATAGACATGGCTTCAAGTAACTCAACATGAGGGAATCGTTTTTTAAATTTTGGAGGAAACAAAAGAGACAATTTTCTTTATACTAGCAATCATAGAATCAACAATCTTGCTAAAATCTTCCCTTATGACACTTACTTCTTGCTTCTTAGAGCACTTTCCTAGTTCTGTGATCGTGGCAAGGTGGTGCATTGGTATCTCAAATCCACGTACACTAACACATAACTCTTCGTTTGCATTAAACTAAAAAAAAATGTTAGGATTGTTCAAATTTGTTAATTTCTACTAGCTAGCAAGTTTTGCATCTACAAATGTTTTTTCCTGAATGATAGAGATTATCGAGGGTCATGCATGTCATTTTACGTAGCTTAACATATTCTATAATATACATAGTTCTTTCTTGGGATTTGTCACAAGATGGCTCATTTCCTCTAGCATGGGGAGAAGACTTGCTAAAGTTAGGATTGTCTCTATATCACATAACCTACGAAGCAGGTCTAGAGCTTTGTCTACTGTGTGGCGATGTTCGTACATTAATCCAATCTAGGGTCGATATTTTGAATAAACTTGATACGTTGGACCATGCAAGGAGATCCATCTAGTATCAACATCATTTAAAAGCTTGTTCCCATCGGTTATTCCATCGACAAAAATTTGAAATTCTAAAAAGTGTTTGGGACTTCAACATAAGTATGAGTAGAGCTCTCTGATTAAATCTTCAACATTTGTTACTACAGGATACTTGCCCACAATTTTAAAGGCTAGATTCATTATGTGGGCCATGCAGTGAATGGCAGTCATGTAGGACGAACAAAAAGTTTGTACAGCTTTATGCAAAGACCATTCTTATGACCTTGCATTACTAAAGCTCCATCTGCTCCTACACATACCAAACTTTTTTGCAATTGTCAAGTCATCCATACCTCCATATTCAATTAATGAATTCTTAACTAGTTGAAATAGAGTTTCTGCTGTTGCACTCTCCTTCAATTTAGAAACACATAGTGGATGAGGTTGGGAGACATGATTGTTTTTTATAGAAATATGCATACATACCCAAGACATATTATGTATTGTCGTAACTTCATCCAAAGACAATGCAATAAAGTTTGACTCTCTAATTCTTTCCTTTATATCTTGTTTTCAATCTCAGCAAGACAACTTGCTCATTCTCAACCACTGTTTACTAACTAGTGACTATTAGGAAAGTTAGGAATGCCCAAAAAGTATAATAAAGTACTACTTTCTAGGTAGTTTATCATAGGATGCCCTCTAGTCAAAATATGAAAAACAACACTTAACTGAATAGTTTTTCCTAGTTGTGATACTGCTATTGCCTTTCCAAAAATAGCTTCAAGAGAACCTCCAGATTAAACGAGCTTTGCCTGTGTTTTCAAATGTGCATCATATTATAAGGCACACTTAACATGCTGGCATTGCTCCTTTATTTTCCATCTTATCACCGATTTTTCAATTCCATCTATGGTTTTCTTTTTGTAAACTTTTTTGATATGATTTTCAATGGTGTCAAGCTTCAATTGCAACCTCTTCTCCTTTTTAGATTTCCAACTACAAATCTTACACCTGCATTCTATTGGAGGGTCACCTTTGTTTGGATTCTCCACTAGTTCAATGAATAGATACATTGACACCCAATCAATTTGAAAATGCCTCACCATATCCTACTCCCGACCCATTTTTTATTTGGATTTTCTTTTCCCCTTTCCCACATCATCATCGTCATCATCATCATCATCATCATCAACCAGGGTGATTATCACATTCTCGCTACCCTGGGTATCTACTAGATCTTCTTCTTCATTGTCATCTGAGATATTGCATTCACCACTTTCTTCAATATTCGATGTAAGTTGTGAATGTGGTTGTGGTTATTGTGATGATGTACCTTCATGATCATCTTTTTGACCACAAACATTGCTAAAGTACGAATTTAAGGTTCTGTGTTTTGTTTCTCTCTCTTGGCCTTTACCACATTCAAGAGTCTTACCCTTCTTCCTGTTCGACATCTTCGATGAAATAAAGGCTGCAAAAAAACTATATACTTGTTTAAGAAGCGATAATAGACTATAAGATTCATTGCCCCTAGGGCCTAGAATCTAGATGTTTGAGGTCTCCCCACTCAATAAGAATGATCTAAAAATTGCTAACAGATCTAGATGAATAATATTATAACACTTTAAAGAAATGATCACTTACCTTTAGATTCTCAGAGAGTAGCACAGAGCTCTAGTAGACGACAATGCAACAATGGTTGTTCCTATCTGTAACTTGGCTATTGATCTGATTTGAGAGCTTTGAATCGAGTACCAACAAAATTGTGTAAAAATAAATTTGATCTTTCATACAATCTTATATCAATCCATATTTGGTGAATATTACGGGAATTTTAAATGGTATACAAAAAAATTGGCGAATCCCACTTAATTCTAACACGTCTTATGGAAACATAGGGCGAATGAAACATCGACAGAACATATACGCTATAATTTACTAGGTGATTATGGACAGTCCATTGTGGTGGACTTATAATAGAACTGGCAAAATCAATCCTCCCACAACATTGAACAATTAATGGTATTGGCGAATATTGGGGAGAATTAAGACACTCTTCCAAAAATGTCGGACAAATTGGGTCCTCATTCAAATTGAACTATTGATGGATATTACTGAATTATGCTGGTGCATTAAGGCACACTTCCGAAAATTTAGGCGTAAATATTAAATAAAAAATTTATAAAGTCGGGGCAATCTGACTACCTCAATCAGCCCAACTTATTCACCATTTTTTAAATGTCTAATACCAAATATTCGCCACTAAAATTTTCTCTACATCTCTTGGGGATGGGGGTAAAGATGGTACCATCCATCTATATTTTGCCATCAAATAATCCTTTCTCAATTGTGCTTTTGTTTGACCATTTAAGAATATTCTATAATATCCATTGACTAGATATCTCTTTCCAATTAACAGTTAATTCATGGAGGTTGTAGAGTTATCTCTAGCAATAACATCTTAGAGGGAATCCTACGTGAGACAATTTTCTAAGACAATGGAGGAGTTGGGCTAGCCAATTGCACGATTCAAGGAGATCTGCAATAACATTTGCTTCTCGAAAGATATATTTAATTGAGTTGTCAGTTACTCCACCTAGTAGTGCCCATTTTCCTTCGATTCACATTTTGAACTTCCAACTCGGGGCATGTCTAGTGATGATTTCTCTGATTACAGTTAAGGAGTCCCCTTCGATATCTATATGATTTAGCTTGTATTCTCTGCACTTTTTTAATCCATCATATATTATCATGAATTTTGTGACGTTTTTTTTGTCAAGGAACTTAATAGAACCCACCCAAACAAGTTTCCCAGTACTATCTCTTATTATGTAGCCTACACCCAATGCTCCAGGGATTCCCTTGGAAGCACCATCGATATTTTAGTCTGCTCGATGGAGGGAGGTACCATCTTCTTGAGCTCTGATCAATTTTGGTTAGAGTAAAGTAACCATTGGACAAGATAAGATGTTTCCATTATTTTACCATTTTATCATCTCAAACTAAGAAAAACTTGCATTTCTTGTTGATTAACATCATGCCAAGATGCTCAAATTTTTGATTTCAATATGGTTCAGAATCATATTTTTTGGGGAGTTCAGAATCATATTTTTTGGGGAGTTTGTACCGTTGAAAATTCTAGCATTTCTCTCCTTCCAAATTTATCAAATGATCATTGTAGGGACCACTAGTCATAGGCCATCCTAAAGAGAACCCTTATTCATAAATGATCACAAGGAAAAGATTTCTCTAATACTATTGAGCAAAGAACCATGCCATCCCAACATACCTCAAAACTTAACCCAACAAACTTGGGAGACCATGCACCAAGCAAACAAATAGTCCATGGATTCTTCTTGTGATTTGCACAGGGGGAATCGAAATGAACCCAAGAACCCCATTTTCTTTAGTCTTTCTCTAGTTAGAATGTCACAATGAAGTGTTGTCCATGCAAAGGTACCTGCTTTTGGAAGAAAATTCTTCTTCTAGTATAGTTTGGTTGGCCATGGGCACTCACCTTGCTCACTCGAGGTAACTTTGTAACCAATTTCTATTGTATATTCCCCAGATTTTGCTACACACCATAAAAATTCATCTTCACCAATCAATAGGATAATTTGTTTACTCTTTGTTCTTCTGTCAAAATCTTCTACTTCTTGGGCCCAAGAATTTTTAAAAAGAATCATTTAAAAAGAGGTTGATCCACCTTCCCATTGAGTTTCCATATGGTCCCATACCATGTGATCATACAAATTTTTAGGTAAATGATAAGAACCTTCAAGATCCACAATTGAAGAGAAGAGCTTGAACCCGTTTTAGGAGTCGTGCCTAATACACAATTTTTATGTTGGTATTCTTTGTAGGTCACAGCTATTCTGGCTCCAAAACAGACATTTCATACAACGTGTTAGCGATGTGTTAGTCAATCACAACCATTTATTGTAAAATCGACAGTGTAAAACGTGCGACTAACAGACGTGTTAGTCAATCTGTACTGCCATTTTGAAACTAGAATAGACACATCCTTCCTCGTATGAGAAGCACGAGTTAACTTTACATATCGACGGTCCATAACGTCCTGAAGCATTTAAGACAATTGAACATCGAAGGACTGTTGGATTTCCTCGTCCATCGCCTTTTTCCCTCCCATTGGTCGTTGTTCTTCTATCTTGGCCAACATAAATATATAAATTGCTATAATTCAAGCGAGTACATAAATGGTGACATCTTTAATGTGAATCATACCCTCAACGTTAACCATTTTTTCATTTTTTTTTTTGGGTCAAATCTAACCCTATCGTGCCACCTGTTAACTATTTTTCATATTTTTGTCACATCTAACCTTGTCGTGCCATTTTCTGTCATTGCCATAAGCACCATCTTTATTTTGCAAATCATTTTCGCCTTCTCCATTTTTTGAACGAGTCATGGGGAAGCATTTTTATTTTTATTTTATTTAAAGTTCTCTTTTCTTTTAATCTTTACCTAGAGTTTGCTAAACTTCAAAACTTTCACTTTAAACTCTTTTCCTAAAAGTTGAAAAATAAATTTGTTTTACACTTTAAAATCTTTTTATTTTTTAATGTTATTTTATTAAAATTGTTAGGTTTATTTTCATTATAAATTATAATCAAAGTTAAGATATACTATTATAAATTTATATTTTATAATTTTTTAAAATAAAATTTAAAGATTACATATAATTATATTATAAACAATTAAAATAATTATATTTATTTTTAAATTGATAATTTAATTATTTAAAGTGATGTGTAATATTTGTTATTTTAATTTTTTAATTTTTAATTTTATAAAATTTAACTTATATGTATATTTATTTATATGGAATATACTTTTATAATAAATTTTTATATTAGAAATCGAGAGAATCCAGAACAAGGAGGCCAGGCCTCAACAAGACAAAGCTGTCATCGCCACAGGACAACAAAAACCAAAGTAACAATAGGGTGCGTAATCTGCACAAAAGAGTACTAACAAACTAACTGCATCATGAGAAGTAAACAAAAGCATCAAGAGAGGATGTCGTCATGGGGTTCAACCCATGCTGCCCATCGCTGAGTTCCTTCCATCCAAACAATGGTCTTCTGACTTTGAATCTGTGCCAGCATTTCAACTTAGGCATAGGAGGGCTCCCTGTTATCTTTAATTTCGTTGTTCAGCTTCTTGAGAGCCTCCTCAAAGGAGGATAGGTTGTCCTCGTTGCGCCTCCACCCATAACCACCCTTCATCTCATTGATGAACATGGTGGCATGACCATCCTTGAGGAACCTCAGGAGCTTGTGCCTCTCAACGTTCATAGCAGAGGCAACCTGCACGACAATTTTGAAGAATGTGAGTCTTCGAAAGGATTCAGTAAGGGCCCTAGCTTGGCCTTCAAACCTATCAGCATTCCTAATTTTCCAAATATACCAAAGAATATTGGCAGATAAATAAAACCAAAACATATTTGCATCCTTTTTCAATCCTTTAATGTGCCCAGAAATAATTTCTATAGTATTAACAAGATTAGGGATAGAAAAGCCAAACATTAACCAGATTTCCTTAGCAATGGAGGAATCAAAGAAAATATGCCTGCCAGTCTCAGGAAGTTTACAAATAGAGCACAAATCATTATTATCATAATTCCTCCAGAGAGGAAGTCTATTATGTATCATAAGCCATTTAAAGCACTTGATTTTTGGCTCGATCAAACTTTTCCATAGCATGCTGAAGGTTTTTTGTCGTTGCACAATAGGTAGATCGGAATACTATAAAATGTTAACATGCTTAATGATGGAAGCCTCATAAGCTAAGACAGAGTAAATGTTACGAGCCTTAATTTTAGCCAAAATAGTACCATCAACCCATTTAAAAGATAAAAATCTATGAGAATTAGCATCACAGTCTTTAGGAAGACTGAAATTAATACAAGCCTGCTTAATCATGTTGTAGGTTCTTTTTTGAGCTAGGGGGAGGTTAAATTTTGAGCCGAGATCTTCCCACGTGATGAGAGTATCATGTTCCAAAACGTCAATAAGATATTTGATCCCTTTGCTAGCCCAGGCTCTAGCCAAGCATCCTTGAGTAAGGGCCAAGGATTTGCCAGCGTGGAAGAGGTTCCACCATAAGGATCTCTCGCCATGAATCGGGTCACCATTGTTGACACTAGTGTTGACCAAAAACCCCCTAACATGTTCCTAGGCTTTCCAAATAGACTTGAACACACACGTGCCTTGGACAGAAACAAGAAAACCACCGGCCACAAGGTCGGTGAGAGGTAAACCCTTCCAAGTCTTAGCATTCTTAGGGACAACCCTCTCAATATTGTATCTGATTAAAACCTTCCAAGGTTCATGGCCTTCGAGAGAATGGAAGATCCATTTAGCCACAAGGGCAATACCTTGGATCCTAGGATCCTTTAATCCAAGGCCACCAAGAGATTTCTCAATATGGCACCACTTCTAGTTAACAACGTGTAATTTATTATTACCTTTGCCATCAGACCAAAGGAAGTGTCTAATAGCCTTTTGAATTTCTAAGATTTGATAGTTGCTAAACATCCAAGCAGAGGAGTAGTAGATATTATAGGAGGAGAGGATTTTTTGGCACACTTGAACCCTGCCAGTTAGGGAGAGGAATATATTGTTCCATTTACTAAGTTTCTTATCAATTTTCTCCTTAACCCAGAGCCACATATCTTTGAGGGAAGGGGACACTAAGAAGGGAACTCCAAGGTATCTAACGATTTTGTTAGGACTACCCCATTGGTAGCCAAGGTGTCCAAACTAGTCAGGGGGGTGATCCATCCAGCTAAGGAATGTAGACTTGGTTTGGGAGATCCGAGCTCCAGAAATTGACCCAAAGCATTGGATTTTACGGTTAAGGTTATCCATGTTTTGCTTGGCGAGCTCGAGAAAAAGAGTCGTGTCATCGACAAACTGAATATTCATCAACTCATTATCATTAGGGAGCCTAATCCCATTAACCTTTGGGGAGAGGGAGTTATCCCTAAGGAGGTAGAATAAAGCGTTAAAGGCAATAACAAAGAGAGCAGGGGCCAAGGGGCAACCCTGTCTAATGGATCGAGAGAGCATAATGGAAGAGGAGAGGGAGCCATTAACATCAATCTGAGTAGAGGCATCTTGGAGGAGGACCTTGACATAAGTACAAAATTCACTAGGAAAGCCAAAGGCTTCAAGCATCGTAATAATAAATTCCCATTCCACCCTATCATAGGCTTTCTTGAAGTCAAGGAGAAACATAGCAGTGTCTTGACCAGAAACTTTAGACCATTCCATGGCTTCCCAACTTGTGATGAGATTTTCCAGAATATATCTACCTTTAATGAAGTCGGTTTGGCTAGGGCAGATAAACTTGGGCAGGATCTTTTCTAGTCGGACGACCAACATTTTAGCCAGGATCTTATAGGACACATTGAGAAGGGTAATTGGTCTCTAGTTCTTAACGAGGGCCTTGTCACCATCCTTGGGTATGAGTTTAATAACGCCCTTATTGATAACATTGCCAAGGGAACCCTTACCCAAAGCCTCATTGTATATATCAAGAAGATCAGAGCAAATCTAGTTAAGATTGGCTTTGTAGAACTCAACTGGGAGCCCATCAGGCCCAAGAGCTTTGTCATTGTGGAGGGAGTTGATGGCTTTCTGAATTTCATCAATTGTGAAATTTTGTTTAAGGAGGCAAGATTCCCCCTCGGAGATCCTATAGGGAATGATGGATTTGCATTTAAGTTTGAGGGCCTTGGCAGCCTCAGAGTCTTCAGAGGTGAAATTTTTTTGGTAGAAGAGGGAAAAGGCTTCTTTAATGTTGTCCAAATCAACAATTTCTTGATTATCAACAACAAGTCTATCAATCTTTTCCCGGATTTGCTTATGTTTAAGCATATTAAAGAAAAACTTGGAGCCTTTATCGCTAAATTGGAGCCAATGGCTACGAGCTCTAATCATGGCCCCCTTGATCTTAACTTGCTGATGTAATCTAAGGGCATCCCTAGTTTTCGCCACTTGGTTGGCAAGGTCAGGGCAGGAAGGAGTCAACTATTTTCAAGGTGAAGCAGATTAAGATTAAGAGTCTTTTCCACAAATCTGAAGTCTTTGGCCCTTTTTTGACCAATAGTTTGCAAGAGTTTTTTCCAAGAAACAACATTATAATTCCACCTATCAATATGCGAAGATAAGTTCTTATTATCCTTATTTAGGAGCCTGATGAGGTTAATGGCAACAAGGACATCAAGATCTTTCAGTAAATTAGAGTTAAGAATGAACTTCTTAGGCCCCACCACATTAATAGGTAAGGAGTTAGCAAGTTTGATATGAGAAGTAATAGGGTGGTAATCCGAGAGAGTAAAAGGCCAGACAACAGTAGTAATTGCCATTGTTACTAGGGATAAATGAAAAAAACATCTTTATTGGCATAAAAACGGTCAAGTCTGCAATAAATTCTATTACAGCCATTTTGGAAATTGCATCAAGTGTTTCAAAGACCCCTTATATCGGCCTTATTACCAAGAAGAGGATCAAACAGTTTTTTCTTAAATTTCATTCTATCCCAATGAGATTTTTTAGAGCCTTTCCATTCAAAAGCATTACCCCCCATTTTATCATCACAATTCTCAATCATATTAAAGTCTCCTCCAAAGATGTAGGGAATATCAGGTAAGGATGCAATCCAATCCCAAAGGGCACTTCTTTCCTTATAGTCATTGGATGCATAGATAGAGCACACCCCAATGAGGGTATTGTCAACATTAATAGAGGCCCAAACAACCCTGTTACAAGGGGAGCAACCCTTGTCAGTAATATGGTTTGACCATCTGGGGTTAATGAGCAGTCCAACACCACCTTTACCCTTGAGGTGATTGGAGCAAATTTTGATGGAGTGTTTCCATATGAAATTAAGGTTAATATCCAAGGTAAAATTAATAGTTTTAAGCTCTTGAAGCATCAGAAAGTCCAAGTCTTTATGAGTGTCCAAGAAATGTTTAACAATCTGCTTTCTGTCTGGGGCTTCTAGCCCTCTAACATTCCATGAGATGTACTTCATGGTAAATAGGGGGGGAAATTACGAGCGCTTAGCAGCATGAAGGCTGCTATCTCAAGCCGTTGCAATTTCTTACATACAATCTTTGAATATTCTATCCTTTTCATGTCGTTGCAATTTTCATTTTTCATATCCGGTAGGATAAGTGAACCATGGGCTATATATATACATATATGTATATATACATATATATATATATATATACATGTATATATATACATATATACATATATACATATACATATATACATGTATATATATACATGTATATATATACATGTATATATATACATGTACATATACACATGTATATATATACATATACACATGTATATATATACATATATACATACATACATACATATATACATGTATATATATACATGTATATATGTATGTATGTATGTATATATGTATGTATATATGTATATATATACATGTATATATATATATATCTATATATATACATATATATATATATACATGTATATATACATGTATATATATATACATGTATATATATACATGTATATATAAAGTATTAAAATAGAAAACTAAATATATATTAAAAATATTTAAGTTTGAAATCTATTTCTTTTTATGAAGTTACAAGTAACCATTGAAAGTTATTCAAATTAATTTAATTTATTATTATTTATCTTATTAAAAATATATTTATCATAGAATAATATATTTTGATTTTTTATATTAATTTATATAAAAAAAGGATTGATGAATATAAAAGTGTTTTCAAATTTGATTGTATAATAATTTTAATATTAAAATAGAAAACAAAAATTATATACATTAGAAAGATTGAAGTTTGAATTTATTTCAATTATTTATCTTTTTATGAAACTACAAAATAATAATTACAAGTTACTAGAATTAATTTAATTTATAATTATATATTTGATTTAAAAATTAATTATTATAGAAAAATTATATTTTGAATTTTTATTTTAATTTATATAATAAATTAATGCTCAACCTTTTTCTTTCTCTTTCTCCCCATCTTTCTCTCCCTTTATCTAGTTTCCTCCTAAGTGTGTGATGTATACACTAAAGAAGTCTTAAAGCTAAATAATCATATCCTTAATCAAATTTCAAATGACATTCTACCCTAAGAGTACCTTGCCAAGAACATGTGTTATTCTTGGATTGTTGGCATGAAATTAATCAATAATTAATTTCTCTTTCTCCCTTTCTGTTCACATATATCTCTTTCTCTTTTGATATATCTTCATCTCTCCTTCTTTCTCTTTCCTTTATCTCTCCCCATTTCTCTCTCCCTATCTCTCTCTATTTATCTATCTCTACTCTTTAGCTCTCTCCCTCTTCCTATCTCTATATCTTCTTATATCTTTATCTCCCCATCACTCTATTTCACAATCTATATCTCTCCCTCTCCCCCTCTCTCTCTTCCTCTATATCTCTTTATCCCTTTCTCCCTATCTCTCCTTCCCCATCTCAATATGTCTCTCTTTATCTCTTCATCTACCCCTTTCAATCCCTCTCCATCTATTTGTCTCTCTCTTCCACTTTTTCTCTATCTTCATCCCTACCTCCATCTTCCTCTATCCCCTTCTATTTGAAGACATGTCTCCCTCTCTCTATCCATCCATCCATCTCTCTCTCTCTCTCTCTCTCTCTCTCTCTCTCTCTCTCTCTCTCTCTCTCTCTCTCTCTCTCTCTCTCTCTCTCTCTCTCTCTCCCTATATCTCCCTCTCCCCTATTGTAAATGTAACATAATTAATATGGTTGGCAAAAATAATGCTTGTTTGTGTTGATTTCACTCCCTAGCTATAAGAATGATTTTCCTTTCTTATTCTTCAAATTTATAAAGTGATTAGCATATAAATTTTATTATATTTATTTAATTTTGCAAAATTAGGGCAACTATCATTTTCCACATTGTCCCAAAGATTCCTTTTACCAATAAATGTCACAATGTGGTCGCCTCATCATTTAGATTAAATTAAGCCCAAGAAAATATTTCAAGAGAGGTATTCATTTATTAATGAAATAATCAATATATTATTATTTTAGATAATATAATTGATTACACAAATATATAATATAATTGATAGAAAGGTTATAATTATTTAGTTTTATATGTGATTAAAAAGATGTTTTTTTATAACTTTACATGCTATCTAATTTTAAATTCTATTATTTCTCTTGAAAATTTAAAGCTTTGTTACATTGAGAATCCTACACTTTGTTTTGGTTTAGTCTCATATTTACATAGTTATGATTGTCACACTTGCAACTTTAATTTTGCTAGATATTATTTTGAACTTGCTCCATGACCTTGAACTTTTGAACATCTAGGATATTTATAATCTTGTTCACCTCTAATATGTAAGAATGATAGTTCTCAGAAGTACAATTACAAGCTGCTATGCTAAGGATAGGAATTTAATGAGCTTCCTACTTTGTGTTAAGCCCTTAGATCTATTCAATGATGTTGATCAACTTTCAACACATTCAGGTAAGAAAATCAAATGCCTAGTACTATCCTTATGATCTTGAATGTTGATGGAATGCTCCTTAAGTAATGCTTTAGTGATATGTGAATGAGTTGATTGAATCAAACCAATTTTTTTTCAATAACTTCATACATATTCAATGAAAAATGATATGTCCTATGCAATTTCCAAGTGACTTCCTCTGTTGGCACTTTCCCCTCTATAAAACCCATCTTACCAATTAGTATAATTATGAATGACATGCCAAATATCATAGTTGAAAATATTTTATGTTTTGATCCCCCTGATGTCTTCTCTCTGTTTATATCACGTTCACTTCATCTCTCCCTCTGTGAATCATACTATACATCTCTCCCTCTATCTCCCTCTTCCTTGTCTCTTTATCTCTTTCTATCTATATCTTTATCTACCTCTATCTCTTTATCTCCCTATCTCTCTCTTTATCTCTCTATCTATTTTCATATCCCTTCTTGTCTCCTTATATCACCCCTTCTTTTCTCTCTCCCCTCTCTACCTATCTCATAATCTCTCTCTACCCCTATATCTCTCCCTTTCTCTACCTCTTTATATATCACTTCCTATTTCTATATTTATCTTTCTATATTTATCTCTCTATCTTACGCTCTCTCTCTCTCTCTCTCTCTCTCTCTCTCTCTCTCTCTCTCTCTCTCTCTCTCTCTCTCTCTCTCTCTCTCTCTCTCTCTCTCTCTCTCTCTCCTTATCCCATGATTTATCACACACAAATATGCAAAAAATAGATCAAAAATTTCCCTCATCGACCATCCACACCTCTTCGGCATACCCATTGCCCACCAAGGTGCGATTGCTAGTTTATACATATATAAAATTATATTTATATATATGTGTATACAATATAATTCCAATAAACCATAAATTATTTCTTGCTACAATGATCTCTCTTTGATCTTATAGTAGCTTGAAAGGATTTATTTGTTAGAAAAACTGTTATGATTTTTTGTTGAGGGTTTTATAATTATATATTGATAGTTCTATTTCTGTTAACTATTTTTTCATTCATGCTTTTTATTTTGAAGTTTATTTTTGTGGAGCGTTTTATCGATATTACTATATTACAACTCTATATATGCATTTATAGTTGTCTATATGAGTTAATGCATTTATATAATTAGAAATACATGTATAGAGCTATATGCATACATATACAACTAGACAAATACACAAATACAACTATATTCCTATACATATATATAGAACAATATGAACATACATTTTTATGCACAACTATATACACATACATGGTTGTACACTTTTTTCTACAAATATCCAAAATTATAAGTTTTATTTATTATTTTTATGTTTACATATTATAAATTTAATTTACTTATATTTTTACATAATATTTCTCTATATAAATTTACACAAATGTATATACTTCTATACAAGTTTTATATAGTTTTCAATATATATATAGTTATAAACAAGAACACAATTATATATAGAATGCAACTTCAACAAAATCTAGAATATTTTTTGCTATGATAATCTCCCCTTTATCTTAAATCATGAAGGCCTCACTTGGGCCCATGCCCTTCTAAACAATGATAACTAAACCCCTTAACACCATACGCACCAAGTTCATAATTCATGCTTATCTATATAGAAACATGAATATCACATCTTTATGACATAATGATTTTTCTTAATGTTGTAAAAAGTTTATAATATCATATACTAGCGCTTGCACCAAAAGGAGGTGCAATGGTTAAGCCGATAGTGAAATATACTTTGAATAATATATTGGAGGGTACAAAATTGTAGAATGTAGAAATTGAATTTATTAATGATAAATATTTGTAATGTAAGCACAATAGTTTTGATATAAAAATCTAAATATGAAAAAATGCAAATTAATTTGAAAATATAAATTGTACAAATCTTATTACAATAAAAGAGATGATTAAAAGTGACTTATTTATTTGAGAGTTTAGGTAGAGTAAAATCACTCAACCTTACATGAAAAATAACTAAAACTTACTTCTTTTTTTTTTTTTTTTTTTTTTTAAAAATTTAATTTTTTATCTCTAAGATCATATGAGTTGGGTCACACTTATGTTGGATGAACTTAATTAGTTAATGTGACCTTTTTGTTCAAAGAGCCTTTGCTAGTTGCACCATTTGAAAATAAATTTTTAGTTTTATTAAAATATATATTTTTAGTCATTTTATGTTGTTTTCCAATTTTAATATAATCCATTCTAATAAAATTTAAGCAAACTAGTAAAATATAATTAGATTCATGAGAGTCGTAATAAAAGAATAAGTTTAGTATTTAGATTTTAATATTATTATAATAAAATTTAGAAATTTTGATAACCCATATACTTTGATAGTTTTAATAGATGCAAGATTCAAAAGAATTATATATATTTAATAAAAATAAACTTTTATAAGCCAATAACAATTTAAATTAAAAAAGGTAAGACAATTTTTTTTTTAATTTATCACAATTCAAATATTAATAAAATATGCATTAAAAAATATATTAATATATTACTAACAGTGCTAACATTATTAATATATGCAACTTTTAAAAATATTATATTTAATTTGTGTTTATATTGAATTCTATATATTATTTTATGTAATTCTAGAATAGATGTATTTAACTACATTATGCAAATGGTTTGATATATTATAATTATATTATCAAAATTTTGTAATCAGTGCCTACATATTATTAATAATTTATGAAATTAAATATTTAATTTAAACTAAATCTATATTTATTACTATGCAATACTAATCCATATTGTATTTAATTAATAAATTTTTTTTTTTAATATCTATTTTGATAATATTTATTTTACATAATTCTATATTTAAAATTTACTATTATTTTATAATTTTCTTTTGTATTAAACTTTACATTTTATTGTAAAAATTATAATATATATTTCAAAATTAAGTACATATTTTATATTTAATTCTATATTTTCAATTAAATTTTATTTTCTATATACTTTATATTATAATTAAATTGCTAAACTTTGAATAAGATTATATTTTATTTATATTAATTTTGTTGGAATTTCATTTTTTTTTTGAATATATATATATATATATATATATAGTTGAAATCTATACTAAATTTTACATTTTATATGTTACATCAAAATTTGCATTTTGTATATCATATTTTATTTATATGAAAATAATCATTAATTATAAAATATTATTATCATTTATGTTTAATATTAAATTTTAAAATTTATAATTTATATAATATTACATTTATATTTTTTACATTTTAATTAAAATATTAATATTTTATATCTCACTTTATATTTTAAATTAAATCAAATATTTAATATTTTATGTATAATCATTAAATTGTATAGCAGAGATATCAATTCATTTCGAACAATAGTTATTGATTTAGTCTTGTCCAACTGATAGCTCAGGCCAGTGGATCTATCGAGTTCCACATTCATCCAATTACTCTTTAAATAGTGAAACAGTGGAAGGAATGATGATAGAGGATCCCAACAAAGATAATTAGAATTCAAATACGAACTTCTTAACAAAATAAGGAAACAAATTCAACTCACCAGAATTTATTTCCTTGTCAGAATTTTAAGGAAACAAATTTGACATGAGACTTTTACGGGGTGTATGAGACACTCTCGGTGGGCATAGGCCACATAAAAATAGCCTATCGACTAAATATAAAAAATTAGGTCATTTTTTTAATGCATTTGAGGTCGACTTATTTTACATCATTGTGCTATTACATATTACTATGTTGTCCCTAAACCTAACCTGTAGCATATCTGTAAAGCCTCTCCCTTAAAATTGTTATTGCTTTCATGATCATAACTTGTTTCAAAGCCTCTCCAATCATGAACAAGTGTTAACAACTATAAACACATTCATGCACAAGTGTTGACATTAGAAAACACCATCATCTCAATCCTTAGCATGTGATGATAGGGAAAAAAACCATTTATGTGGGATGAATAATCTATATAGTTGTATGGTTGAGTAAAATGCATAAGGAATTATCTATGCAAATGTTGAGTTACACATGCATGTATACAACTATGTACACCAAATATAAAATTATGTATTTACATATACAACTATCTATATGGTTAATTTATAAATATAACTTTTCCACGCATATACCAATATATACACTTGAGAAAACTTTAGATAAACCTAACACAAATATATAGATACACCAAGACCAAACCACTAGAAAATAGGGAGACATTTGTCCAACTTTGATACAATTTTTTATGTAATTATAGAAATTCACATATATTAAATTTATAATGTTTGTATCATGGATTATATATTTCTTTTATAGAAATATGTACAAAAGATATGCCAACATTTAGATTTCATAGTCCTAAACTAAAAGTGAAAATAAGTGTAACATGATATGATGTTTTTTAATTGAGATTATATATAAATCTAAAGGGATATATCTATTTTTTACTATTTCAGAAATTTGATTATAATACAACTTTAGTCAACATTATGACAAGAAGTCAAAAGGGAAAGAGAAACTTGCAAGAGGAAAAGAGTAAACTTCTCATGGGGAGTGAATTTTAATTATATAAAATCTATAGACTAAGATACACCCACCACCAAATGAAAACTTGTTGCTAAAAGTGTAGTCACACAAACCTTGATCTATCTCTCCAACAAATGGTTGATCTACAACTGTAAAAGGTGATGCCAATTTGTCATCTACAAAGGTCTATATAAATAATTGAACAAATAAAAATGTTGAATTTGCAATTATAGTTGTAGAGGACAAACATCTATCCAATAGGGCTACGATGAAGAACTGGGGATTGTCCCTAGCAAGTTGAGGTTTTGGTTGCTTGGTCTTACCAACACTAAGAGGAAGGGATCAAAAACACTTTTAATAGATGAGGAAGAGGTCAAAGTTATTTAATGGTGCAAGGACATGGCTAGTATCGGTCATGGGCTTGAATTTGTTCAATAAAAATATTTTGGCTTAAATTATTCAATCTAGGTCAAACCCTTTCACATATGTGATGCCCGAGAGGTCATAGTGGGCAAGGTTTTGAAAGAGGCATATAGATTTAACTATTATAATTATAGAGTGAGTGGACATTGTTAAAGCACTGATGTTAAGTTCATGCATGGTTTCATCATTCTAAGATAACTTGCACAAGCTATATAATGAACATTAGTATATGTCTAGCAAAATATAGAACTCTAATGCGATTGGAGTACAAGGGATAAACTACAAAATGCATGCAATTTAAGATTGGGTTTCAAATATATGTCCCCCGTGTAATTCGCAAAAGTAGGGTCTAGACCATAGTACTAGCTTGTGTAAAAGTATCGAGACATATCATCCCTAGTTTTTATTTATTCAAGTATTTAAAAAATAAAGAACTAGACATTTATAATTGTGAACCAAGTCATACATGGAAGTCCAATAACTTGCATTAATGAGTTTAATAAGTTATTTTGTAATCGGATGTACAATATTTTTTTAAACTTATTCTCAGAGGGGTGTCACCAAAAAATAGGGCTCTTCTCATCTTTGAATTGCATGGTAGCCATGTTTCCTTCAATACAATTGAGAAAGTAGGACATAGAGGCATTAACTTGCTCAACCTCCCCTTACTTATCATCCGCAATATACAACCCTATATGTGAGTGTCTTTTCTCCATTCAGGAGATAATTCAAATAGTAAAGGACAACATGGATGGTAAACAATCATAAATTGAGATTAGAGGGGAAAGTTAGAAAGTCTTCAAGAGGACACAAGGCCAAGCGAGGTCTTCATAGTTGAAGATTAAGGAGTGATTATTATAATAAAAAACTCTTTATAGTTGGCTAGATATAACAAGGATGAAGTACAACATTCTCGAAAGCAATGCAACACTAGTCCACAAAAGAAAGCAACGAACTAAATAACGAATGCTTAGAATTGCTAGGTTTTGGAATCGAGTATTTTACAACTCAAACTATATATAATGAAGGTATGGACAACAAATTATTAGCGATCATGTACATTAATCAACTGAAGTTGTAGACAATGATGAAGGACTTAATTTACCCAAACAAATTAGCCAACCAAATTGGTATAAAGAAGCTACTACAAACTTAGGGGCATAGATAGATTTTAGTAAAAATAATGTGATTCTTTTCATTGCATCATCTCCAATACATGACCTAAGGGAGATCCTCTACTATTTTACAAATCCAAAAAATGCCAACTTTCATAACATAGATGACACTTTTGAACTAGACTTTGAAGTTGTGACATGCACTAAAAAATATAAGTTGGTAGTGAATTTATAACTCTCTTACTTTCTTAATTTTATAACGTAGAGTGTATATTTAAAGTAACCTAAAGGTCAATCTAAGGTGCTTCTAAGTTAAAAATCCCAAATTGTAACATTAGATGCATACATATTATAATTCAGGGGAAATGGGGTTTACTAGTCTAAGTTGTACATGCAAAGTAGGAATCAAACCTAATCCCATCACTTACATTGGAGAACAACCAAATAGGCTGAACTATAAATACTTGGAAGAGTTGGGTACTTGATGGGTTTTATTGTTCTCTTTTGTGATTTGAATTGATTGGATAAGATGAATGTAAGAACTAGGCTAAAAGGTGCAAAAAATACAATAAACAACATAAATAGGTAAATGAAAAACTAATAATTAGAGAACAAACCTAGATCTAGAAAGAGGATGTAGATAATAACTTGTCACAAAAATTTTAGCTTGAAATGGGTGGACTACGGGGCTAGGCACTATAGTCCTGACAAGTGACCCAATATAGAGAACATGGGTCAAACTGAACTCAAGAGTCTCCAATATTTTATATGGTCAGATTTTAGGTCAAACCACTTGAACTATGGTGCTAAAGGCCATAGTCCTAGTGGATAGGGGTGATAGGTACCCTAGTCCTTCTTTTTTTTGATGAATTGGTCTTGTTGCCTTTGTCTCAGTTTGTATTGTACTCTTGTATCCTTAGTTTGAACCTGGAACCTATTTATAAACTTAGTTATGTACAAGAGGAGAAAAATGGTCTTTGGGTTGTATAGGGGATTTCCTTATTTAAACCCTAGGCTGGACTCAACCCTACAATAGTGATGATTAGGAAAATATAAATCTGAAGTAAAATGCTTGAATGAAAATGCTCAATTGAAATGATTATACCTTTAATTCATGATACAATGCTCTTAAGATAAGTCCTCCATCTATTGATGCAATAACATGATAAGTCATGTCATAAAATCCATCATAAAAACATAATATAAGATGCATTTCTATAGCTTGTTGCTCCTTGAACTTAAATTTTCTCTCGAAGAATAATAATTTCTCGTGGAATGAAAATTGTAGATGATGAAATGAATTAGGAGTGATATCTTATATAGGGATCTCAAGGTAAAGTCACTTTTTGGCCAACTTAAAATAATCATTTTGTTGCATTGAATATAGATTTGTAAATGCCAAGATTGACATATTATCCTCTCAAAATTTTGGTTGAAGAGCATCAGACATTGTACACTAATTGCTAGTGTCTCGATAAAATAGGCATAAATTTTTAGGGTTGTGAGATGATAGGTCCCTAATACCAGAGTTGGAATTTATATAAAAATGATAATATTTAAGTGGGAGAAAAAGTGCATTGAACTTTAAAATGAGATAAGAACCATATAAGCTGAAGATGAAGTAGGACAAATGACACATTTAAAATAAGGGTCCAAATAGGAAATGTAGATCTACATTAAAGTTATATATCAGTTATAATCTTGAATTAAATATTAATTTAATGCTAGAAAATGTCCTATAATACATAGAGGAATGAGAAAATTAAATGCGTGCTAGGAGAGTATGAAATTGGATTCGTGATTAAATGAGGACAATTTATGACACTATACATACAAATGACAAACATGTAGAGAAACACATGTTAGAAAGAATTGCAAGAGAGAAAAAAGGGAATAGATCTGAGAAAGAGGAAAGGAAAACGAGAAGAAAAACAAGAAGAAACATATAAATATAAATTCAAGGGACAACTTACACATATAATTTGGCATAGGGAATGTGTAGGTTGTGAAGGGAGAATAAGGTTCAATGAGAGAAAAATAAGACAAAACAAAAAAATGAAGATGACTAAAATATGGTAGATCAAGCATAGAGATAGATGTTTAAGTTCAACAATATCTCCCCTACCATCACAACATATCAATCTAATCGAGATGTTTGAAATATTGAGTCCTACATTTGTAACTCTAACCAACCTACAAGTTGGGTGTAGTCCGTGTAGAAAAATGGGTTAGAGTTAGATGCACAAGCAAATTAGTCTTTGTTTGTAAAAATAGGTACAACACTAGGAGGTATTGTAGAAATAATCCATATTAATTTTAATGAAAATACTTTTGTTGGTATTAAATATTTGCTTTCTACATACTTGTAACAACCATTTCATTTCTTGAGTTTATGAAAAATCGAAGAACCTGTATCTCATATACAAACTGTGTTCATAGTTATAGACAACCATACTAGTACATTAGAACAACAATATTTGTTTCTATCTACAAGGGTTTTGTAGTAGTCAAAATAATTTAAAATTTTTATTTATTTATTTTTAGATATTATATGATAGTGTTTTGCAAAATTAGTATGAATATATAAGATCAATTTTAGTTGTTTCAAGTATTATAAGAAATTATTAGAATATTTATTAATTTCCTTGCTTTATTAATTTGTCCTCTTATATTCAACAATGTTTATTTTGCATTAAGGATTATATTGAAGAAAATGAAGACAAGCAACAAAACAAAATGTAAGGTACAACCTAGTACATCATAGATAAAGTAAAGTTTGTACTTGCTCTTAATGCTTCATGTCTCCAATGCTATAGAAACTAGTCGCCATTTTTCACATACCTACAAATAAAAATGATGTAATCCAAATGTACATACTTGCAACCTGTACACATGTAAAAAATTATGCATAAAAGTGGTACAAGTGTGTTTCTACTTGTCAATATTTGCTTGCACATGAGTGCGTTCCTATCAGATAAGATTTGCGCATGAGTGTAGAGGCTTTAGAAAAATATGTCCATCATGAAAAATAGTGGGTTGTTAAGGGAGGACGCGTCTATTCTGGCTTCAAAACGACAGTACGGATTGACTAACATGCGTGTTAGTCACGTTTTACACCGTTGATTTTGCAATTAATGACTGCGATTGACTAACCTGTCGCTAACATGCTGTATGAAAGGTCCGTTTTGGAGCCAGAATAGACGCAACCGTTAAGGGAGAGGCTTCACATATAGGCTTAAAGCTAGGTTTGTGGTTAACTTAGTATTATTTAATGACATGGTGGTGTAAAATAAGTGGATCTCAAATACATTTAAAATGTGACATAAAGTTTTATATAATGTCGCATATTATAAAAGTCTATATAATTGAAAAAAAATACATAGAAAAATATCATGTCAAATTTAGAAACATTTGTCAACAAAATTGTATACTAATTTGAAGGACCAAAAAGGGAAGGATGGGTTCGTTACTAGGAAGCCCTACTATTTGTGAGTATTGATGGTGATAGATTGAGAGTGGATCTTTTGCTATCAATATTTGTGCACAAGTAGGATTTTCCCCTTTGATGACACTTGAGTAAGGGTAGTGGTGATGGTGTTTCGTGCTCTCAACACTTATTCCACATGTCAATGCTTGCATGTAAGTGGAAAGGCTTTAACAACAAATTACCATCATGAAAAATAATAGAATGTTAAGGAAAAGACTTAGCATATAATATGTAATCTTAAGATGGTATAAAACAAGTGAATCTCAAATACATTTTAAACATAATACAAAATTATATAAAGTGACATTAATATAATTGTATAATATAGCATTTTCTATATTAAGATATTCAAAATATATTATTACATTAATTTATGATTACATAAACTATTTATATATGAATTTGAATGAACACTTTAAAATAATCACTTATTTATGTCCATATAATAACTCATAATATCTTTATTATTATTGCATAAAGACTAAAATAATCCCTAATTTATACCCATATAACAACTAATAATATCTTTATTTTTAGTCAAAGACTAACTTTAACACTTATATCACATATTAAGCATAGTTTGGACGTATTTTAAAATCATTTAATTTCAACACCCTATAATCTGCAACAGTGGAGGAGAAACATGCAACCTTGTAATTTTAGTTAAAGCCTGGGTGCCATCGATATGTACTCGTCGTCTCTTCTACTTGTCCCGGTGTAGTCGGAAACAAACTCCTCGTATATGTAGGAATGCATGCACATGGAGATGTGAAGAGTGCAGAGGAGAGGGCATTGCAGAGCGGGCGGAAGAGAGGAAGAAAAAGAAATGGCGAATTATTGCAGAACGATGTTATGGACATTGATGATAATATTATGCGTTCCTCCACCTCGTGCGCTCGTTAACTGCAAACTTTTGAAACGAGATGGTATGGTGGTTTATACTTCAAATGTATCGGGAACTCCGAGAATATACGTTTCACTGACGTGTTATTTGTTTGCAGTGAAAGCATTGAATGAAATACAATCTTGTTTAGGGTGGAAAGTCGTGTATGCCTGGGTTGGTGATGATCCATGCGGAGATCAATGGGCTGGAATTACTTGTTCTCCTCATCCATCTCTTCCAAATTATCAAGTTGTCTCACAACTGTGAGTCTTGTCTTCATACCGTCCTCTTTTCCTTCAATTGAAATGTTTATGGGGTGGATTTTTTGTAGCATTATTTTGACTGCTTTTTTAAATTTTCACGAGGATTTCACAGTCCACTAGATTGAACAAGAGGAGCTGGAAACCAGTGTGTGCTTTATTTTCTTTTACGTTTATGAATACGGAGAATTATTCTTTTCGGAGAACTTCTTGGTATCTAGCATAAATGCTATTCAATCAAATCAGAAAACTAAAAGCGGGAAAATTTTGCTTTTTCGTCCTTGTTAAATAAATATTACACTTACAGATTTTGTTAAATACTTCCCTGAACGGTGATGTTAAGTTCATATTCTGAGATTTAAAAAAGAAATTAAAGATTTTTGGGGTAAAGTAAAATTCTTTTATATAACAAAATCCTTTCAATGCGTTTACCTCATAAAAAAGTAGTCAGTTGACATTATTTTAAATGGACTTTTGGCACTGTTTGATGTGCGGCTTTAGTGTTTTTGACGCGTGCATGCTTATTGAAGTCTTTTCTCAAAGTATTCATCTTGGAGGGCTTCAATTTTCATTCTTTCAGAAATTGTTTTAAATTTCAAAGTCAATCTTCAATTTTATTCTTTATGCAAGTTTTTTTTAGCTTACAAAGTCAAGCGCCTTCAAGGTTTGCTGTTTTGGCTCTCTCTTGGTTTTTTTTATCTTTCCTTTTCTATATTAAGGCATTGTATGCGAGGGGGCTTTATTTTCCTTCTTTAATATGGTTATAAACACTTACTCTTTATTCGCAATGAAATTATCTGTGGAATTGTGATACTAATTTGTAACACCCATTCAAGCGAATGTTAATTTGCCACTTCATTGGCTAAATCCATTGATGAAGTAGCGAATGCTTCATTGATCAATTTCTAGGACATGGAAGATGTTAGTTCTTGCATCCCCACAGTTATTCCCTGCAGAACAAGAGGACCTTCTGCAGTCACGTTATGTTATCAACATCTACGTGAATGTCTTCCCTAATTGGCAACAAAGAGAATAGGTGGTTGAGGGTCACATGGGATTTGAATAGCTTAAAGGAACACTGTTTTTGAGAAAACAAATTGGAAAGAATTGAATAGTTAGCTTTGTCTGCAAGTGCCCTATTTTGATTTTTGAAGGGTTGGTATGATAAGTCTCTTAGAAATGGTGAGGAGATGGAGCAAAGGTGAGTAGGCAAGACAGAATAGGGAAATTTCTGTTCTCTAAAGAAAATAGAATGTATGCATTCCAAAATTACTTTTGCTTTTTTATTTGTCAAGGACTTGTGGGTGTGTTGTAAGTCCTTGTTCCATGAATTTCCTTTATAGTGCCTTTTATATGATCTCATTCATTTTAGCTTCATATTTGCCGCTTATCTGCCTATTATTCTTCTACATGATGCGCTTGTGCTTGCTTAATTCCTTTTAGCTCTCCTTAAAACCTTTTTATTCATCATGGTTCATTGAACAAAAAAAGGCTATATCGTGATCTACTCAAATATGTTCTATCTATGTGAGCGATTGATAGTGACATTTGCTATTTAGAATTGAGATGTAGGATGGAACCTTTATATCCTTATCTTACTTCACTTTATCACTTGCTTTGCTCTGCATTGGCAAAACACTTATTAGCCAATGGCATCATAAAGATCTTTAGTGAAAGGAGCTTCAACAAGGGAAGGTAAGGTTCAATTACATACCTTGGGGATTCAAGAATAGATTACTTATCTCTAATAAATCATACTAGTCTTACAAGTCCATTGCTTTGATCTAGTAGGGATTTCTCTAACCTTCTTGAATTCACCTATAACATCTCTCTTGACAAAGTATTGAAGCCAAGGAGGTTAGTGCACTAACAATTTGATTCTAGGAAGGTATTCCTCTACGCTACTCCTATGAGTCATGCAGGTGTGACTTTGGATGATCTTATTATAGTTCTTCCTTATTATTTACATATTGTGTTGCTTATTACCCTACCTATAGCTCTTGATTATGGCCATATCTACTTAATGCATTGTGTATTGTCTTGTGAGTGTATTGGTTCTAAAATTAACCATCTTTTCTTGAATTAGTAGAGGCCTCCTTTTAGGCCATACTTTTTTTGTGAACATCTACAACTATTGGAACACCATAAATTTGGGCAATACAACACACCCTTGGAAAAGACTTCAACCAAGAACCCATGATACAATAATGATATAATAGATATATGAAGCAAAACAAACAACTCAACTAAACAAATTACCTCTACTGCCCTTCAAAGATACCACCAATCAAAGAAATTTTAAATTTGCAAAATATATACATCAAGAGGAACTAGATCAAACAAATGACCCATCACTTCCATCCTCACCCCTAATTACATAACCTTTGTATTATAGTCCCTATCAAAAACACTTTTAGAATTCTAAGTTCTCCAAGACTAGCCAAAATCAACTTCATCTGCAATGGATAATGACATCTTGATGAAGGAAAAAAAAAAATTATAGAGTTGGGTCAACCCTAAACCACTGCCATGCCAATATTGGCATAGTGTGATGGTTTAAATGTGGTGTTGTTGTTCTAGCCACCAAGGTTGAAACCCCATTGGGGTGTTATTGTTGAGTATTATGTTGGGCATGAGGTCCCTTGTTTGTGGCCTCATCGGTTTATAGCTCTGGATCAAAAGCATTTATCCCTCTTAAAAAAAAAACCCTAAACCACTACTATAACCATACAACACCAAATATTCAACCAAAGCATGAATTCGATTGATCTTACCTTGTTCCTTGATGATTTTGATGATTCCCTTAGTGATTGTTCTAATGTCCCCCAATTGAACTCCGGGATAATTAGTATTCCACTTTGCTAAACTCCTTGTAAGGAGTCTCCCAACTCATCCACTCCACCAAGTTGGGCATGATATCCTATAATCATAATTTATATTGTTTTTGGCAGCATTCATGTGGTTATATTTGAAACATGCAAGGTCTTTCAAAGATTCATAGATTTGCAATGCTTCATAGGATTGGACTTTTAAGATAGAGAGAGAATGAGCACGTTCATCTTCCACACGTTGTTGATCTTGCCGGTTCCATGACTCCACTCCATACTCTACTAGAGAGTGTCAAGAATTTTAATTACATGAGCAAGAGATTCATCCCTCATGCCATCGTGAGGAATATTTCAATACACATTCTATGTATTTTGCCTCCATTCCTCATTCAACTCTATAACATAGATATTAACTTGAGGGGGAAGTGGCCTTTCATTTTTGCCATTTATCCTACATATAAAGGACCAACTTCCTAATGAGAAGCCACATCAAGTAGAGTCTCACCATAATCAATCATATTATGATCACCAAAAGAGCCCATATTCCCATGATACAATAGATTTGATCACGCTACTCCTATAGTCCCAATGCAATCCATCCATTAAGAAGTTCTAATGAGGATTCTACAAACAATTATTTGATACGTTACTTGGTTCTTTCTTATTTTTATGATTTTTGAATCTGCTGCCATTGATTTCTACCATCATCACTTTTCCTCCTAAAGGAACTGTGTTGACAACTAATGCTAAAAGGTAAAAATCATTCTTAATTTTCTTCTCTTTTTATCCTTGCACCATTTGGTGTGAGATATTAGCTTGCCATCCTCTACTTGTTATTGGATTCCTCCAAACTCATCTTCATACTCTGAATTTTTGTTCCCCATGTTTGCGCTTTCTTTTCTCCTTCTAATGTTCACTTCTCCACTTCACATAATCCAAACTCACCTTCATACTCTGAATTTTTGTTCCCCATGTTTGTGCTTTCTTTTCTCCTTCTAATGTTCACTTCTCCACTTCACATTTTCGCTGATCTGCTCCTTTTCTTTGGACACCATTTGGTTCCCATCTCGCTAATTTTAGCCTTAAAAATGCTATTAATTTTCCATTTTAATACTCAAATACATGGTCACTTAGCTATGTACTTGTAAGTTTCACTAGCATTAACATGAAATGGTAATTGATCGATTAACAAAGGAGAGGAATACTCCTTAAATAAGCAATTACAAATGATGTTTCTAAAACAGAAACGATTGAGAACAAAAACAATAAAAGGAAGTTACTAAAACTAACTAAACCATTAACATGACCATTGCAAGCTAAATATAACAATGTTACTTTAATACCCTCCCTTATTGGTCATTCTACTAACTATATCATGTTGCACCCTAAATTTTACTAACTTGTTTGATCTCAAAGACTTGGCTAGAATGTCTACAATCTGATCCTCAGTTGGAACATACTACAGCATTGCAGATCCATATTCAACAAGCTATTGTATGAAGTGACAATGGAGCTCTATGTGCTTTGTTTGCTTGTGAGAGATTGGATTCTTGGCAAGCTTTAACACCCCTTTGTTGTCATAGAACAAGGGTGAAGGCCCCGCATGAGATATTTTCATGTTAGAAATCATCCTTCGAAGCCATATTGTCTCACATGTTGCTTTAATAGATCCTCATACTTTGCTTTGGTCAAGGAACAAGCTACTGCCAATTGCTTCTTACTGATCCATGTGATTGCAGCTGTGCCAAGAAGGAAGACATATCTAGGAATCCCAGAAATAGACTTCCTGTCATCAATAGAACTTGCCCAATTTGAATTTGTAAAACCAACTAGCCTAGGATCTTTGCTTCTGCTATATAGAATGCCAAAGTCAGGTGTCTCTTTCACATATCTTAGTACTCAACTCGTTGCGACTCAATGTTCAGCCTTAGGGGTAGTCATGAAACGAGAGATGTAATTCACAACATAACTTAGATTAGGTCCAGTGGTTGTAAGATAGATGAGCTACCAACTAATTGCCCAAAAGCTGACTCATTAACCACTGATGAATCTGATTTGGCCGATACTTTCAGCCCTTTCTCCATAGGTGAAGATGAGAATTTACAATCTATCATCCAAAACTTGTCCAACAAACTCTTGTCATACTTTGACTAAGAAATGAAAATACTGCCACCTATTTGCCAAACCTCTACATCGAGACAATAATGCAGAAGATCCAAATCGGTCATATCAAAAGCTTGACGCAAATGCAGTTTGATTTTCTCAAGCAAATGTGCCTCACTACCAGTAATGATGATATCATCCACATAGATGAGAAGAAGAATGATGTCACTACCAGTGCTCTTGACATACAAGTTGGGATTTGAAGGACTTCTTTGAAAACCCTGTGCATCCAATTGTTTGTCATTCTTGATGTACCACGCCTTGGGGGTCTGCTTTAGATCATAAAGAGCCTTCACTAGTCTGCATACCTGGTGCACTTTGCTTGCAACCTTGAAACCTTGAGGCCGTGTCATGTATATCTCTTCCTCCAAATCACCATTGAGGAAGGCAGTCTTTACATCCATTGGATGGACTTTCTAGCCAAACTGTGCTGCAATGGATAGAACCAGGTAGATGGTGCTCATCTTTGCTGTAGGAGCAAAGATCTCCTCATAGTCAATGCCTTCTCCCTGTGAGAATCCTTTAGCCACCAATCGAGCTTTATATTTATCAAGAGTTCCATCAGCTTTATATTTTACTTTGTAGACCCATTTGTAGCTAATGAATTTCTTCCTTGGTGGAAGATTTGAAAGAACCCAAGTGTTATTCTTCAAAAGAATATGATGCTTAGATACCATAGCCTTTTCCCACTCAGGTTTACCTCTTGCCTCTAAATAATCCTGGGGCTCATAAACATTCTGAATGTTAGCCATAAGAGCAAAATTGACAGTACTTTGGTTGCTCTTGCCTCCGGATGATATACCTTCAACAAGCTTATTATCTCGAACATCACCAATGAGCTTTTCCCACCACTTAGGCTGGAGAGTAGAAGCCTTCTTCCAAATTAGGATGATCATCATGACTTGGGTTGCCTAGAATGAAATCATTTGGATGCTAATCTAGGTTGTCCTGAGGGAAATTTGTAGATATAGGTTCGTGCCTAGGAGATTCCACAAGTTTGGAACCATCAAAATCCCTTCCTTTAGGTGGAGCTAATGGAAGTCTAACACCCAAATCTTTAGCTTGCAAATGCTGATCTTCAAGACTCTTGATGGGAGAAGAGAGCTGAAAGGGCCCACCTTCTTCATCAAAAACAACATCTCTACTGAATGTGAGAAATTAGTGTCCACATCAATCAGCCAATAGGCTTTATGATTGTCACTATAGTTTGTAAGCATTAACTTTTGGCTTTTGGAATCCGATTTGTTCCTCTTTGCATTTGGAATCCAAACATATGCAACAAACCAAAAACCTTGAGATGGTTGATTTTTGGTTTCCTCCTAGACTAAGCTTCCTTTGGGGTCATCTTCTTGACAGCCTATAGAGGAGACTGGTTAAGAAGGTACACTGCAGTATACATTGCCTTAGCCCAAAACTTCTTTGGAACATTTCTGTTCTCTAGCATGAAAGGCCATCTTCGTAATAGTACGGTTCCACTGCTCAACAACACCATTCTGCTAAGGGGTATAGGGTGTGGTAAGCTAACACTTAATACTGCGTTTAGCATAGAAGTTGGTGAATTTGTTGGAACAGAGTTCACCCCTATTATCTGACCTAAGAGTTATGATTGGAGATCTTGACTGTTTTCAACTAATGTTTTAAACTTTTGAAATTCATTAAACACATCTAATTTTGCCTTTGGAAAAACACCCACATTTTCTTATTGAAATCATCAACAAAGAGAAGAAAATACTTGGCATCAGTGACCAATGTAGTTTTCATTGGTCCACAAACATCTGCGTGAACCAGTTGCAGGACCTTGGATGCTCTCCCAGCTTGTCTGACTGAGAATGGAGTTTGATGCTGCTTCCCTACTTGGCAAGCTTCGCACACACCATGTGTCTGCTGTTGAATCTTAGGTAAGCCTTCTACCAAATTCTCTCGAGTCAATTGAGAGAGGTATGATAGGTTGAGATGCCCATATTGCTGATGCCAAAGAGTACTAATGGAGAAATCGATGAAAGAATGCAAAATTATTGACGGTACGTCTGAGAATACTAAGAGCAATTATAGAAAAAGAAAAAGAAAATTAGGAAATAAGGAAATATTGGAACAGAAAAGAAAAAATATAATTCCATTGAAAATTGTAAGAGAGACGATTATAAGGTATGACCACTTTATTATCATATTGCATGATAACATAAAGAAAGGTTTCAATTGGTAAAAGGAACACAACAAATCGTTCGGCTTCCTCATATTGTACGACATCGATAGATAGACAAAGTTTCATTAGTTCTTGATTACGTTGTACACCCATGGCCTCTGTGACTTATTTAGTAGCATTTCCACATAGTACGACCTTCACTATTTCTGCTCATGTGGTGACAATTTCACTTATATTTTATTGCCATTTCACTCTTAGCAATTTATCGTCCACTCACCAAAAGTATGGCTCCATTGTTGAGGGCATTCAACCAACGACTGCAAAGTGTACGACTCCATTGTAGAGGGCATTCAACCAACATATAGTAGAACTGTAGAATGTATGACTTTGTTGTTGAGGGCACTCAACCAACGTACAATGACCTTCATAGCACTAATGAGGGAAAGTATGACAATGATCTTTGAGTGTGCGGCAACTTTACATTGTACGGTTTTCCCTGGACATCGTACGACAACATCAATTCACTCAACAAGCAGTGTACATCAATAGGCAAACCTCTAGTGTACAATGG
The DNA here is from genome assembly GCF_030272615.1 of Cryptomeria japonica. Classification (NCBI taxonomy): domain Eukaryota; kingdom Viridiplantae; phylum Streptophyta; class Pinopsida; order Cupressales; family Cupressaceae; genus Cryptomeria; species Cryptomeria japonica. Next base: position 400,535,777 of record NC_081407.1, read on the forward strand.
TTGGTTCTTTTTTTAAATGCATGGTATCTTCCACTCAGTTCATGATGGCTCTCATTCCACATCATACGGTCTAGTCAGAGCATACAATGATTGTGAGTGTGATCTTCCACTATAATAAGAGGAATAAAAAAATATTGTGAATTATTGTCTATTTGCAAGGGTTTATAATTCATTTTTGCATCTTTCATTAAGTTTATTAACCATTAGGAACGAAATCAAATTGAAATATTAAACATCTCTAATTGGGATTATTACACAAAATCATTAATACTAACCAAGGCAATGGATTGATTGCCTTGAAATTTTACCGTTATTAATATTGGCACTTCTATTGTTCTTCCAATTCTAATAATGCTATTCTTTCTTGTTGCTTTGATGTAGTTTTTTTTTAAAGTTGACCTTTCAGCATTTACATTAGTGACTCTTTTTTGCAAATTAAGATAATCATTGCCCACCTTGTAGCAGTGTTCTACGCCAATGCATCCCCCCACAAAATCCTCGCATTTCTAGGACAGGGGGACATGGGGGAAATGTCCCCCCGTGGCACTGCCATCGCTTCCAGGACATCATTGAGATGTTGGGGACAATGGGACGTCCCAGAGATTCCTACATGCCCCTTGACCATCCTGGGGATGTCTAGGAGTCTCCCATAGCCCCTAGACCTCATGAGGGGTGCTACCCCTCAACCTTGGTGGGGTTAGAGCCCCGAGACCCCCGCAAGGGGTGCTCCCCTTGGACCCTGTCGGGGGCTCTACACCAAACCTCTGCAAGAGGCACTACCCCTTGACCCCAAACCTCCACCCACCTTTTTTATTGTTAATGCAATCATTTCCATGCTTTTTATGTTTATTAGTTTAAAATTCACTTAGTATGTCAAAGTTTCATTTGCAATTCTTATACTTATTCTTGGTTTGCTTCCAAAATTTCAAAACTCTTCCCACCATTGTTAATGTTCAAATTCCAATGCAATCATTTTCATGTATTTAATGTTTATTAGTGTAAACTTTACATATTGCGACAAAGTTTCATTTATAGTTCTTATATTTATTCCTTACACATCTTTTTTTATAGCTAATTTTTTAAGTACTATATGTATCTATGCCATCCCCCCATTGTCCCCAAGCTTAGGCGCTTGGTTCCCATGTCCCCCCATCCCGAAACTTTGTGGAACAATGCCTTGTAGTTATTATTTCTTTTCAATTTCTTAATAAAATCCAACTACTAAGTACTAGGGCAGCAACAATTTCTTCCTTGAGATCTTGGAAGGCCACATTTACTATAGTGTGCAAGATTGTAAATAATTCTTAGAGTCAAAGTAGAGGAGAAAAGTCTAAACATTGAAAATGAACAAATCCATATTTTCATAGACCACTTGCAAGGTATTTCTCCCTATAGAAACCACTCATAGCTATTTTGCATGGTTTATGTTTGTCCTATCTTATATAAGACCACATGGGCATGCCCATTGCTCATCGACCATACTCTTTTCATTTTAGTTGTTTGATGTTGAATTTGTAGCTTGTTGATATTCATTTGTAGAAAATTTTGTTGAATCTTAATTGCATGTGGATCTTATCTAAACAATGTTCCTGCGGTATAGAAAACCTTATTCCAACCTTATCATAAAGTAACACAAATTTGATATTTGAATTCTATACTTCATGCTAAAGATAAAAACTGCCATAGAGATGTCTTTTTACTTTTGTAGAATCCTTGCAGTAGCATGAGTTCTCAAGATCAATAGATGACATCCTTTGTCTCGCATTATAGCACTTCTTGTTTTACACAGCATTTGTCCCTATTTTACAACCAATTCACACCTTACACTACTCTTAAAATGGTTGCTCATCTTCTAGTACTTCCTCTACAAACATCCTCCTCTTCACAAAACTTTTTTGAAAGTCTTAAGGTATATGCATATCACATAAACATCTTAGAGCCAACTAAACACCTATTCCAAGTCGTTTCACACTAGTTTAATGCTTATATAACATATAACATTCTGAACAATGAGTCAGGAAAGGTAATCTTCTCACAGCTATACAGTAATCGTAAGGTGCATAACACTAGGAAACAATGTGTAAACGGTTGCTTTTAAGTTGATCTACATGTACTTTGCATATTGAGTGCCTACCTATGATGGAGACCATGATTTAAATACATTTCTTGATTTTACAGCTTGGAATACAAGCTTTGTCACATAGAGGGAATGCAAATTGGTTTGATCCAAATGTACTTCCTTCTTACCTTGTGGATAAGTTATGCTTTGTCTAGGCATTGTCTCTTTTGCAACTAAAACTAAATATGAGCTTTCTGCAACATTTGAGGAACAATTGAGTATAAAAAATAAAATAAATGTCAAGGAAATGAGCAAAGAAGAATAAATTGGTTTTTAAAGGAGTTATGTGGAAGAAATATCATATAAGGTGATCTATGTGGGATGTCATGTCTCTTTTTCCAAAATTAATGAATGGGAACCTGAAAGTCCATTTTTTTATTGCTTGTAGGCTAAAGGGAGTAATTAGGGAAATAATATTGTAGTAATGTTTTAACTTTTAAGTTTGTCCTAGTGAATATTTCAAAAAAAGGACAACTTAAACATTAAAATAATTAATAAAATGAAACATCTTTGCTAATTTTGGATTTTGGGAATTGGGTGCCCAAGTGAGAAGGGAAACATTAACATGTAAAGGCATTTGTAAACAAGTAAATGGCAATCAGTTATTCATAATATCAAACCTTCTTTTCAGTGCAATTTATATGAGTCAATCCAAGGATAAAAACTCTTGAGGTTGAAAGGAATACAAGGACAATAACCCTTGAGATTTCTAATGGAGTTTGGGGACAAAAAACCCTCAAGTTCTAACAGGGTGATTCCAATTCAGGAATTAATATTATTTTAGAATTTAGATCAATTCAGCAGTCTAGTAATCTAGCATTAGTTTGCATTGTCAAGTATGTTGTATTGCGTCAGTGTTCATGTTCTGTAAATAATACATGATTTAAGAATTTGTGGCGTTATCAAAGTGCCATATTTGTGCCTCTTTACAAAATTATAATGTTTAGATATTCTTGTGATTAGTGGGTATCATACTACCATTGTTGTTGGAGAAATTAAATGACAATAATTATCATTCATTGGGACCATTGCATGTTCCATTGTGATCTTGATCAATAGCACTGATTTGCATTGCTTATTTCTGAATTCCCTTTCATTTGCCTTGGTCAGCCTGCTGCCAAGGATGATCAGATATATTTACATGAACCGACTTTACAGTGCTGGCTATGTCACTAGTATATAATCTATTGCATTCAATAATTTTTACCAGCAAATACTTCTTTAGCTGTGAAGGCTATGCCGCTGGCTTAGCAATATTTATACTTGAAAATAATCTTTGACATGCTGTGCAGTACTCTGCCAGCAGCGTTAGATAATGGATTCCATTTTGGGAGTTTTGTTTGTAATGATCACTTTGAGCATTAAGCTGAGTGGCTTGCCACTAGCTAGTAATATTCAGACAATATCAGCATTAAACACTGTATGCTCTCACCTTGCCCAATCTTGGGGACTTGGTGATCAAAAGGTGCTAAGTGATCTAAAATCTGATGAGTATAAGTAAATGTCTGAAGGGGATATTGTAGTGGGTAATGAAGAGTCATTCAGGAGGCCAGTCAGAAATTTTATTCGTACTGGTTATAGGGTTTTAGAGGGAAAATCTTGTAATGAATTTTGGGTTACTGCATGTAGTAGTAGTTTTTGTTGTAGAGAGAGTTGTATAGAAAATATTTCATGGACCCCTAGTGGCCATCCCACCAATGAAGGCCAGCCCTTTTTGTACATTATTTTTGAGTCAGAATTAAGGGTATCTCTTCTTTGGATGGCTGCAAATCTGTGTCTTTGTGGAGTAAATGGTGTAAGTATCCTGTTCTAACAAGTAAATAAATCTGTGTCTGGGGTTGGACCGAATCACTTTTGCTAACAATCATTTCACCTTGTTACCATGGTGATTTTTTGGTCATGCAAATATGTATCACATTCTGTTTATTCCTATCTTAATATTCATATTTTTGTTGGGAGACTGCAGTATTCCTAGCTTAGTAGGCATTGAAGTTTTGTTGCTTTTCAAAGAAGTGTAAACATGTTTTATATTAATTATCTGCAGAGAGCTTTATGGAGTTTCAATTGCTGGTCACTTTCCTATGGCAGTGACAAATCTTTTGGATCTTACAAAGTTGTAAGTACTCTTACACTTATAGAAGCGAATTCAGTAGAAGCAATTATATTTGTAGTGGTAGTGAAAAGGTTTGAGATGATGCTTGACTTGTGCTCTTTTATTTGGTGTATATAAGCACATGCATACACACACAAGCACACAGATGCCAACATAATTTTGTACATGCCTTTTTCAATAAGAGGATTTATTTATTCCCAGTTTGTAAGCACTTATAACGATATAACATCCTTCAATCAACAAAGTTTTCTAAATATAAAGGCAAACTCAATTATTTTTCCATGATAAGTCTAGAATGAGTTCTCTGAGTAGTTTAAAATGAAGCAAACCTTTTTCTCAATACTAATATGATAGAGTTATTGATCTCATTTTTTGGCTCATGGTTTTAAAATAATTAAAAAATGATATATAAAAGGAGACTATGTTATACAAGCTGCCATAATCTTCCCCGCAGAGGAAGGGAAGGCAACCTAAAGTAAAAAAACTGGGGGAGTCCCAATATTAGATAGAATTGCAATTGAAATGGTGACATTTGATAACCAAGAGAAGACAAGTTAGCAGCAGAAACACGGAGTTAATCTAGCACTTTGATCCAAAATTCTGCCTAGAAGAGATAAATCGAAGAAGTAAAACAGAATAGAAAGAGAGCGGAGTTTATATGTATTTTTGTGTTGATAGTCATCGCTAAAAGTTTGGCAAGACTACCGTTAGACCCTTGAGGGGTTTTTCCTCATAGTTGGTAATAGGTATTGTCATCTTCCTTTTGAATGGTCCACCAAACAGTGTTAGCAGGACATAATATCATGTATCTGGATATCATTATGTGATTTTTTTATTAATTCTGACATTTTATGTCTCCTTTGAGACCCCTCTTCAGGTAAATTAAAAGATCAATAATGTGGTTTTTTGGTTTGTTTAATTACTATTTAAGTACAAGCAGATAGAGAAACAATTATAATTTGAGTAAGGTTGGTACCATAAATTTTAAATTTGCTCTTGTTTATTTATTTTAGAAAGGGTTTTCTATTAATCAAAAAACCAATTTTAAATTTCAATATTTTAATCATTAATAATGCGTTTTTTAAGAATAATTGCGGGTTCTAGAGGGGCCTGCATTTGAGAAGAAATGATTACATAAGCTGTGAAAGCCAAAACTACATGATGGATGTTCAAAAAAGCCAAACTGCCCTACAAAAGGCAGGTGAAAGCGACAGAAAAAGATGTTCTAAAGAAATGAGGGGGCTGCTGAAGCCTGATCATTTCTATTCACCAGTTGGACACTTGGTTCCAAAACTTTATTCAACTAAGATATAAAAATCCCTTCTTGAGGCATTACAGGGGTGGAGAAATCACTATCATAGTATCAACATACAATATATTATTTTTTAAAACTACCTGCAGGTTATTATGACCTATGCTATATCTTGACAAATTTTTTCCACATTTTCAATTCTGTTATCAAGATTACTTGAAACTTCTGCAGCTTTATATTTTTCTTGATTATCATTGACTAACATAGGAAAGCCTGCAGCAGGGATAAGTAGTTGCAAAGCATTCACAATCCATTTGCAGGTAATTTCATCTGCCACCCGTAAGCAGAGATTTGACTTGAATAAAGATGTGAAATAATCCCACTTTAGAAAGCCAGACAATCCAGTTGTTATCTGCGAAAGATGCACTTTGTGAACATCAGGCTAGCTTCATTATCAGCTTTGAACATCATTTTTAGGTCTTTATCTGACACAATATCCATCATTCTCTGTTGTTGGCTATGCCACTCCAACGTCTAGCACATGCACAGAGAAAATACAAACAAACATAGACTATCGAGCATTCATCTTCCTTCACCTCTTATAGAAGGAGGATGACAATATTTTGATCATTGCATCGCCACTCACCCAATGCCAATTGCATATTGTACAACTCACATGCTTGGAGTGATGTAGGGACAAAATTAAATCAGGCTAATGCATTCACATTGTTTAATGTCAATAGTTCCCATGCTTATTGCATTGATCATATAAGAAGGTGAAAGAAAAGTGGGTTTGGAGGTGGCTTGGCATGAATATCATTAGCTAGCACATCATCTAATTGCCAATTTTAAGCTTTACAACCAATTTTTGCTGAAAAGGGACTTTGCTTGATCCTGTAGTTAGCTAAATGGTTTGCCAGTTGGTTGCTTTCTCCATCGTAATGATTAAAAATTATACCCACAAAGCTCTTCCCCACAGATTTTACTTCATCTTTTGTAGTATGCTGCCCCTGTTGTTCTTTTTAGATTAAAAATACAGTGTTAATTTTTTCTGGTGTGATCTTTCAAACTAGACAGAAGGTGCAGAAGGGGTTGTGTTTTTTTTTTTTTTTTTGATGGATCAACTGGAAATAATAATAAATTGCAGCAAATACTAATTCTGAAAATAACACTAATAAAATGCAATTTAGGAGCAGAATACTCCAAATTTAGATGTTGATCAAAATATTGGATTTTTCTACAATATAACAGCAACCTAGTTCATTAAAAAATTTAGACTTACAGATCAAACCCAAACATACCCAGAAAAAGTTGTAGACTGGGAACCATTGCTGTAATAAAATCACCCCTGTAAATCCTAAGATTTGGGCGCCACACCTTCAATTCTGAGTGCCAAATGCCAATGGTATGATGGAAGGATGTCTGCGGCCCCTAACTGCCCAATTTGGTTTAATCAAACCCTTCAAAAACTTGTCCAATCAGCTTCCACAAATTTGCAACAGCCTTGTTATTGAATGAATTATTTATTTTGTTGAATACATGAGTTGCCTGTAGGATAATAATCTCAAATCTCCCAGACTATATCTCTCAATAGCATAGAAGATGTCATCATCGAGGGGTTTTGCCCTCACTAACCCAAAAGAAAGCCTCCCAGAGAAGCTGCAACCAAAATCTCAAAACATGAATAACTTGAACAAGTCCCCCAAAAAGCCTCAAATAGGATGCACCTCCAGCCCTAATTCCCATGTCCAAATTGGAGGCAAAATCACTTTATTTTTAATTTATTAGAACTCCTTATGCCTCCCTAATTCCAACACCCAAAATGGTGAGGAATTCATTTTTATCTTAATATTTTATTGTAACCTTGATATCTCCCTAGGTAGACGCCACCTTTTGCCTTCGCCTTATAATTTATTAATTAAGTCACCTTATGACTCTCTAGGTGTCCTCCTTTAAAAAACAACTTATGATGATGGGATCTTCAAATGACTTAACTTTATAATAATTAAATAACATAAGTGAAATATTTTAATTTTCACTTAAGACCTTATGTTATCTAAAAATAAGGTCCCGGACCACCTAAAATTATGCCCCAATCCAAGTAGAACACCTCCTGAGTTCTTTATTCCCTTTCCCATTGGCTTGAGAGAACTCAAATGACTAGGCTAATGACTTGTCGATTGGTTAGGAAGGGGACATTACATTCCGCTCTTCCCAAAATTGCTTGTCGTCAAGCAATTTCAACTTTGGATGGTGCAAAATCTGCTCACTTTCTCAAGTTGCATCCTTTACTGGGAAATCCTTCCATTTGATGAAATACCCCGTGAAGACCCATTTCTGAAGAGCTCTCTATCTGAAGTCAATAATAGCCTTAGGTATCAAGATCAGTTTCCCCTCATCCAATGGTGGTAACATGGAAAAGATTGTGTACTTGACTATTATTTGGTAGGTTAAGCTCCTAGGCAACTTCCCCAATCCTCTTGGTAATTTTGAATGGTCCATAAAATCTTGGCTTGAGCTTCTTTGCTCAACTCTTCTTGAGAGTAGATTTTTTGTATGGCTGTAATCTTAAATATACCATGTCTCCAACCTCAAAATGGTGCTCTATCCCTTGCTGATCAACATATAATTTCTATTGATTTCGTTCTTGTTGTAGGTTCTCGTCCAAGGTTTTCATGATGTCTTGACTCTCTTGTAACAAGTCCTTTGCCCTAGGCACTTTGCTATCTCCAAAAAGAAGATCCATGAAGCTGAGAGTCTCATATCCTTATAAAGCCATAAAGGGTGTCATCCTGATAGACATGTGGTAGGTGGTGTTGTAACAATACTCACCTAAGTGTAACCACTTAATCCACGCTCTGCTGTTTAGAATCATAGTTCCTGAGGTGTGCTTCCACCCATTTATTAACTATTTCTGTTTGTCCATCCATTTGTGGGTAGCTCGTGCTAGGAGAGCTCAGTCCTACTCAACCTGAAGAGCTCTTGCCAAAAGATACTCAAAAACTTGTTGTCCCTATCACTCACAATGCTCTTGGGCAGTCCATGCAGTCTGAAGATCTTCTAAAAAACAAATTAGCTACCTGTGCGGTTGTATATGTAGTTGAGATAGCGAAAAAGTGAGCAAATTTAGACAATTTGTCAACCACCACATGAATACTATCTTTGCCCTGAATCTTAGGCATCCTTGTAATAAAATCCATTGAGATGCTCTCCCATTTCTGATTAGAAATAGGCTAAGGCTGAAATAGAACAGCTGGAAATGTATGCTCATTTTTATTTTGTTGGCAAACTAAACACTCTCTAGCATACTTAAGGACTCCATTCTTAAGTCCTTTTCAAGTGAATCTCTCACAAATCTGCTTGTAAGTCTTAAAGAAACCTAGATGTCCTGCCATGGGAGTATCATGAAAAATCCTCAAAATCTTCATCTTAAACTGTGAAGAAGGCACCAAATAAATCTTGTCCTTATACATAATCAACTCATTCACCATTGTATACCTGTCATCCTATGTTGTGCCCTCCATAATCCTTGCTTCCCATGAATCTTTAGTATATTCACCTGCAATTAATTCTTTCCAATCTGCAAAAATCTCCGTGAGGGAGCATATATGAGGTCTCCTAGAGAGTGCATCAACAACTATATTCTTCTTCCCTTTGACATAAACAATGTCAAAGTCATATGCTTGCAATCTACTGACCCACTTCTGCTGCTTGTCATTGAGGTCCTTCTGATTCATGAAGTATTTAATACCATTATGGTCTGTCTTGATGATAAATTTGCCTCCAACCAAGTATGGTCTGAATTTGGCCAATGCATGCATGATGGCCAATATCTCCTTGTCATAAATTGAATAGCTCTTCTCTGCCCCTCTTAACTTGCTACTCTCAAATGCGATGGGATGTTTATCATGCATCAACATTGCTCCTATCCTCTCACATGAAAAATCACACTCTAACTTAAAGGGTTTGGAGAAGTTTGGTATGGCCAAAATAGGGCATGTAGACATCACTTGTTTGAAGTGCTCAAAACACTTTTATGCTGAATCAAACCACACAAATGCCCCCTTTTTTGGTCAAATCAATAAGTGATGCAACTGCCTAAGAAATCCTCTTAACAAATCTTCGATAGAACCCACAAAGTCTAAAGAATACCTTGAGCTATGTGAGATTGATAGGAGTAAGCCATTTTACAATAGCATTGTATCATCCTTCTTTTTAACTAGGAGTACTGTTGATGCAAAGGGACTCTTACTAGGTCTTATGTGTCCCGTCTCAAGTAACTTGCTAATTGCCTTTCTAATCTCATCTTTGTGCCTCTTAGGATGTCAATAAGGAGTTGTTATTATAGGTTTGGATCCCTCGTCTAGCTCAATAACGTGCTCTATGCCCCTATTAGGTGGAACTTCAGGGGGAATATGTAATGTCCCCTTTTCTAAGTGACATGAGATGAGCAGGGGTTGACCTACCATTCGAGTTCCCGTAGGTCAATGACATGGTTAGGGGACTCTTTCTGAGGGTCATGGAGCTTTGTAGGGGCTCTGTGAGCCGTTTTGGACCTTCAGACGACAGTTCCTACATTTTAGGGAGGTCTCCTATTTTTTAGGGAGAACTGGCAGTTGACTGAATGACCACCTGGGGGACCAAGGAGTAGAGCAGGATCCTTTTGAGTAGTTACAGGTGTTTGGAGAGAGGTTCCTACTTTTTAGGGCGATTCCCTACTTTTTAGGAGGTTGTGGCAGTTTCCGTATTTGAGGTTCCACGGGACCATACCATGGTTTCAGTTTCAGGAAGATTGGGTGTGTTTCCTAGTTTCTAGGAGCATCCCTAGATTTTAGGGATGGGATTGCTAGTTGGCCCATCTTGTCCGACATCAGTCACAGACAGGTGACGACGTCAGATTCATGTTTGGTTGGTTATTTTGGGCTATTATTGGATTTATGGAAATATTTTAATATATTTAAATATTTCCTAAGTTAGCGATTAAATAAATTAAAATAAGGCTATGTATATAGCCATTTTGGAGTAATAAGGGGTTTTTGGCTTCATCTGGTTTGATATGCCTATGTGTTATAGCTCGTTGGAAAGGTCTTGAACTTTGCTACATGATTCTCACCTCCCAGAGTCTTTTTGGATGCTTGAAGCTATTTATTCTCAATAAAGTGATATTTTTCTATAGTTTGACACCATAATTAGGAAAGTGTCACTTTAATTATAAAGCGCAAGCTTTATTATTCTTTAGGGTTCGACTTGCAAAGGGAAAGAAGTTATAAGGAGATGAAAACCTAATTGATAGCATCTTTGATCATTTTGAAACTTGCGAATTTGGGAATTGCTCTGGAAGAGTGATTTTGGTCTGGGATGTAAACCCCAGGTCTGAACTTGCTGGGACGTAGCCCTCAGCAGGAGTTGACAGTGGATTTATCCAGGATTGCACAGAGATTGTCAGAGGTAGAAGACACATCTTCTTGGCTTGAAGATTCGGCGTGCATATTGGGGGTTTCAACAGGGCGGCTGGTCTATTTCAGCTGGCACGTGATTTGCAGCAGCTTCCACGCCTCCTTTGCAACCACGCCTTGTTTGTATGTTGGCTTGAAGGGTTGTATTCAACTTATTTGGTCTTCCTTGTTCGTTGCCAGTAATATTTCTCCATCTGGCATCAATCCAGATTGAGAACAACTCCAAATAAATGTATGGATTCTTGTTGAATACAAAACTAGGTTATTTGCTTGGTATGATTTGCAGTTTTTTCAGATTGCTTGTGTTCTTACATATGAACATTGTTTACTGTTTAATTTCGTAGTTGTTGCTATTTATCAATTACTTTACTTATAAGATCAAAACCTAAAAAGAAACAATCCCTTTTTGCAACTTCTGTCTATTCTATAAGATCACCGTAAAATTACAAAAATATAGTATGTTTAATTAAGAATTTACAGCAGCAACAACAAAAGGATCCATTTGGGATCTTTCAGAATACTCTCAAAAACCTTGCTATGCTTGGATAGCACCAACTGATTATTTGGGTGGTAATTGTTCTTTTGCTGATTTGGGATGTGTGGAACCTTGGGAATAATAGTATACTCTGCTGTCCACTCAATCTGATCATGTCTAATCAACCTCTCCATCCTCTCGAGTGACACTACCTTGGGTCCTCCATTTGAAAGTCCTCTAAGTACCACCTTTCTCCCTTGGTGTCAAACCTCATTTCCAACTTTTGCAAGTTGAAAGAGAACTCCACAAGTGACATCATCCAAACCATGCCAAGTATGGCATCATTGTCCCCCACATCTACCACATAAAACTCATCTTGCAGATGATAATCTCCCAAGTGCATAGCTAGATTTGAAATTTTGCAAGTACAAGGGATTTTATACCCATCTGCTACCATTACCTTAAACCCATAATGCTCCTCTGTTTGCAGACCTCTTCTAGCCACTACCCTCTCATCAATGAAATTATGTGTTGCTCCTGTGTCAATCAAAGCAACTACTCACTACCCCTGTATAACTTCTCACCTTGAAAATAATTGCCTTTTGTGGATTGGAGAGTTGGGCAAGGGTCCTATCTTCCCTTGGCTCTTCTTTTGGAGGGTTTTCCTCTTCACCACTGTTTGAATCAGATGGTTGATCTGATTCCTCTGATGTTGATTCATCAATAGAAAAATACTCTAATTGTTTTGCTTTGGGCTTTGTTGATGTGTTTTTAATGACACCTCAAACACAGAATAAAATACTAAGTATTCCATCCTCACTGTCAGATGAAGTGGTAACACCTCCTCCTTTTGATACCAAGCTGATTTGTCAAAGGCATGCACTCCACATCTTGTTTGTAATGCACTCCTTTGATGAATCTACTAATCTCAATTGCATCCTGACCTGATTGATGGCATTGCTGCATGATGAACATGTGAATTTTGAATGTGATGTATTATGTATTCTACACCACGAGAGCAAAATATTTTCCACACATAAGCCCTTCTCAGTGCTTAACTGCTTCTTGATCATTTCCTTCAGTCTTATGAAGAATTCACTTTCACCATTTGAAAATTCTGGTTCCGCCCTTGCACATGCTACCGGTTCATGTATTTCTTAAAAGGAAATCTTCTTTTGTAACGTTAAGTCCACCCTTGATAGAAATGTTAAACACTTCAACTCACCATGCTCGGTAGTTCCATGCATTCTACATCCTCCCAACAATGCAAATTGAGACAAGCTTTGTGGATACAACTGCTTATTCAAAGTCCCCCAAAGCTGAAGAATATCATTTGAGGATTATCTTGGTCATACAAATCATGAAACTTTTGCCCATCCATTGAGAAATCTTTTTGGATTTTCTTATTTTCTGATTTGTTTTGGATATTCAAATTTTTCAATTTTTTGGATTTTTTCAACTTTTCACTTTTTTGGATTTTTAACATAAAAGAGATCTAGCATATCTCAAATTCAACACTTGAAAGCTCAAACTCGTTCCAGCCTGCATCAGATTTGAATATAAACTGTCTCCTTTCCTTTGCAAATCCGGTTGATGATCCTGCATTCTCACCTTCCTTCTTGTGGTAATTCTGTTGAGGGTAGAGGAGGGTGAAGGAAATCTTAGATAACTCCTCTTGAAATTGATTGTCCATTGAACGATTCTCCACTTGATGATGATCGACCCCAATGTTCACACGTTCACTTGTTCATACGTTCATGTCCTCCTTCTAGCGACAATTTTGTTGATGTGTGTTTTTTATGACACCTGGAACACATAATAAAATACTAAGCATTCTATCCTCCCTTGAACAAGGAAACCTGATATGCTAAACTTTGCGATCAAACAAGGCCACCTTAAGGTTTACAATGCGAACAATCGACTTTAATAATGGATAGACTCAGTGAATAAGATGTGATGTTGGTGGTAACACAAAGGGGCTTAGGCTTTGCTGGAATGTGGAAACTAACTTAACTTCTCAAACAAAGAAAGATTAAAAGGGGTAAAGGGGATAGGAAAATTAATCCAACACCTAATAATGCAAGAAATCATTGATGACTTAGTGAAACCAAACCAAGCTTCGCTTCACCATGAGGAAACAACTACACAAAGATGGTGTAATTGCATAAGGGTACACAAATGATTTTTATATCACTTATGCACATCAACACCATGAACAATGAGCATAAATTACTTGAAGTTAAACTTTCAATTGAGTTTAGACTAACCATGCACTGCAATTTGCAATCAACAAATTCCAAAAGGTATGAACATATAAGCTTCACCATTAATGAACAATAAGATCTTCCACTCAACTAATCAACTCCATGTAAACAAATCTAAAACTTGAGAAGTAGAAACCTGTTGATGGGAAAATTTAGCACCTCCATCAACCCAGAATAGAATGCACAGAGTCTATCCTATTCTCTCTTGAATAAGGGAACCTTGTATGCCTTCTGACTATTCAAACAACGTAACCTCAAGGTTTCTAATGTTAGGTCATGACTATGCTTAGGATAACTTAGTGTTGATGATGTGATTTTGTTGGTAATCACAAAGGGACTTATGCCTATATTTTAGATAGGTTTTCAGGATGACTAACACAGACAATCTTCTAAATCAAAGGAAAATAAAAAGGATTTTAGGACCATGAACATACATTAAGTACCCAATTTTGGCGCAACTTAAATGGACATTCACAATTGAACTAACAACAATGAAAGGCTTAGACTAACCATGTACAAATTACAGTCAGCAAATCTACAATGGTATGAATCAGAAGTCAATCAGATTTCCTCACACTTCACCAGTAAAATCACTGGACTTTAGCTAATTTGATGAAAAGAAACAATGCAAATAGGAGAGAGCAAATGGCAAAACACCATGCTTCAATGCTTTACTCACTTGCTTCAACTGCCATTACAACATTTTTTGCTCAACAATTCCTACTCTACTCCTAATTCTAACTTCTACTTTCTAACCTTCTAACCCCTTATAAAGAGAGAGGCACTAGCCTTTTATAGATTTTACATTCTAAATCAATGGCCAAGATTCAATCCATTCAATGGCCCAGATTTGACCTCTAGAAACCCTAACAACTTTTGGTTAATGGTCTCAACAACTTACACTTTTTAACTACTTTCTAGCTGTTTTCAATCAATCCCACTAAAAGACAAAAGTCCACGGGGCTCAAGACACAAACAGGACAAATTCGGTAGCTGGGTGAACGACTAACTTTTGGCCCTTCTTTGAATTGCATCAAATTGGGCCCAAAAGTTGTCATTTTACAATAGATAAATCCCTTTTTTACAATAAATCATTTTCCAGCTCAGATCTAGCTGTTTATTTTCTATTTCTGTATGTCTCCTATAGCATTTTGTGTCTTATCACTGTTTTCCAAAATTCTAGAAATGACATCATTGGGCTTTTTGCTTTGTGGTAATGGTGTCTCATCTCTGTGCTTGGTTTTTGGTGATCTTTTGGCTTTATCATGATGATATCTCCAATTGGTGTGCTGGATTTTCTATCCTTTGGCTCCGTTGGTGGTCTCCCTGCCTTTGAGTCTTGTGGTGTTTTGTAATGTCTTCTTCTCAGTGAGGAGTAATCAGTGGTCCATTGGCCTATTTCGGAGACCCGTAGGTTGATTGGAATGGAGAATTAGGGTTTCCTATTTTTGTGGAATTCTGCACGAGCCATTTGAGGATTGTTTGGAGGGAGTTCTACATTTTTGTTCACGGATTCCTTCTGGGTTTTTCGAAAGTTTCTTGGTGGTATAACATGCATTCAGTTATGAGGAGAATTCTGAACTTACTATTTTTAGTAAGTGGGTGTTGGGCTGACTAGATAGTACAGTTTTTCTAGGTTTTCTGAGCTCTCTCTCTCTGGGTTCGATGATTAGGATTTTCGGAGTAGTTTTTCTTGACTTACTATTTTTAGTAAGTGTCAGTCTGGGTATTGCTATTTTGGCAGTCTTGGGCAGAGCTCCGATCCAGTGCAGTTCAGTGTTTTTCTTCACTTCAGTTCACCTGTGGATTTGACTGCGATCAGTATTGGAGATATAAGTGAATTAATTAAATATTATTACTTTACATTAAAGTTTAATATTTAATTATTTATATTACTGATCAATTGTATTGAGAATTGTGCATAATGTTATTTTCCTAAGTCTGGCTAGGCGAAATATTTATTTGATTAAGGGGACGCCAAAAGTGAATGTGAAGATATTATTTTTATTTGCCAAGTTTTATTTACTTGCCAAATTGTGGTTTTCCCCTTTTTGGGGTGAGTTTTGGCATATGAGTGTGGCGCCAAGCTTGGGCCCACCTTGGGAAATGAAATGCAAATTTGAAAGGTAAATTTGGCGGGTATTTGGATTTGAATTCCAAACTGAGAAATCTATTTATACAGGTGCTTGGCTCCTCATTTGGGGATCTTGAGAATTTACACCGTTATGTTGCCGGAATGGTTAGTGACTGAACTTCGAAGTTGGAAGAGCTTACTAGTTGCTTCAGTTTCGTACTTGAGACACAATACCTAGCTGGATAGTTGATTTTGGGTGACTTTTTTGGAGTGTTTGATTCAGTTTTTAGTGTGAGTTTTGGAGTTTCTATGTTGCTGGTTCGTACTTGGCTGGAAGTGAGTTTTATTTGTAGCTGCCTGTGTGTTTAGAGCATCATTTTGGGTATCGACTCTATCTATCTGTACTCCCTGGGCGATAAGGTTCACAAATTTGCAGATTGAGATTTGGAGATTCAGATTTTTAGTTGCAGATCAAAATTTACAGTTTGGTCGTACCATTTTGGAGGTGCCTTGGTTTGCGTGCTGAGTGTTTGTGGTGTTCGTGTGGCTGGTTTGAGGTTTGGTTCTCATCATCTATGCTTTCCCTTCTGTTTGCTTCCGTTCTCATGCAATTTGGAGTTGTTTTGGATGATTTGTAAGCATTTTAGTGTGTCCGTAGCTTGCTGGTTTGGTGAATTTTCTGTGCATTTCCAGAAAATCAGATTTGGTGTTAGTAGTAGTTTTGGCTTGTCATCTTCGTAGTTCTCATTGTAGCTGATTAGGATCATTTCTTTGATAACATTGAGAATGTAATGCTTCTTGGATGCTAATAGTGTAATGTAGGTACACTTATTGTAAGGCTGATTTCAGTAGTACTGAATAGTCAATTATTCCTACTTTATACTTGTATTCCTACTTTATACTTATAATTCCGAACTCCCGCCGCATAAGCGGTCGAGTGATATTTGTTTGTAATGGTCCTCTCACTGCATAAGCAGTCGAGTTGAGCTTTGTTGTTGTGTTCAGTCCTCCCGCTGAAACATTGCGGTAGAGTGATTAGTGTTGAGTGTGCTCTTGTTGCCTTGGCTGGTTTACCGCCAAGTATCTTGTTTACCCGTTGGTTAAGTGGAAGGGGCTGGCTTGCCGCCCATTATTGTAATCAGTGCTTTCAGCAGTTGCTACTAATGATCCCCTGCTACCGTATGCTCTCACCCTCCCAATTTGGGCTCTCAGTGATCAAAAGGTGTAGGGTTCCTTTCAGTTGTTTGGATTACATTATTCTAACCCTAACGGGTGATTGGTGTGATTGTGATCTTGTTGTAAAAATCAATTTTTTTTTTGTGGGAATATTACATGTTTGATCTTGGAAAGATTGGATCTGTAGCCCCTTCTGGCAGTGGCCTGTTCTTTGTGACTCCTTTGGTGTCACCTATCCTGTAGAGACAAGCAATATCAAGGATCGGTCACATTCACATGGTATTCAATTCTCACCATCACATTCATTTTCACTTGAACACACGTCATTGTTCACTCTTCCACTCATTCCTGAAGGAACTCAAATAAACCTATTGGAGGATTAGCCCTTTGCTATCAAATCGTGAAAATATATTCAACTTTCCTTCGAGGCATACTTCTGACTTGTGTCTTAACACCATGTGGAGTGTTACTTTGGAATTTGGACAAAGACTGGTGCAAATGGAGAATTTTCTGATTGAAACCCCACTAGGGTGGAGAAGGCTGCAAATTTGGTGTTGAGAAACTACATAGGAATAAGGCATATTCCTCTTTTGATTGCTAATGCCGAGTTTGGGAGTGAATCTTTATGTAAATGATCAAACTCAGACTGAAATTCGGCCTTAGGAAGGGTCTTAGGAATAAGGGCTTAGTCCTTGTGTGTTACAACCGAACTTAGGAGTCTTGCCATTCAAACTTAACTTTTGAAACCCTTTTGAAGAAATTCGGTGCAAAACTCTGTCTTGGGAAGGCTTTTAGGAATAAGCCTATTCTCATTTAAACTGCAATCACCAAATTTGGTGAGAAAAATCCAAATTTCGGGTTCAAACTCGGCAAAAGGAAGCCTTTTCAGATTAAGGGATATTCCCACTGTGAATGCAAAAGCCAAACTTTGGAGAATGCTGGTCAGAAGTTCAATGGTAGGAGACCTTTTTGGAATAATGTCTATTCTTCATTTGGGTGAAAATAGCGATTTTTGGAGAGCAATATTGACTTAGCAGAAATTTAGAGTATTGTAGTGTGTTAGTTTAGGATCAGACTGATAACAGAAAGCAGAAAATAACAAATGCAACACACATAACACAACAGTACCCTGGGAAAACCTCCCTCTTGGAGGTGAAAAACCTAGCAACAAAAGATCTCAGATTATATTAATTAAACTCATTAGTAGATTTACAATATTGCTTCACACATGAAGCATACTTCAAATTAGGGCACACATTAGGGCAACTTATCTTGCTGTAGGCGATACAATATGCTGAAGGCTATGTCCTTGAATACTTCGCTGCCCTAGATGAAGTTCACTGTTACTGTGAATGGATTCGACAACCTTGAAAGGAAGTTCGCCAGCGTTGTATGATGTTCGCTCAGCCAAGAAAGATGTTCGCCCAGCCAAGTATGATGTGTGCCCAGCCAAGTATGATGTTCGCTCAGCCAAGAAAGTAATCAGGATGAATTCGTTGGACTGAAACACTAATTTGCTTGACAAAGGAAGATCGCTGATCAGTAGATAGAGATAGTTGGCTGTATGTGAATTGGTATTGAATGATTACAAATCAACTTGTATATATATGACTCAATGCCTCCTAATAGACCTTAGGTCGGCCTTATTGTTTTGGCGCCAAGAATAGGATCAGACCTATAAATTACAAGTTACATTCATATAGGTCTTGTCCAATACAATTACAAGTTACATATAGGTCTTGCTCAATTACAAGTTACATGTGACGCCCGATTAGGGCCAAACTTAAACAATGTTTACTTATCAAATTGAACCATCAATATGGCTAAGGCCGACAGGCCACTTAGCCATCAAGTGTACTAGGTCGGCCCTAGAAGGATCCAACCTAGCTACACATCAACATAATGTCCCCATTTTTGGAGAGGAATTTAATTAATTTAATTAGTTAAGTTGTCCAAATTATTATTATTTTTCATGGATAGCTTAATTAATTATTTTAATTAATGGTATTAAGTTAATTATTTATAAAGTTATCAAATAAATTAAAAATTAAAAGATGACTTTATATTTAATTAATTTAATAAAGTGACTAAATTAAATATTATATCATAAAGTCACTTAAGTGAAATAATAATATCTTAATATTATTTCTAGAAGCTTCTAGAGATAGACTGAAAAGGTATAAAGGAGATCTAGTTGAGCTTCAAGGCAGCTTGGGAATTGGTTTTGATATTGATTGAGGTTTGTAGAGCCAAGGGGTCTGTAGAATAGTCTTTGGGAACGAAAACTCCCATTGATAGCATAATCGAGGGAGTGAAAGATCTCTTGAGGGGTTGCATTAGGGAGGTGATATTTCAGTCATCTCAATTGAGCTTCATTGGTGGCCAAGGGCCAGTTATATTTGGGTTCACATTGGAGATATTTTTGTTATCAAAGAGTTTATGGCAATACTACCATTTGGAGCTGATTGCACTACATTTTCTGAGTTATTGTCATAGTAATTTTTCAGACTTACAACAGTTTGGAGGAGCCACAATTTGGCACCTTTTTACCTACACTTACATCTACATGTTGGGAGAAGAAAGACGACTTTTGTAGAAGCATTTGGAGGAGATTTTGTGGTGATTGCAGGTGTTATTTCAGTTCTGAATCAAAATAGAACCAAACCCTTATTTTCCACGATTTTGCTCCTATCACCTTGTGTGAGCACCGAATTCTTCTTATGACTGAAGTGCCCTCATTAGGGAAGGCCAACGATGGTGTTATGAGACTGAAAGGAGAGTTAATGGCCAGCGGTTAATTGTTATCAGACATTCACTACAGCAGCAAGGGCGATTTTGGAACTAGTTTGATTTGTCTCATTTGGTGTGAGTCAAGCATCGAATTTCATCAAGGAAGGTAGCGTTACACTTGAGAGGAGGAGGTGATCATTTTAGGGGGGAAGGTGAAGACTTAGCAGCTGATAATTATTTATTTTCAGAGCATCATATGCAGCAGGGGCGATTCTGAAGAGTAATTCGATTGGGCATTTGTGAGGGCAACAAAGCTTGGATATTGATTGCTTCTTCAATCACAAGGCAAGGCGATTATAATCAGGTTCCCTTTGGGTATCATTCTCTTTGTAATTACATATTGTATGCAGATCACCATGGCTGCCGTGTGTTCTCAGAAATTCTGAGTATTCATTAATAGGTTGCTAAGTATTTGAACACGTGTGAGCAATGCAATGACCCTATTGTCTCATGAATAAATGGAGTAATTGAGTTGCATCTCTTGATCATTGTCACAAAAGTTTTCACGCCAACTGTTTGTCAAAATTACAGTCTGCTGTAGCTTTATGTTCTTGCATAACTATTCATACTATTGCATCAAAAACACAACATTCAATTGCATTATCATCTTAGAGGGTTGTCCTATTGGGTAGTAAATTGTTTGCAATTCATCCTTGATGATAAACTAAAATTAATGGTGTCAAAACTAGTCTGAAGTATTGTATCAGACAGAACAACATTACATGCAAATTATAGGAACCGCATAACACGCAGTTGGTCAGCCAAATATTCCTTGCATATTCAGTCTATCTACTGCAGGGGGATATTTCAAGTATCCAAAAGTCCCTTTTAGACCAAGCTTGGTCTCTTTTGCATCAGAAAACCCAGACCCCAGGATGGAAGTATTGTTTAACACGTGGACCCCTTGAATTGCAAAGTGGATCTTGAGCTGAAATTCAGTGAAAAGTTCGGTGTTAGGAACACCTTTAGGACTAAGAGCCTTATTCCAAACTTTAAGGAAAACAACAAACTTAAAGTGGGGAGGGTGAAACTCAGACTCAACTTCGGCAAAAGGAACCCTTTTGGGATTAATGCTTAATCGCTTTTGTAGTGCTGCCACCAATTTTCAGATTGGAGTGGCATGTTTAGGCTAGCATTTTGGCCCATCAAAACTTTGTTCATTGTCCAACTTTGGATCAAATTGGTACTCAAATGCCCTTCCCCCTTCGTTTTATTCGTATGCCAATTTGAATCCCTGATTTTCCCAAGTTCTTGAACATTTCTGGGCTCTTTCTTTCTCTCTCATGCTAGCAAGGCGGGAATAAGGAGAGGGGGTTCTTGTAGGAGAGGGGGTCCCTGTTGGAGATGGGGAGTGTGTGTACAACACAACAAAACCATGTGTTGATGAGAAAATTCAGCACTTTTGTTAACACAGAATAGAATGCACCGAGTACATCCTATTCTCTTTTAGGTAAGGGAACTTTGTATGCCTTCCAATATTCCAAACAAAGTAACCTCAAGGTTCCTAATGTCAGGTTATGACTAAGCTCGGGATAACTTAGGGCTGATGTGATTTGCTTGTAATCTCAAGGGGACCTATGCATCTAACAATCTGGTTTGCATCTGATATGGCCATCTGATGATGCTTCACTCCTCAAATTAGGTAAAATAAACAGCAAAAGGAAAGGGTTTAGAAAACCGAAGGACAATGATAGTAATGGCTAATGTTGCAGATAGACAGATTACAAACAAAACTAGTTCCTGCTTAGCCAGAGACAAACTCACAACGCCACAAAAACAGTGCAATCTCCAAAGGGGAATAAAACGATTTTCAGACCATGAACATTCATTAAGTACCCAATTCTGGCGCGACTTAGATGAACATTCATAGTTGAACTAACAACAATAGAAGGCTAAGACTAACCATTGACAAAGACCTACGGTCAACAAACTTTCAGTGGTATGAACCTAAAATCCATCACATATCCTCACACTTTACCATCAAAATCATTGAACTTTAATTAACTTGATGAAAAGAAACCATGCAAATAGGAGAAGGCAGATGGCAAAACACCATGCTTCAATGCTTTATTCACTTGCTTTAATTGCCATTACAACAATTTCTTCTCAGCTCCTACTCTACCCCTAATTCTAACTTCTACATTCTAATCTCTATTTCTCTAAATTTCTAACCTTGCTAACTTTTCTAACCTCTTACAATGAGAGAGGCACTGGACTTTTATAGAGCTCATATTCTGAATCAAAGGCCAGGATTCAATCCATTTAATGGCTTAGATAAATGACTTCTAGAAACCTTGACAACCTACAGTTAATGGCCTCAACAACCATCAACCACCTTTTCAGCTACTTTTCAATTGCCTTCAATTAACACTACTAGAAGACAAAAGTGCATGGGGCTCAAGACACAAAAAGGCAAACTTGGTAGTTGGGTGAACAACTAACTTTTGGTCCTCCTTTTGAATTGCATTGAATTGGGCCCAAAAGTTGCTATTTTACAATAAATAACTACCATTACAATAAATTCAAAATCTTGACATCTCTAGCTGTTCTTTTTCTATTTTCGCATATTCCTGTAGCAATTATGTGTCTGCCATTGTCGTCCGGAGCTCAGGGAGTGACATCACTTTGGTCTCATGCATTGCGGTAGTGGTCTATCACTTTCATGCTTTATCTTGGGCTCTACAACACATTCCTCATTGGCACTGCTTTGTGATTATTATTTTGGTCTTGCGCGTTGCATCTTCATCCTTTGGTTCTATGGGTGGTCTTCATCTCCTGACCCTTTCATCCCTTTGACTCCCTTTGGTTGTCATCCATCCCGCATAGACAAGAAATTGAAGGATCAATCACATTTGTATGCAGCTCCATCATTCATCAGGCTCACCTTGATTGCTACCACACCATCGGAGATTTGCTCCTTGCAACTTTAACCCTATTGAACATCACATTGAAATCATGTCCCATGAACTAGGATCTAGAAGGTCATTTTGGCCTCAACATTACAAAGAGTTTTGGGGCTAAGGGAAAAGTTTGGTGCCAAGACAAGTTTAGGGACCAAGTCCATGCTCTGATTTTGATTACCACATTTACACTTAAGGCAAAAATTTGGTTCTAGGTTCATTTTGAGAACAAACCTATTTTGCTTTTGGACTACGACCACTGGATTTGAGAGTGAATCTCAAGTGTGGGGACAAATTCGGTGTTAGGAGCATGCTCGGGATTGACTCCAATCCTTTCCCTTGGGCTGCAATCACCAAGTTTAGTCTTTTGATTAGAAACCCGGGCTTAGGAAACCTTTGAAACAGGCTTAATCACTCTTGTAGTGCTATCACCGAGTTTGGTGAGGACTTAGGGTGAAGTTTGGACTAATCTTGGCCTTAGGAAGCCTTTTTGAAATAAGGCTTATTCTGGTTCTAAGTGAAAACACCATGTTTGCAACATGAATTTGGTTTCAACCTCGGCCTTATGACACCCCCTAGGAATAAGGCTTAATCCCCTCTTATGTGCTACCACCGAACTTGGGAGCTTTGTAACTCAGACTCAACTTTTCAAACCCTTTCATGAAATTTGGTACAAAATTCGGTGAAAACCTCGGGCCTAGGAACATTTTTGGGATTTAGCATTTTGTCCTCATTTTGCTGCTACCACCGAACTTGTTTTGGAACTTCGAACCTAACCTTGGGGTTAGGAAGGGAAATGGGAACAGGCCTTATTCCAAAATTTTATGTAGGTACCAAACTTTGTGAGGAAAAATCCCAACTTCGATCTGAAACTCGGTAAGAGGAAGGCCTTTAGGAACAAGCCCATGTCTCATTATGACTGCAAAATCAGAATTCGGTCTAAATATCGGTGTTAAGAAATGTTCTAGGATTAGAAGCTTAATCCCAATTTTTCTACAATCACCGAGTTTGTGAAGAACTTGGGCAAAGTTGGGTGTTAGGAGAGACCCTTTTAGATTGAGGCACACTTCTAATCGAGGTGTTTGTGCCCATGAATTTCTTCCAAACACCATCTCAAATCAAACCTATCATTGCATTGCTTTGCCTATTTAGGTTGCACACCAAGTTTTACAAGTCCGAGTTTGAATCTTTCAAAGTCTGATTTCATTTTCTTAGGCTTGACTTTGGTGCTGCTTAAGAATTTGTGATTGAAGACCTATGTTTTAGGTGTCAAACTCGGTAATGGGAAACAATTTAGGAACAAGTAAATTCCTGATTGGTATGTGTTGTGACGTATTCAAACATCGCCCCATTGCAAATGGGGACCCCTGCTTTTTGCTTTCTAGGGTTTTTTTTTTGAGGTCTTTTAGGGTTTTGTCTGTTAGCCTTTAACTTTCGAGTGTCGCCAAGGGGATCACTTGGATAGCAGGTTCTGCTTGAGTGAGGTCAAGTTGATGAGTGATGAAGTTTGGAATGTCCTGATCCTGAAATTTGGCTGTCTGGAATGTCTTGATCCTGAAATTTGGCTAAGTCTGGAATGTCCTGATCCTGAAATTTGGCTAAGTTTGAAATGTCCTGATCCTGAAATTTGATTGTCTGGAAAACTGAAAATCCTCCAATCCTAGATTTTGCAATATAGCTCCTGGAGATCTGAAACCACTCTCAAACATCCTGAAAGTATATATGGAATATAACTTAAAGTATAAGACACTTATACTTAAATGTTATATTCCATAAAATGATCCTGACGGAGAGTCTAAAAATGCCAAATTTCGCTCCTGACCCTTCCAGAGGGTCCAAAGCGAATTTCGCTCCTGACCCTTCCAAAGGGTCTAGAGCGAAAATCTCCATAAGACAGTCTAGTTTGACCCAAACTTAGAACCAACTCGTTCCCAGGCATCTTTGAGGGCAAAACACTTGTTTGGATGGAAAAATGTGAAAATGAAGTCAGGATTTTGGCCAAGATTAGGAATTTCGCTCCTGACCCTTCCAAAGGGTCCAAAGCGAAAATCCTTTTACACCTCAATTTATCACTTATCAAGATCAAGTTCCTAGTTTCCAAGGCACGTGTGGAGGTGTTTTTGAATGTTCTTGCCTTAAGAGGGAGTTGGATGATTTCAAAGATCAAGATTTTGCTTAAAAAGTGATTTTCGCTCCTGACCCTTCCAAAGGGTCCAGAGCAAAAATCAACCTAGGACTCATTTCTTGCCTTATTTGACCAAATTTTGATTTGCAAGGCATTTTGAAGGGAAAAGCGGACATGTTTGGACTTTGGAAGTGTTTGAAAACGTTGAAAAAATGATGGATTCTAGCCTGGAAGAAGAATTTCGCTCCTGACCCTTCCAAAGGGTCCAGAGCGAAATTCATCATAAACTTTATTTGCCACCTTGTTTGAGCTTGAAACCTTGTTCCTAGGGCGAAGAAAGATGAGAATTTACCTTGCAATAAAGATTGGGTTTGAAAGAATGATGATTTTGGTCTAAAAAGGGAAAATCGCTCCTGACCCTTCCAGAGGGTCCAGGGCGAAATTGAGCAAAATCTATCTTTTCCCTTAGTTTCATGCCAAATCTAGTGTGGATCATGATTAAAGAAGGCCTTAGGAATGACTCGAAATTGCCAATGATTATCAAGATTGAAGGAATTGAGCCCAAAAATAAAAATCGCTCCTGACCCTTCTAGAGGGTCCAGGGCGAAAATTCTTCAAACACCTATTTTCCCTTGCGAAATCAAGTGAAACTTGGGTTGAACATGAAAGGAGAAGTGTTTTTTTAGGCTTGAAGGTGAATTGAAGTTGAAAGGATGAAGGAACATGCTCAAAACTTGAAAATCGCTCCTGACCCTTCCAGAGGGTCCAGAGCGAAAAACACTAAAACCATTCTTTTCTCCAAATTTTGGGCAAGGCCAAGCTTAGACATGGGTGAAAAATGACATTTGAATTGCCTTGAAGTTGGGTTGGATTGCTAAGGATACAAGTTTTGATGCCAAGAGGAAAATTTGCTCCTGATCCTTCCAGAGGGTCTAGGGCGAAATTTCCAAATCCTCCTATTTTCCTTGCATTTCAAGATGAGATTTTGGTTTTCATGACTTGAAGGGGAGTAAGGCAAGACGTTTTATGCCATGGAAGTGATTTGAAGATGAAAGGATTGGAAAATACGCCTAAAACCTAAAAATCGCTCCTGACCCTTCCAAAGGGTCCAGGGCGAAAATCTCAAAATCCCCTATTTTGCCTTGCAGGAACGAACCAAGCTTGGATGGAGTGAAAGAAGAAGACCTTTGCCTAGCCTTGAGGGGTGGATTCAAGAGAAAATGACGAAGAAGTAAGCTCAAGCAAGAAAAATCGCTCCTGACCCTTCCAGAGGGCCCAGGGCGAAATTCACATTTTCACCTAATTTCCTCATAAAAAATTGAATTGCAAGACTTGATTAGGTCAAAACAAGCATAAGCTTGCCGTCTGGGAGATTTTGGAGTGAAAGAAATGAGATATTCAAGACCTAATTGGAAAAATCGCTCCTGACCCTTCCAGAGGGTCCAGGGCGAAAATATCAAAGAATCTATCATTCAACCTTGTTTGATTGAGTCTAAGGCAAATTGCAAGATTGAGAATACAAAGACATGGAAATTTGCAAATATTGGTTGAGAAAATTTCAATTTTATCAAGTGAGCAAGTCTAGACAAGGGGTTCAAACCATCACTTTGGATATTTTGATGCTTAAGGAGGAAACAAGTTTTATTAAGTCTTGATCAAACCTTAATATTCCTAAGCTAGCCCACAATTTTCACTAAATTTGCCAAATTCAAGATGTTTGGGAAGCTAAATCAAGTTCGCATGAATTAAGGCCTTTATAATTTAATTAACTAATTTCCAAGCCTTAAAACAAATGAAAAAACCCACCTTTGAAGCCTTGGAATTAATTTTAAAACTTAAAAAATCAAGGTGAGCGCTCAAAATTCATTTCTTTGCTTTTACAAGCAAGTTGACCTCCTTCTAAAAGGGTATTTTATTTTATTTTTGTTTATTTGCTAGGTCGGCCTCATGGTTGATTAGGGTGAGCGCCCTATATAAGAGAGGAGTGTTGTAGCATTTTCAAATCATTCATTCATTATTCCTCTCATGCGAATTTCAAGAGCAGATTGGAGGAGCAAATTTTGGCAGATTGGAGCGAATTTCTTGCTAAGATTGGAGGCTAATTTCCAGAAATTGTTGAGTGATTGGAGGCTAGTGGAAGGCGAAAAGGCTAATTGAGGCATATTTCATCCAAAAGAAGGCCAGAAATTCAATCTTTTTCCAGCAAATTTTGAGCTTCTTTCTTCCATTTTTTCAAGGTTCATAGTTAGGCATTCAAGGAGGAGGTATGAAGAATCATTTTTTTTTGAAGTTCTTATTCAAGACTTATTGTGATTTCATAGCAATTTTGTAAAGTCTAAGTCTTGAAAATCCAATTTCCATTCATAATTAATTTGAAAATGTATAATTCCTGATTTATCATGTCTTTTTCAAATTAGTATCTTAAGTTATACCCTTGAAAGGTTTTGAATTTCATGCTTTAAGGTATGATGCTCAAAGACTAATTTTAAGTTTTTGTGTAGGTTTCAGATAACCACCCAAAGCCGGAGGATCTATTACTGAGTATACTCTCAACAAAGAAGATCGGGCAAGGACAAGGGCGACCTCCTCCCGTCTAGCATCGACAAGGACGACCTTCTTCGGTCAAGCATCATCAGGAATAACCTCTTCCAATCCAGCATTCCAAGGCGAGGTACAACATCATCCTGCTCATCAAAGACAAAAGAAGTCAGAGCAAGGGTTCGTTGAAGAAGCAGATAGTTTCAGATGAATTAATTAAAGCTAGCTTCTCAGCATCATCGAATTGGATAGCTACCAAGTTGCAAGTACCAGACAAGGTGGCATCCTAGTCATCACTCCTCCAGTCGGGTTGGTCCACCTTAGCATGTCCAGATTCAATGTACTTGACTCATTAAAGGTGGCACAAACTTCGATGTACCTACCCTAGCTATCCATTGGTCGAATATTCCAAAGAAGACATGTGTTCAATTAATACAATTATTTCATTGGTTAGAATTGAGTTTGTTGTAACAAACCCTAATTAGGGTTTTCATTGTAGAATCTTGGCCATTGATCTGAAATTGATCTTAGCCATTGAATTGTATTAAGGGCACTATATAAGCCTCGACTCTTCATTTGTAAAGGCTAATATAAAATAGTTAGTGAATAAGAGTTAACAATAGTTAGTCAGGAGTTAGAAGGTGAATAGTTAGAATAGTGAATAAGTCAGTTAATAGTATAGCAATTAGAGTAGAATAGAAAGAGAAGGCAAAAGATTGTTGCCAAGATGTTGTTGTAAAAGGCTTGTAAAACTTCATTGAAGAAATGGTGAAATCTATGGGTCGATTCAACAATTTCCATGGTCTTTATACTTCTTGGTTTTGATTTCATGTTATTAGATGAGTGGAAGAAATGTGTTTGATTGATGGTGAAATTTGTATATCTATACTACTAGCAGTTTGTTGATTGTAGACTTGCCTTGTGTAGTCAACTGGAATCATTCAGCTTGAGCTTAACTTCAATTGTCGCTTCTTCATTGACATGCATCAGCCTGATGGTGTCTATGCCTGTAGTGATGATTTGAACATCATAAAGCTTTCCTCCGAAGATTGCACTAACCTTGTGGAGATGGTCCTGGGATGTCAAAACAAGACTTAGTTAGAATTTCATCAAAGGTCATTCATTGCTCTTACACTCTTAGTGTCAGAATTAGATCCTTTCCTTGCCCTCATCCTTTTTTCTTTTTTTCAAAATCTAGTCTAGTGAAATCTTGTGTTCCAGTAATATTCAAAGCAAATCAGACATTTAGGTCATCAAGTGTAAGTCCCCTTGTGATTCCAGCAAAATCACATCATACCACAGAGAGCTTATCCACGAGTAGAGAACCTACAAACAAGAACCTTGGAGTTGCCTCAACTGATCCTTCGGCGAGATCTTCAGCAGTCGAGAAACTTTATTCAAGAGAGGATAAGGTACCTTTAGGTATTTTATTCTGTGTTTGCTCGTGTACAAAATACACATCAACAGTATGCAACCACCAAACTTTAGGCCATGGGTCAGAACTTCGGTCAAAACTTCAGGGTTAGGAAGCCTTTTGGGATTAAGGGTTAATCCCATCTTGAATGCAAAAGGCGAACTTGGGTTGGTGTGGCATGTTTAGGCTAGAATTTTGGGCCATCAAAACTTTGTTCATTATCCATCTTTAGACCAATTTGGTGCTTAAATGCTCTTCCGCTTCATTTGACCCCTATGCCAATTTGAATCCTTTCATACCCCCTTATTCTTGAACCCTTCCAAGCTCTCAAGCTCCTAGGTTGCAATGCAAATTCAGGCCCATGGGCTTGGGTTCACCCTATTTTCCTCATGTTCAGACTTATCTCTGATTTTCTACATACCTCTAAGCCTTCCCTCTCTCTCTCTCTCATGCTAGCAAGGTGGGAACAAGGAGAGGGGGTCCCTGTCAAAGACGGGGAGTGTGTGCACAACACAACACCATGCAACAAGTTGAAACTCATACAAAGATCCACCATATCTTCAATGAAATCATATATTTATTCCAACATAGCCTTAGCAACAATCTTTGATCTCCTCCTCCTACTCTACTCTAAAATCTATTAATGCTATCAACTATTCTCTATTACTCTATTAAACTTTACAAATGAGAAGGCAAAGCCTTATATAGAAGTCCTAATTACAAATGATAGGCAAGGATTTATTTTAGATCAATGGCCAAGATTTGGACAACAAAACCCTAATTGGGGTAGTTACAACCACCATCACCTTACATTTAATACTTGACCAATGATATGATTACACAATTTTGGACACATGTCCATTCTTTGAATGTGGACCAATGAGAAAATTACATAGCCTTGATGGCACAATTAACAAAGAGTAGATATGGATAAGACATCCACATGTCCATATGTTGATGAGTCAGCTTCATTGAACTTGGATGCATTGACTTGGAATTATTTGATTGGTTGGATGACTAATTGCCACCTTAGCATGCTTATCTTGTAACTAATCAGAAATAAGTGTAATATCCCTTGCTTGAAAAGTATAGAAATGGTGTATTTATCAACACAAGGAATATCATCAAACAATTGGCTAACAAGGTCTCAGTTTGCTGGTCTTAGTTTTCAGTCTGATTTAATGCCGTTAGCAGAATCAAAGATGTTTGCAAATGGTCTCATAATTGTCTAAATTATCAGCATATTGCTTAATAACAATCCGACTCTTCTAATACATATTCATGACACACATAAGATGTAATGAACTCCTACAGTTCATTAGGCATTTTATCAAACATATGGCATGCAATCAATGATGACACACATAAGAACTGAAAGCAACCTTATTCCTCCTTAACAATGACAGTAGCATGATTACAAAATGTCAACACAATGGCTAGACTCTGACTAGTTTCAGTATTTTCTGAGTACATAAGCAGCCATGACTACATACATATTCAATCATCAAAAATCATTGAAGACAATCCCAAAAAGAACCTGGAGGAAATCGCCTAGGTAGGAGAATGAAGAAGCAAGCAATATCATGAGATTTGAAGCCTCCATTGCCAAATCGAATTATCTTCAAAATCGCCCCTGATGCTGGTCTGCAGAATGATAACTATTAATTGAGAGCAGATTGGTCACCTTTCAATCACCAAACATCATTGTTGACCCTTCCCCAAAAGAGCGCTGTAGTCATATGATGGTTACAATGCCCAAGCACTGAGGTAGAAGCAAAATCGTGGATAATAGGGGTCTGGTACAAACTTGTTCTCAGACCTGATTTGACTGATATCTCCTTCGAATCACCTCTAAAATGCTTCCAAGTGATTCGCTTTACTTCACCAAAAATATCGATGTTCTCAAAACCTTTAAGTGATGTATTCCAAATGGCCTATGAGCAAAATTGTGGTGGAGGGGGGTCTGATGCAATATGTCTCAGATCTGATATAACACCTGCAAACAACACAAAAAATCCTCCAATATGCTTCAAGGAAATTCACCTAGCCTCTCCAAATGTGCAAACACAATTATCACTATGTATTCACCCCAATAGCTGAAGTCTTCAACAAAATCGTACTCCATTAGACTGATATAAAACCTCAATTAGCTCAATGTGAAGAACTGAATGTCCCTCACTCTCAAGGCAACCCTTCGGAGGATCTCTCACCCCCTCAGTTATGCAGATCGGAGGGAGGTATCATTCCCTAAGACCAAATCTGCAGACAACCCTTGGCTCCACAACCACAATACAAGAGAAGATAACAAATAACCGATGCTCAACAATGAATCACCCTCCTCTATTTATACTTTTCATATCCCATCATAAGATTACTTCTAGAGGATTCCCTCCTTATCTGGTAGGTACACTTTATTATTATTTTATTGCACATGTTATTTTAAATGCACTTTTAAAATATTATTACGTTATAATTAAAGTGCACACGTCTCACGATACATGTAATCTCCTTATTTCGCCATAAAACCAAGTACAGATAGAATGTGAAGCCTTTAATTTCCGCCAAGTTGACCACCTAATCAACTCCTTGGCCTACGAGGGTCAAATTTTAGGCCAACCTTGTGAATGTCCACGTGCTAAGGAGAAGGGGACATTACAAGAAGTCATTGAATCTTTATCAATATCCATGACTGATTGTGATAGCTCATATTCACAAATTGCATCATCTTAATCAATTCTCTAACTTTGATTAACTCTTTTGAAACTATCACTTTTCTTGATCACATTTCACTTTCACATCTTATTGTTCGGGAATCAACCTTGTGATGTCCTTTCATCTTTTGGAATCATGAAATTCTCCTCCTTGGACATTCTTGATCCCGGACTCGATGTAATTCTTGACTTCATGTTGCATTAATGTGAAGGATTCCATGGTTCCCTACAATCAAAACACTACAATCTCATTTGAAGCCAAAACACTACAATTAGGATTTAACGACATTTCCAAACGAAATTGATTTAGAAGATGATAGAAAGGAACTTTTATCCAAAGGAGCTAAAACATAGGTGGTAGACAAAGGAACAAAAGTTTGGGGAGAATGAATCACCTCCTTTGAAGAGGAGTTGGATTTTGGAGAACACAAAACTATAGGAGAATCTCTTTTTTGGTGATCTTGCACTCTTTTTTGTGATACTAGGGGTCAAGGGGGAGGCTTCCACATGGAAAAGAGTACTCTTGAGTTGTTTTCATCGTCTTGATTTTTTCCAACTTTAACTTGTGAGACTGCAAAATTTAGTTTTTGGCAAGTTTTCCACTTTGGCTTGTGCAGGTACTTGTGAATATTGTGCTAGTCTATTAGTGTTTTATATTTTGTTTTTGTTTATTATTAGATTTGTTTAGTAATGGGTTCTATTTAGTTTTTAAATTTTTTTCAAGGCATTTATTCGTTTTATGGTTAATTTACTTTTTTTTTGAAAATAAAATGGCATTTGCAAGTAGGGGAGGTAGTGGCAAGTCGAGGGACCCTGCTTTTAATTTTTTTCAAGGCATTTATTGGTTCTATGGTTAATTTACTTTTTTTTTTGAAAATAAAATGGCATTTGCAAGTAGGGGAGGTAGTGGCAAGCCGAGGGACCCTACATATAGACATGCAACAAGTAAAACATATGATCTAGTAATTTGCAACAATTGTGGAAGGGATACGATAGGAGGCATGAATCACCATAAATATCACCTTGTATGGACTAGTTGCCAAAATGTAGAGAAATGTACACTATTAGTTTAGGACGTGAAATCTTGGCTTGCATCTTCTGATTAGAAGCTAGAGAAAAAGAGGATGACTGAGTCATTGGAAAGTATTAGTTTTTTAGGGTTAGAGGGAGATATAGGGGCTTCTAATTCTTTCATTTGGCAATGGGTTTGGGAATTAAGATGTGTCTTGGTTCAAAATTCAAGTGTTGGTTTGCTTCTCAAGTGAAGTTATAATGTTCTGTTGTTCAAAGCTATCTGTTGTATTGGTCTTTGGCCAACTCAATTGGTTTATCTTTTTTGGATCATACTCTTTTGGTCGAGATTTGCATTGGAGGTTGAGTTAAAGTATTGTCATGGGTCTTACCATGGTATGTGAATATCCGCATTAAGTTATTTGCATTGGACAATGTTTTTGGGCCGACTGATTAAACGTACTTTATTGTTTATCTACACGTTATGTTTGATGCAGACTTTGGATGATGTGTTGGTGTGTGTGGTTCATTGGAATTGACTTAGGAAGACATGTTGTGATGTATTTGGGTCCCCTTTATCTCTCGGAGTGGACCGCATTTACCGCATTTGGTCATGGTGGCCGACTTTGTATAATTTTTTTATTTTGTCTGTGGTCAACCTAGTTGAGTGTTTTGGTGAATAAATTGATATAAATAGATATGCAGATGTGTGAATTGTAGTGTGGATTGATTGAGGATGATGTAGAAGTATATGTGTGGAAGCAAAAGTGGTTTGTGATGTGTTTATGATCAGTAGATCCTACTCGTTCAATTCACCTTTTCTCTGTGCTTGCCTAAAGATAGTGAGTCTTTTTGGCAGCGTGTGTAGATCTGTATCTTGCCCTAGGATTTCTCACATTGGTTTTTCCACCTAAAAAGTTGACGTTCATGTGTTTGGTGTTTATTGTTTCATCTTTCATTGGTGTTTAGTTGGTTAATTATTGTAAATGATATTCAAATTTATGTTCAAGTCTGAAGTTATGTATATCATTATTTCCTTTACTGATATTTTCTGTTTCTTATGTGACAGGTTGCTGAAGATAACATTAATAATTTCGATGTCCCTTCAGCACTTCATTTGTATGTACTTATAGCCTATGATTCACCGATCAAGGCATGCCTTGATCGGTCATGTCTTTTAGACATGCCCGATCAAGACATGTCTTGATCGGTGCATAGACACCTCTTCGGTTAATATAAACACATTACTTATGTGTTGTGCTGTTAATCATCGGTCATGTCTTTCCTCTTTAACGTGTGTCATACCGATAACTATCGGTCATGCTATTTAACATATGCCGATAACTATTAATAATCGGGGCAATGTATAGTTACTCGATAAGTGATTGGGATAAGTTAAACATAATCAACGAATAAATGATTCGGTATTAATATGTGTTTTAGAATGATAACTATTATTGTTATCATATGATAGCATTTAATCAATGCTATCATATGATAGCTATGGTAGTTATAATTCTGGTCTGATCACAACATGATTAATATTATCGAATATGCATACGTTCATTTATTTAATCATGAGGTCTATACTTAAATTGTAGTTATATCGATAAGGTAGATGATTGAATGAGAGATAAATGAAGTCTCTCATTCAATCATTTATCTTACCGAAGCTATTAAGTTTCAACACTCCCTCTTAGCTAGGGAAGATAATTATAGACCCATGAAATAAGCATCATATTTCTCATAATAAAATGTATTATATGACTACATAATACACAAGATCATATTACATATGCTCGTAACATGAAACATCACATAATGAGTGACATAGGAATATATCACATCATCTCATGATATAGATATCACATAACACGTGATACCTTGGATATAAAATACTTAGGAATGTTGAATTCCCTTATAGCCAGGTTATGGTATGTGCATTGACATTACGTCACATAATGTCTACCATAACACATCATGGCACATCCATGAGTCAAAGTGATATCAAGTCAGCATGATATCAACATTACAAGATCCTCACCTCATAATGTTTAATACAAGTGTTCATAGTCTAAAAGATCGTCACCTTTTAGATTTGTACACAGGGGGTGGAGCCCATATAGTCATAACACGACAAAAGAAGTTTACACACATTAAACATCTCATATATTAGTACAGATTTCAAAAATTGATTATAACTCAATCATAGCAAGACCTTTTCTGAAGTGTTCAACTTTTACTCTGGCTAGAGTTTTGGTCAGTATGTCTGCTGTCTGGTCTCCTGTACTGATATATTGTAACTGAATCACATTTCTATCCACCATATCTCTCACATAGTGATAAGGGATCTCAATGTGTTTGGATCTATCATGAAACATAGGGTTTACGGAGAGTTTTATACAACTCTGATTGTCACAATGAATTATAGTAGGCTTCATTGGTCCTTCGAACAATCCCACAAGTAACTTCCGTAGCCATACAACTTCTCGTGTAGCCATGGAAGCTGCAATATATTCAGCCTCTGTAGAGCTCTGAGTCTGAGCTACTGAAGACTGTTTTCTGCTAATCCAAGATATCATGGCTGAACCCAAATTGAAGTAGCACCCTGAGGTGCTTTTCCTGTCAGTCACACTTCCAGCCCAATCCGAATCAATGAACCCGTGTAGATTTCAATCAACATTCTCATACTTGAGTCCATAGTTGAGAGTGCCTTGAAGGTATCTCATTATATGTTTTACTGCCATAAGATGAATCTCCTTAGGTTCACACATGAATTGACTCAAGGCATTTACTAGATAACAGATATCAGGTCTAGTATTGATTAGATACATTAAAGATCCAATCATATGTCTGTAGAGTGTAGGATCTACCAATGGGGAATCTGCTGCTGCCTCCTTCAATTTGTGAAGATTAGTATCCATGGGAGAAGTCATCGGTCTGCAGTTCATCATGCCAAATCTCTTCAATATGTCTAAGGTGTACTTCCCTTGATTAAGCACAATGTTGTCAGAGTTTTGCCAAACTTCCAACCCAAGGAAGTAATGTAGAAGGCCTAAATCCTTTATATCAAACTCCTTCTCAAGGTCTTTCTTACATTGATCAATAAGATGACCTTCTCCTGTAATTAAAAGATCATCAACATACAAGTCAATATCAACATATTACCTTTGATTTGTTTGAAGTATAGATTTGGATCTGCGTCATTCTTTGAGAATCCCAATCCCATGAGGTACCTGTCAATTCTTTCATACCAGGCCTGAGGGGCTTGTTTCAGTCCATATAGGGCTTTCTTTAATCTGCACACATGTGATTCTGCATTGTGGATCTCAGACCCTTTTGGCTGCTCTAGGTAGACTTCCTCCTCAATTTTCCCATTCAGGAAAGCAGTCTTTACATCCATCTGATGGACTTTCCATCCTTTGGCTGCTGCAATAGCTAGTACTGCTCTGACTGAGGTGTATCTAGCAACTGGAGCGAAAGTTTTATCACAGTCTATTCCCTCCTTTTTCAAAATTTCGGCTTTATGTTTCTCTATGCTACCATCTGCAGCATGTTTGATTTTGAATAGCCACTTGGATGAAACAACAGATTTTCCTTTTGGTCTAGGGACAATTTCCCAAACATCATTGTTTAAGATGGATTGATATTCCTCTGACATGGCATCTTTCCGTACTTGGTGTTTAAGTGCTTCTGATACATTAGAAGGTTTTGTTTTAGAGAGATCATTCATTAAGGCTACATAGCTAGTGAATCTTTGGGGCCTCTTACTTTCTCTAAAGGTCCCTGAAGGAGCTACGAAATTCCTTGCATCTTCCATTGTTTTGTGAACCCATAGTGGTCTTTTCTTAGGGTTTTCCTGGTGTGGAATCTGAACTTCATCCTCATTCTCTTTTGAATACTTCCTCTGAACCTCAGGAATAGGATCCTTTTCTAGGTCTGAAGATGGAACATAAGTCTCTGACTCAATAGTTTATCTAGCCCTTTTGAAGGCTATGTCTTCTTCAAATATTACATCTTTACTGAGTTCAATATTACTATGTCGAGGTACAAATATCCTATAGGCTTTAGAAGTTTCACTATACCCAACAAAGATTCCTTTTCTTCCAGAAGGTTCTAGTTTTGTTCTTTTCTCTTAAGGTATATGAATATAAACAGGGCATCCGAATATCCTAAAGTTAGTGATGTTAGGTTTTATACCTATTAAAACTTGTTCAGGGGTTTTATCTTCAATGTGGGAGTGAGGGCATCTATTTTGTATGTATACAACAGTGTTGGAGGCTTCTGCCCAAAGATGTGTTTCTAAGTTTTGGTCAAGAAGCATGGCTTTAGCTACCTCTACAATGGTTCTATTCTTTCTCTCAGCAACCCCATTTTGTTGGGGGTTGTAGGGGACAATGAACTCCCTCTTAATCCTAGCATGTTTATAAAATTCTCTAAAGATGTCTGAGGTGTATTCCCTCCCATTATCAGTCCTTAAGGTTTTTATTTTCCTTTCGGAAGAGTTTTTAGAGAGGGATTTGAATTCCTTAAATCTCTTGAGAATCTCTTCCGATTCTTTACGTTTAAAAAAATAGATCCAGGTCTTCCTGGAGAAGTCATCAATGAATATTACATAGTAAAGGAACCCCCTAATGATGGTACAAACATTGGCCCACATAGGTCAGAGTGAACTAGTTCTAAAACATTGCTTGTTTTCCTAGAACTATTCTGAAAGGAACTCTTAGTGTTTTTGCCTAGGGAACACCCCTTACATGTACCAGAATGGTATTGTTTTAACTTAGGCAAACCAATTACTAATTTTTCCATTGAACATAAAGTAGGAAAGTTTAAATGACCTAATCTTCTATGCCAAATTTCATTTGAATCTGTAATCTCATGAAGTAGGGCTAGGTTAGATTCAGTTCATACCTCGTATAAATAGCCCTTTCTATGTCCTAGGGTTGTAGGCTTCTTGATGGAAGAGTTCTGTGGCCATACTAGAACTTTACCATTCATGAACATTATTCTGTACCCATCATCTTCAAGTGCGGATATGGAGATTAAGTTCCTCTTGATGCCAGGAACGTATAGGACTCCAGTGAGTTGAAGAGACATGCCTGTCTTCAGCTTAATGGTGCAGGTACCGACTCCTTTCACTAGATGTGCAGAGTCATCACCAATGGTTACTTCCTCATCAGTTTCTTCTACCATGGAATTCAGTAATTCTCTATACCTAGTGATGTGTCTTGAAGACCCACTGTCAATGATCCAGGTGTTAGATTTATTGGACACTTGATTGGAGAGAGCATAGTAGAATACATGCTTCTTGGAGTCATATTTTTCCCTTTTAACTTTTGCAAATGTAGCTTGTTGTTTGATTCTATCTGGACATCTTGCTGCATAGTGTCCATATTGATCACACCTAAAGCATTGAATGTGAGAGTTGTCTCTTTTAGATGATCTTTTGTCATGTCGGTTCTTTCTCTTCTTGTTTTTCTTGTTGGAGTTGGTATTTAAAACATGGAGATCTTCATCTATATTCTTTTGTTTGATCCCCTTCTTATTTAGCCTTGACTCTTCTTGAAGACAATCTGCTCTTAGCCTATCAAATTTTGGATATTTATCTCTTGCACTGATGCCTTGGACGAATGTCTCCCATGTACTAGGCAACCCATCTAGAGCAATGAGCATTAGCTCTTTGCTCAGGATCTCATATCCAAGTGTTGCCAGTTCATCCCTTAGGGCTGATATCCGCATAAAGTATGCATTGATTGACTCCCCTTTGTTCATACTTATATGATTTATTTCTCTTTTTAGAGCTAGGGTTCTACTTGCATTATTTATTTCAAATGCACTTTCGAGTGATTTGAACATCTGATAGGCAGTTTCATGTTTTGTTATTATTGGCATGATGTGATTTCTTACTCCGACTATGATCTTCATAGCTTTTTCATTTCCCTCGACCCATGTTGATTTGTCAGGTTCATCCTCTGGTTCTTCAGATTCAACTTTAATAAATGATTCAACCTTGTTTTCTTTTAGGATCGTTTTAATTCTGAACTTCCATGCTAAGAAATTGTCGCCTCCTTGAAGTCTGTCCTCAAATCTGATAACGTTAGCCATGGGAAATATGATGTTTATATCTTCGGTTTGAACTTCTCAAATTTGAATGCCTCAGGTTCGATCAGCGTGGCTCTGATACCATGTAAATGATATTCAAATTTATGTTCAAGTCTGAAGTTATGTATATTATTATTTCCTTTACTGATATTTTCTGTTTCTTATGTGACAGGTTGCTGAAGATAACATTAATAATTTCGATGTCCCTTCAGCACTTCATTTGTATGTACTTATAGCCTATGATTGCCTTGATCGGTCATGTCTTGATCGATGCATAGACACCTCTTCGGTTAATATAAACACATTACTTATGTGTTGTGCTGTTAATCATCGGTCACGTCTTTCCTCTTTAACGTGTGTTATACCGATAACTATCGGTCATGCTATTTAACATATGCTGATAACTATTAATAATCGGGGCAATGTATAGTTACCCGATAAGTGATTGGGATAAGTTAAACATAATCAACGAATAAATGATTCGGTATTAATATGTGTTTTAGAATGATAACTATTATTGTTATCATATGATAGCATTTAATCAATGCTATCATATGATAGCTATGGTAGTTATAATTCCGGTCTGATCACAACATGATTAATATTATCGAATATGCATATGTTCATTTATTTAATCATGAGGTCTATACTTAAATTGTAGTCATATCGATAAGTTAGATGATTGAATGAGAGATAAATGAAGTCTCTCATTCAATCATTTATCTTACCGAAGCTATTAAGTTTCAACAATTATAATTGATAAGTATTTTTTATTGAAGAAGTTTAAGGATTTGGACAAGATTGATTCATTCCCCTCTCCGAGTCTTGTGGTGTGTTTAACAATTGGTATCAGAGATTGGTTCCTCTAAGATAAGATTAACCACTTGAGGAAGGTCCGAGATGGCACAGGAGATTAGTTACAAATGGCACAAATTATTCCTTTTGGAAGGCGCGAATGGAATATCATTTGAATTCTCTGTCGCTTGGAATATGGGATATTTTTAAGACTGGTTATATTGCTTTGACTGGTGGCCCTTCTACTCCAGATGAGATCAAGGATCATGAGAATAATGTCAAGGAAAGCAATGCAATTGTCAATAGTTTGAGTGACTCAGAGTTCTTGAAGGTCATGGGCTACAAATCAGCAAAGTAAATTTGGGATAAGCCGAGCAACATTTATGAAGAAGATCAAAAGATCAAGCAAGTCAAGATGTAGAATCTAAAGTATAATTTTGAGACATTGAGGATATTTGAAGATGAGAACATTGAAGGTTACCTGTACCAAGTGAATGAGATAGTGCAATCAGAGGTATTGGCATGTAATGTCCCCTTCTCCTTAGCACGTGTGTTGTCGGGTAATTATGTCATATTGTAATTAGAACGTTACGAGTGTTAAGGGTTGGTGGTTACGTGACGGTTGTCGGCAGTTGGCACTGGACAACCTACACCGACACCTATATATATGTACTTGGTTTCCTATTTCATCGTGAAGTTATTGTGGAACAAAGTGATGTTGTGAATGTACTGGCATTTGACATTAATGAATACATACATCTGAGTTCTTCTGTTTACTTGGATTGCTGTATGCTGTCATATTTACTACATTTAGGTACTGTTATGCACTATTGAAACACACACACACACCCCTCGGGGGAAAACAACGTGCACTTGTGTCAAGGTTGGCCTATATTTGACCCTCGTAGGCCAAGGTGTTGTTTAGGGGGTCGATGTGGCAGTGATTGGTGGCTTCACATCTCATTATTATTTGATATTTTGATGTTATAAGGGATAACATGTATCAGGAGACGTGTGTATTTTTAATTAATAAATAAAAGGTACATTAAATTTAAATGTTTAATTAAATAATATAAAGTGTACCTACCCTTATCTTCTAGAAAGTGAATGTGACGTGTTATGTAATGAATAAATAGAAGAGGGGAAACACATGTTGGACATCAGTTGTTTATGTTATCTCTTGTTGAGTTGTGGAGACATAGGTTGTCCGCAAAAGATCTTGGGGAACGATACCTCCCTATTGGTCAGCATAACCGAGGAGGTGAAAGACCCTTTGAAGGGTTGAAAAAAGGAGTGGAAAGCATTCAGCTTTCCATATTGAGCGTAAGGAGATTTTATATCAGATCTTGGTTGTGCTTCAGATTTCAGATTTTGGAGAGATCACCTTGTTGAATGCATTCTCTTGGGCAAACTAGACAGCGTTATTCCTTTGGCACCTAGGCGACATCCATTGATGATTTTGGAGACAAATCGAAGCTTATTTTGTGCTGTCATCAAATTAGTTGCAGACCTGGACTTCCACGATTTTGGTTCATACCTCCCTCTACATGCATCGATTATGACTTGTATGGATTCCTAAATTCATAGGAAGGAGAGGCGATATTTTGGGATGGTTTTGAAGGCGATTTGGAATGCATTTGGATTATACTGAAAGTCTGATCTGAGACAGGTCTGTGGTTCTCATGCCCTTTGATTTTCCCTATTGGATGCATAAGATAGCTTGGAACCCCCTTTAAGCGTAAGGCGCTGTCATCTAGAGAAGAAATCGAGCAGTTTGGAGGAGTAATGAGACCATAGACTGCAGATATGCAGACCTCCATCAGCAGCAGCAGGGACGGCACATAATTGGTCTTGGACTCACACTTTGAAGATATCTTCATCGAAGATTCTAGCTTGCATCAGCATCATCTACCTTGGCGGATTTATACCAGGTTCCTAGCATTCCATCTCTTGTTCTCATTTGCACTTGTATGGGTAGTTATCAGTCCTAAGTCGCAAGAAAAGAAACTGAGAATTAGTCCTTGTAATCAGTCTATATATTGGTTCTTCAACAGCATATTGTAATGGACTTAAATGAGAATTGAATTAGATTTGGGAATGCATCTTTTGGACAGTATTCTGAGAATGTCTGCTAAGTGTTTGACTTAAGGACAGCAAGAAGTTATGGGCCCCATTTGCCTTGATATGTTGTGGTTATTGTTTACAATTATTTCTATGATATTCTATCATTGTTGAGGCTCAACTTTCATTAAAATTGTCTTAGATTATCCTTGGAGTCTTACTGAAACTGTGAACTGCAGATTAGACCATGATAGTCAAGTGTTTGATGAAATGTTTAAGTGAAAAACATTAGGATTTCATATCAGAACTTAGCAGAGATATTACATGGCAGAATACTGACATATAATGAAATTGTGAGAAAAGTAATGAGGACACTGCCTAGATCTTATAAACCTAAGTTGTATGCTATTGAAGAAAGATATAACATGGATACATATACCTTGGATCAACTTTGTGAATTGCTATCTGCCTTTGAGATATTAGAGTTTGAGGATCGGAACATTGTCAAGAAGGAAGCTGCATTCAAAGCTACCAAGAAGATTTAAGATGTATGTAAAACAAGTAATGATCTAGATGATGTTGAAGCAAACTTTGTGAGAAGACTAAAGAAAGGATCTGGAAAATACAAAGGTAAGTTGGCCTTCAAATGTTTTAATTGTGGAAGAATTGGTCATTTTGCTGCTACATGTATTTTTCGGGGAAGATAACTATAAGAGATCAGATGATGATAACAAAAGAAAGGATAATTATAGAAGAGAAGACGAAAACAAAATAATGGATGATAGAGACAAGCCTAAAAGAGTTTTTGTTCAATGGAGACCTATTTCTTTGAAGAAGATTGTGATGACTCACATGATGAATCATTATTTTTGGCCATAGAAGAAAAGGATAATGAAAGGTCTGGTACTCCGCATGATGAGAAGGATAGTGAAAGATCAATGATGGTGAAGACGACATTGCATGCAAAAGTGGAACCTAAAGCTTGGATTATTGATTTTGGATGCTCAAATCACATGACAGGGTGCAAAAGGAAGTTCATAGACCTTGAAAAGTATGATGGTGGTGTTACCCATTTTCATTCTCCAGCTCAATCAAGTGGAGCTGGTCAAGTTTTATAGTTTTAAGGGGACATGTCTGTTGTTTGTGTTTTGCCAAGAGATACTATAGAATGCCATAAAAGAGTTCCAGGTAAATGCAAGTGTTCACAACCAATCAAGAACCATACAACATTGCATATTTGAAAAGGCATTTTTCTTTATTCATAAATGTCAAATGAGATGCTCCCACACAAGCCGTGGGAATGACTACCTATGATGCATTATACAAGAAAATGATGCTTGTAAAAACAAAATATAAACAAAGATAAGGGATCCGTCATTGCCTCGTAATGACGAACCCCCTGCAGTTGAGTAGCTTCATATCCAGCTCCTTCGCAGAAGTCCCCTGCTGCTCCAAGTGTCTGCAAAGAGATAAGAGAATTGTATTAGAGCTCGGGATACCATATCCTTGCATATACATCATCAATGCATGCACAATCCACTCCTACAATGCATTATACCAGTCCAATCATTGTATGTATCAGAAGCAACAAGAAACATATCTGAAAACTCATAGTTTTGTCTAACAATTTGTCCAATGTGCAGATACAGGTAAAGTTTTATCGCTGATTACTTCATTTAAATATCAGCATGTGGGAAAAATGGGCTCCCATGAGGGTTGACCTCAGCATGTATGATATTAAGGACAGATTATTATGACATCAGTGAAACAATCCTTACCCGTCTCTACAGTGGTCACAATAAAAGAGTACCTGTCTCTCATGGCAATAGGCTGATAGGAACATGAGAGTCCTAAATGTCAGTACCGACATACTGTCATAAACGAGGGGCACTCATTCACGGAGACCATCATACAAGAGAATTAAAGAAGATTGCATGATCATCACGATAATTGTAGTTAAGAAGGAAAGCTCATCATTTAATGTGTCAATATCGAAGAGGTGCCATTACAGTGTTCCAGGAAAGCTACATTTCAACAGTTATGAGGCTCAAAACAACAGGTACTGAAAACAGAGTACAAGTTTTGGGTGGTTAAAGATAGCATGATCGGGAGTAGTCTCAAAGGCACAAAGAAATAGAGTATGCACTCCTATCACACAAAGGACATGCATGAAAAGGCATCTGAAGCATTACAACAGTTTGAGAATAGAGATAGGCATCAAGGTTTGAGAATGCATTCAAGAGTCCTATACACCAGTGATAGATCCTCAGGGAAGCACTTTACCAATAGAGAACAAAGTGATGCAGCCATAGGCAATTACAGTAGGGAGTAATGATTGGCAAAATCAAACAAGTACTTAAAAGGGCTATGGTGATTAGAGTCTGTACTGATTATATTTCCGTTAAGTGTAATAGAAATATCAGTTGCAGCAGAGACTAATGCAGTCATAAGAGCAGTATCTTCAAGACAAAGTATGAAGAGCTGAAACCTTCAACTTGGAAATCCACAGTGTTCAACCATAGTGAGAAGTTTCTAAACAGCCATGAATGATAGTGAATATAATACATGGTACATAGCGTCTTCAAAGCCTCACAAAATGATGGAGGATAGATTATGATGTGCCTTCAAGATAGAGATAATATGGAAGACACAACATCGAAAAGAACAAGGCTCTAGGAGGTTGTCATTTTCAGAAAAAGGTAATAAGAATCCAAGATCATGTTGAAGAAGACAATGCATTAAAGG
This sequence comes from Cryptomeria japonica, assembly GCF_030272615.1. Taxonomy (NCBI): domain Eukaryota; kingdom Viridiplantae; phylum Streptophyta; class Pinopsida; order Cupressales; family Cupressaceae; genus Cryptomeria; species Cryptomeria japonica. Next base: position 400,579,898 of record NC_081407.1, read on the forward strand.
ATTATTACAATCCTTTCACAATATCATAAGGAAACCAAAGTGTGAAAATATAGCACACAATCCCTTTCTACAAGTCAAAAGATTCGAGAACAGTGAGCTTTCAAAGGATGATAGCAGCCAATGCTATGAAATAAGAAAGTGCAGCCATAAACACAAAATAATTATGGCAAGAAATCATGAGAACATCCATAACCCAATACAAAGCAGTGAATAGATCAAAGTTGCAGTGGTAATGACAACCATGAGGAAGATGAAGCTGGGTTGATAGTAGAATGACATAAGATTCTTGAGAGTGATAAGAGACATGAAAATGTTATATGATAGTCCTATGAGAGGCACAAACACTTCTGCTTTAGAAGTCAAGAGAGGCTTTTTGTACCACATGTGCAGTCCCTGTTCTACAACATGGATGCACAGTGATATCAACTTGAAAAGTGAAGGCATGAGCAAGTTGAGAAAGCAGGGAGTCCCTTAACAAGATCACAATGACAGTCCCCCAACAAGTTCATGATCAGTCCTATGAAAGACCAATGCAAAAGTCTAGAATAAATTGGATGTTGGAGACACCTAATGACATGCTCAAGGTAGAGAGTAAGCATGCACAATAAAGTGGTGGTATTGGTAAATTTCAGGGTCACTGTTAAGGAATTAGTCAAACAATGCAAGGAAAGTACATGTGAAAGGAAAAGGGTCTTAAAGAGGTAGTGATACAAGTGATAACCATGAGCACTTTTTTTGGTCACCCTAAAGTTAGATGTCTTTCTATCAGCTATCAAAATCATTTCTTGTAAAAAAATGATTTTCTTAACATAGTTTGGTTTTTTGGATAAGTCACAATCTATATGGCATTGGAGGCACAAATTTAGGGAAAGAAGAGACGGCATGATAAGTATAACTGTTAGTCCATGTACAAGAGGAGGACAGTATGGGTTTAGAAAGGGACAGTCACTGAAATATGACAATATAGATGACATACAAGAGCATTGACAGTCATCATAGAAGGATATCTTCATGCAGGCAAAAGACAGTCTCAAATGTGAGGAAAAGGATATGTGTGATGAACAATAGAAGCCATAGATACAAGGATGACAATCACCACAAAACTGGTAGTCTGAAAGGTCAAATGCACAGTGAATAGATTATTCATGGATGCATGACAATGAATTCATATGGAGAAAGATTCATAAATATTCAAATTGCAGCCCAGCCAAATAAAGATGAAAAAGACAATGACTGAAAATGACCATGTATTGGAAAAGTACCCAAGAAATTTTTTGAATTGCAACTTTTTTTTATTTTAAATCAAAATAGAGTTCGAATTAAACACAGCAAATGCAAGGAGAAAACACTATACAGCAATGCCATATCCTTTACAGTCTTTTTTCCAAGTAAACTGTACTCAGAAATCAAATCATTTCTATGTGCACTTGAAGCGGCCATTAATGGCAGAAAAATCTACGAGAAATTCTTCCCAAGAGGCCCTCCAAGCCCTGCGATTTCCTTCATGGCGGCAAGGATAATGGCGTCTACATCAAATAAAGCTTTCCAGAAACCCTATAGAGATTCAAAACATGGCGGTTGACAATTTATTTTATCTTTCCAGATTTCATCAGCAAAAAACCTTCAAAAATCATGGTGCCCAAACCCTAACATGGCGGCAGCAAGAGAAATGGAGAGATATCATGCAATATGAAGAATAGAATGAGGTTTTTAGGGTTGAAAATTCCCTAAGTATTCATCGAATGGCTCAAGGCATTTTTGCCTTTGCTTTTTATTTATTTTGCCTCTCACTAATAGCCCCTTTGAAAGCATATGGGGTGGTCGATATTTTGTAATTGCATCCCCTTGTCTTTGTAAATAAAAGAACATATTTGTTAAGTGATTTATAGATTTATCACTTAATAATATTTTCTTAACATATTAGTTTAGTGATAAATTTATAAATCACTTAACAAATATGTTCTTTTATTTTGATGAAAATTAAGCAATATTAATAATAGAAATAATAAACCTATTTATTAAAGTGACTTATTAATTTATCACTTTATTAAAGAACTTTCATATTTTTATTTTTATATTAATAAATGGTGTAATTAAAATATTCATTAAAGTGATATTGATAAGTCACTTCATTAAATATTTTTTCTTATTACATGTATTAATATTTTGACTTAATTGTACAAATGGAATTAAATGAATATTTGATAAAGTCTTAATAATTATAGATCACTTTATTAGATATTTATTTGCATTTATTAGGAGGTCAAAAAGATATTTTTGCATTAATGAAGGCTTGCAGGCCTGTCAGATGATATTTTGGGGCCATTTATGGTGCAGTTAGGATCTTTTATGGCAGGGCAGGGGATGGCCTGACTTTCTGCTCAGATATTTTCCCTTTTTGACCTGTTTTAGGTCTTAAAAAGGTGGATTTTTGGTTTTGCTCGCCCAAGAGGAGGTGGAGTTATATATTCATTGTTTGCTTTTTGAAAAGGATATATACCTCTTGCAATCTTCATTATAGGGGTTCTTTTTTGTTCATCTTTTGGCAGCCTGTAACTTTGAGAGTTCTTTCTGCAGAAGTGAATAATATTGTAACACATTTTCAGAAGTAATACAGATTGGTGACACCTTTTGCTGTGATAGTAGCTTGTGCCTTCTCATATTTCTGTTTTTGTGTGCTTAGTGTTGATGCAGTTTTAGGTGATGTCTTTTATCCTTGTGATTGTGTTGCTGTCAGCACCTTTATGCGGAAATTTTTAATTATTTGCAGGTCATAGGTTGTGCCTGTTATAAGAGTAACCACAGGTTGTGAGAAAACATTTGAGATTCTTATTTTTCAGCCTTATGAAGTTTTAATGCAGAGGTTATGAGTTTCTGAGTTGTGCAAGAGTTCCTTTTATTACTGGTCATTTTGTGTGTTAATCAGTTTGTCCAAATTTTCAGATATTCATTTTGGTGCATCACCTATTAAGATGTAGTTTTCAGTTTATGTTTTTCCTTCTCACTCTTTTCTCAGCAAAATCATTAAGTTTAGGTGATAATAGTTTTAGGAAGCCGACCTTCTCTGGAGGTTCTTTCCAATATAGGTGACCCACAAACCTGGAAAGATCCCATGTTTCTTCAGAGTACCAAATTCTGCAACTTGGTGAGGGTGCAACTTTGATAGATAACAGGTGGATTAGTGAAATTTTTAAGGAATGTCAGATGGGAAACAAACAAGGAACAAAGTCAAGAACAAGGATTATTCTATTGCAAGACCTTTGGAGTTGATTCATACCAACCTATGAAGACCTACAAGGACAAGAGGACTAAATGGTGAAAGGTATTTTATGTTGCTCATTGATGACTATTCTAGAATGACATGGGTTACTTAAAAGAAAAATTAGAAGCACTAGATAGGTTTAAGGTGTTCAAGTCTATGGTTGAGAATCAAATAGAAGTTAAGATCAAATGTTTAAGGTTTGATAGAGGTGGAAAGTTTACATCAAATGAATTTGATAGATTTTGTGAAGAGCATGGTATTAGAAGGCAATTGTCTACACCTAAAAACTTCACAACAAAATGGAGTCGTTGAAAGAAAGATTAGTAGTCTTGTCGAAATGTCTATAACTATGTTGAAAGATACTAACCTATCTAATGTGTATTGGAAAGAAGATGTGTATATTCTTAACAAGGCACAAGAGTGAATCACATAATGACACTTTATGAGCTATGGCATGGAAGATTACCTATAGTCAAATATTTTAGAATCTTTGGAAGTAAGTGCTACATCAAAAGAGATGAAGAAGATTTGGGAAAGTTTGATGCAAGATCTAATGAAGGAATAATTTTGGGATACTCTACAAGAAGGCATACTGGTGCCACAACGAGAGGCTCAAGAAGATGGTGGAAACTACAAATGTCAGAGTAAGTGAAGAATGGAATTAGGTTACATTGGAACTTGAGATTGAGATAAAAGATGCCCCCATTACTACATAAGAGAAAGACATTCCGGAAGATAAAGAAGAATCAAATACAAAAGAAAAGGAACTTGAGAAAGCACTTAAAATAACTACAAAGTATGCGCAGAAGAATCATTCAGAAGATCAGATCATTGGAGGTAAAGATAAAGGAGTTTAGACTAGAAGAAGATTTGCTGAGGCCAAAGAACAATCAAATTTCTGTTATCTAAAGGTGGAGCCAAATATTTTGGTAGAGGCTAGCAAAGCTGATGGATGTATGAAGGCAATGGAAGAAGAACTAAATTAGATAAAAAAGAATCAGACATGGGAATTGGTACTTAGATCGGTGGACAAGAATGTGAAAGGAACAAAGTGGGTGTTTGGAAACAAGACAAATAAAGATGGAGAAGTCACAAGAAACAAGGCAAGACTAGTATGTAAAGGCTAATAACAAGTTGAAGGTATAGGCTTTGAGGAGATTGCTGCTTCGGTAGCTAGGATAGAAGCTATAAGAATATTTCTTGCATATGTTGCCTACAAGAACTTTAAGGTATATCAGATGGATGTTAAGTCAGCATTCTTGAATGGACAACTTGAAGAAGAGGTTTACATCGAACAACTGGACGGGTTTCAATTGTCAAAAGATCCAAATATGGTTTGCAGACTCAAGAAGGCATTTTATGGACTTAAGCAAGCTCCCAGCATGGTATGCAAGGCTGGACAAATATTTGTTACAACAAAACTTCAAAAAAGGTATTGTATATAGTAATCTTTATTTCAAAATTGAAAGTGGGAAACTATTGATAATGGTTGTATATGTTGATGATATCATTTTTGGTGGAGATGAAGATGTTTGCAAGAAGTTTGCAAAAGAATTGTAGAAAGAATTTGAGATGTCAATGATTGGTGAGTTGTCATTTTTCCTTGGTCATCAAGTAACACATCCAAAAGATGGCATTTTCATTTCTCGGACCAAGTACATCAAGGAGATGTTGAAAAAGTTTGGTATGAAGAACTGTAAGCCAGTTGGAACTCCCATGGTTACTGGTTCTCATTTAAGAAAGGATGATGAATCTCTAGAAGTGGATCAAAAGCTTTACAGATCTATGATTTTGTAATGAAAGATGCATAAAATATCAGCTGTCTATTGTATGTTTTTTTTAATGTATAAACATATCAGTTGCTGCCACTATTGTATCTTGACATTAAATAGCAGCAAGGGTTTGTGTTGGTAATTATTTGTGAAATTGTCAATGAAATGATGATGCATGACAACTATTTGTTAAAAAGTCCATGAATTGTTCAACACTTGCAAATGTTTGTGAATATGCCCATTATAATGAAAGATAGTTGCAGCTGTTCCTAAGCACTAAAATTAGAAATATTGATTGGGTCAAAGTTCTGCCAATTATTTGGATGTAGGAATTCAAAAAAACTTACTAGTTTGTTGAAATATTTTGACAGGGACTTAACAATTAATCCCAATCCTAGCAATTTTAACATTATTTCTGACATAGTACATAAACTTAACTTATAACAATCTTGGTGACTAAATAGATTTCACCAATGTAAAGCCATTCAAGAGCCAAATTTTTCTTTCTAACAGCAGTAGTAATTGATAGTTTAAACTTTATGCAGAGTCCAGACAAAGTCAGTCAAGCAATCACATATATTGTGCATGTGTACTACATGGATATAGTAAATCCATATTTCATTGCATTAAAAATAATAAAGAAAATGATAGATATTTCTCCACATATATATTCAACCAAAGGTTACCTATAAGAGAAAAATAGTGCTGAAACCCCTTAAAGGTATGTTTTCATATCTATTTCTTCTTATAAAAAAGAATAACCTAGCTAATTATATTTGAATGCAGCCTTATGAGACTAAAAATTAGCAAAAGCACTTTAGAATGTATATTGTTTGAAGGAATTACACTTGCCTTGCAAGGTAATTGGATTTCAGTTTATAATGAGTAATACAATTCGTATGTAATAGATTTTGGGGGATATGACGTATTTATCAAAGAATAAATCATGAGGATTTTTAATGTTTTTAATATAGCTAGTATTATTATGTACTCTCTAAATGCTCCATTAGAGTTAGTTTTAGTATTCCTTTTAGAGCTTCATATGTGAGTCACCACATTTAGGCATTGATTTTGAGTTTTGGTTTCCTTAGTGATTCTTTCAGTTATTCAAGATGCTAGTTGTTTTAGAGAGCATCTTTCTCTACATGGCACTTATCGCATTTCAAATACATATAGAAACAGAATGCTTGAGAATCGGTTCTTTATTTTACATAGTCGGATTCAATGTTTGTAAATTTTTTCTTTTGGATTAGTTTAATTTTTTCATCCTTCTTTTAACACAGCATTTATATCATAGTAATCAGTTTTTGAAATTTAAAATTTACGTTGATACCTTTAGTTCTAGAAAAAAGGTTACTTCTGCAATTCAAAAAATCCGAATCCTAGAAAAATTATAGCAGAATACATGAGGTCAAATTCAAAAGTCTCCTTTTAGTGTTTGCTTGGGCAATTTCATCATAGTGAGGTTATAAATAATTTTGATCTCGTATTATACTTCCAAAATGTAGGCAGTTCCTGTTTTGGATTTCTATATTCTACAATGCTTTTGATGTTATACAATATAATAGAAACTATATTTTTTGGACTTGAATTTTCTTCCTTCTAATGTGGATTTATCAATTTTTTATTTTTTTTGCATACACAAGAATGCTATTAATTGTTTTTTGTACATTTCCTTTGTTGACAGAGATCTCCATGGCAATAAATTGGTTGGTGCAATCCCCCCTCAGATCGGACGGCTTAAAAAGCTTAGGACATTGTGAGTTGCCTACTGAAACTTTGGAAGCACCATGCTACCATGTACTTATTGTTTTTAAGCCATGTAATGGATTATAATTATGTTAACACATGGGTGCTTTTCTTGGTTGTGTTTTGTGTACTTTGTGCAGACCAAAGTTGTTGACTCTCTTATAACCATCACAGGGACAATAAACAGTAATAATTTGACCAAACTAAGCATTTATTGGTTTTAGTTGCTAGTGGGGTAAATGTTTAATGGCCTTTAACCAAATATCTATAGGTACAATCATTCCCTTTTCTTTTGCCGCCTAGATTCTCAATACGAGTTATGGCCATTTTTAGTATAGTTCAATCACTATTATTTATCTGTTAGGCAGCATAGTTGACATCTATATCAGCACTACACTTTGACTCAATATTAATTCTAACATCCACCTAAAATCATTACCATGAGCTTGTAGTCAACCATTAGTGGGCCCACCCCTACCCTTGTATCTAGAGGCCCATCCCAACCTTAATATCTAGAACTCTGCCCCTACCTCTATATCTAGCCTTTCTTCTTTGGTGGGACTAGATTTTTCTTATTGGGTCAGTTTGTAGAGTGAATGGTTCAAACAGACGTGGGTTTGTCTTTTGGTTCATTGGATGAGACCAAAGATGCTCGCAATGTCCTAGGGCCCCCCATTGTTTCCGTATGCTCCTATTGTATCCACTATGGGCCGAAACCATGCTCAAAGTGGATGCTCTCTCAACTATAGTTGCTGAAAAGATGCAAGGAGGCAACTTGGCAGGTTCCATTAAGCTCACCCAACTCCTATCTGTTGATGTGTTTTTTAGAACACCTCAAACACAAAATAAAATACTTTCTATCCTCTCTTGAACAAAGAAACCTCATATGCTAAACAATGTGATCAAATAAGGCAATTTCAAGGTTTACAACACAAACAATCGACTTTAAATTCTAGATAGACTTAGTGTATGTGATGTGATAATGCTAGCAATCACAAAGGGACTTATGCTTTGAATCACATCTGGAACATGGAATCTAACTTAACTAACTTGGAAAAATAAAAGACAAAAGTATGAAGAGTTAACAAATCTAATCTAAACCTAAGGACAATGATGATAAAGGATAGTGCTTTGATAGATGGATTCCTTAATCAAGCCTTGGTTCACCATGAGGAAACAACTACACAAAACTAATGCAATCTCCAAAGGAAACGAAGGATTTTCATACCGTGAACATTCATTTAAATACCCAAGAATGGTGCAATTCAAGTGAACATCCACAATCGAACTAGTGCTAAATCAGGTTTAGACTATCCATACACTGCTATTTGCAATCAACAAATTCCAAATGGTATGAACCAGAATTCCATCACATATCATTACATTTCTCCATTATAATTAATGAACTTCAATTAAAATTTGAGAAGTAACAAGAAACCATGCAAAATGTTGAAATAACACATAAAGATCCACCATACTTTAATGAAAATCATGTATTAATTTCATAAGTCTTGGCAACAATTATTGGCTTACTCCTCCTATTCTATTGCTAATTATTGTTTATGTACCTTTACAAATGAGAAGGTAATGCCTTATATAGAGATCCCTATTACAGTTCAAGGGCCCAAATTGATTTGGAATCAATGGTCGAGATTACAAGATGAAAGCCTAATTAGGGTTAGTTATAACTTATAACTAACTCCTTTTCGACCAATTAGAAAATCATATTTCTTAGGACAAATGTCTCTCTTAGAATTCGGACCAATGAGAAATGAGGTTAGGTACATGGAACTTAGTGCCTTCCACATGGGTAGTTATCCTCTTTGTAGGATGAGCCAAGTACATTGAACTTGGACGCCTTGACTTGAAACCTCCTGATTGTTTGAATGTGATTAGGCACCAACTGCTTGCTCCTTGTATATCATCACAAAGAAGTCCTTGAGTTTCAAGCAATATCTCTTGATACTCACATTTCCAATTGTTTGACTGATTGTGGTGATTCATATTCCCAAATTGCATCATCTTGGGTGATCAAGTTTCTAACTCTGCTTAACTCTTCTGAAACTATCTTTCTTTATTCCTTGATCACACTTCATTGTACATCTTCTTGCTTGGGAATTTTGAAATACCTCTTCACTTTGGAATGTAGACCTAGTCTTGGAATTTCCTTTATGAATTGCTGAGTTCCTTGGTGCAATTCTTGATTTCATTCTGTGAAAAGCTTCTTAATGTATCTTCTATCTTTGGAAATTATTTGTCCTATAGTTGTAGTTTCTTGATTCCCTTGACGTAGAGCAATCTCACATGTTGAACTTGGGATCTTGGATTTCCGAAGGAAATTCAAGATTTGTAGTAGTATCCCACTTTATCATCCTTTTGAATTCATTGTCGAATGGTGAATATCATCCTCATCTTCACAGTGTTGTCCTTGCAAGTGTATCCTTCTTGCACATAAATGGCTGCAATTATTCTTCATCCTTTTACTTCAGCCAAAGCTCTTCATCGAGGTCTGATACCAATTTTAGGCCCTAGAATACAATACAAGAAAGGATTGACAAATGAACAGGATTGGACAAAGAGGAAAAATATTTAATGAAAGCTTCATTTCATTCAATAAAAATGTACATATTTAACAATAAGTAATGACTGTTCAGTTCATCTTCTAGTGCAGGTAAGATATATAAAGCATAAAGAATTATCCTACTTCTCCTAGGATTTTGTACATTATTTTTACACCAGCAAGGGCTCAATTCTTCCCTTTTGTGGTTGTTTTTATGAAATATTTTGTTTTTCTTGTAGATTTGTTATGGTTTGGTTCCATTTGGATAAAGATCTTTTTTTTTCACATTATTAAAGATCTATGTCATGTTTCACTTTTTTGCTGTTTTCTGAAATTTATAAGCCATTATATTATGTTTTTTTTACTGTAATGCAAAAGTTAATTTGTAGTTGCACTTTTTGGCAGGAATCTGAGGTGGAACAAATTGCAAGATTCAATTCCACCAGAAATAGGCGAACTGAAAGAATTAAGGAACCTGTGAGCTCTTATTACAGTTTCTGCTCTATTCTGATCCATTTCTTTTTATATGAAGTTCAACTCCTAAAGGAAAAACTAAAAAATGGCATCTGATTTTCACTTTCTATCATGTTCATAAAGTTATGTTGTTAATATTTTAATAATTTCTAATGGTGTATCATGTGAACAGATATTTGAGTTTTAACAACTTGAAAGGGCCAATACCAAAAGAACTTGGGAATTTGCCTGAGCTTCGCTACCTCTATCTTCATGAAAACCGTCTTGCAGGTCATATTCCTTCAGAACTTGGAAATCTTCGCCACCTTCGCCACTTGTAATTCGTTGAACCTGAATCTGAATGATTTGCCTTCATTTTCTTTGACTTATATAATTTTGTTTTTTATGGGACTATTTATTGAGAGTATGGAATTTTTACTGTTAAACCTGCATGTTTATTACGTTTTTGGAGGAACATCAAACTTACGAGGCCACTGAGAGTATGCCTTCTGTTTCCAGGGATGTGAGTAACAATCGTTTGGTGGGGACAATAAGGGAGCTTATCCGCACAGAAGGCTGCTTTCTCTCTTTGCGTTATTTGTGAGTAGTGTACATATTTCCTTGTATAGGCAATCCTATGCCAAAAGAAATGATGCATTAGACACCAAATTATGTCCTTTGTAAAGTGAGAAAAATCTAAAAAGAATTATAACAGGGCAGATATAGTTCAAGCACTGGGTAAACATCCATCACTGTGCCATAGTTCTATTTCAGGTAATAATTCTTGGATCAGAACAGAAAGTAAGCAACCTAACAGAATCATAAAGGAGTTGAAGACTTAGTACAATCAAAATATCTAGCATATGAATCTTAAGGAAATGCAACTTCTCAACAATCCTCCATAACTACATGATTTATTAAGCAACTATTATAGGATTTATAATTATTATTCATCTTTTTTGGAGGTTAAGTCAACAGTAGTTGCTTTTTGCTAGATTAAATAATAGCACCTAGGAAATCAGTGTCTTAATCTGGCTATTGAGATATATGTTAGCGATTGGGAAAGAATTACCATCAAAACCATTCTTAAGAGCTGAATGCCCTTAAGATTTAATGCTCAGATTTTTTCTCTGGTGCATGATAACATACATGCCTTTTATATTATGGGATCCCAATGATATTATGTTTCTATTGGTGACTTAAAACAAAACCAGCCTCATATTTTTTACATTTTTTTGGGTGATCTCATGAAATTTTTTTGGATGTTTTCTACTTTAGGTAAGCTATTTAGCAACATCCTGACATCTTTGGGACATTTAGAGATGTGATCAAGCCGCTTAAAATGTTTTGGGGACATAACGACTTTTCCACATCAATAGTCACTGGAAAAAACAACAAATTTGTCAAAAGAAAGAAACACAAGTGGAATATTTTCAAATTTTTATTTTCATGTATACGATTTCATATTCATTTTTCAATGTTTAATCAGTATTTGAATTCAATTAATGTTGAACCTTTTTTGTTCAATTTCAATGTTTAATGTAATAGATGCCCGTTTCAAGTTCAGCTCTTTTGAAATATTTAATGATGTTTAGTTGTTTAATTATACAATTGTAAAGCTGTAAAATAAGTGTATGTATTTTTGTTTTATTTCTAATATGTATGTTATTTTCCATCCGTTGGCTGATTGTTCCTCTACTCTCCCTAAAACCTTTCTTTTTCCATTCTAGAAATGCATTTGTATGTCTTGTTGTCATGGAAACTCAAAGAAACATTGCACATTTCAAACAACTTAACTGTGATAAAAATTAAAATCCTATTGCTGTATGGATATTTTAAATATTATACCTGCCCATCCATCAGATAAATTAACTGCAATGATTATGATTTATGAAACTACAAGTTTGGAGTTACAAACTGAACATTGAAAAGGAAATTGCCAAATGAAAATGCTTAGCTGCATTGTGTTGATGGCTTAATAACCGAAGTCATCATTAGATGGAATTCCCCTAAATTGTTCGTTATCACTAGAATTGATGGGTCCATCTAGCTCTTACAATGGGAACCCCACCAATTCTAGTCATATATCATGGTCCTTCTAAACCTACCTTGGCTTCTCAAGTTCTACATTCCACCATACAATTAAATTATCTTGGTACTTATTTGTGTTGCAGTCAATGAAATGCAAGGCACTATGTACAATAAATACAACTTTTTTGCTTTCCCAATGGTGAATATGTTCCTCTTAATAAGTTAGATACCAACCCCTCTTCATAGCTAAGGAACTAATACAAGAAGACACACAAAAGGTTATTTTCTACTGCAAAGGAATCCCTATATAACGATTACTATTTCTTTGGGTTTTCTTGCACCTTAGTGCATCTATCTATCTCAACAAAAAATCTTGTAGCCTTGGAGAGAAGCAAATCTAGTCCACTAATCCCTATTTGTTGGAGCATCCTCCACATTGTACATTTTTGCAAGTGCCTTAATGAATCCCTTCACCTCCTCATCATTATTAGAAATGATTCTTTTGCCATTTCCACAAAAATAAACTAGATTCACTACGTATATGAGTATTTAAAAGGATTTTTTTTCTTCTCCCCACCTCTATTGAATGATTAGTTGAATATGGTTGTGATCAGTGCTCCGAGGATGCGTCCCTTGTGTTTTTAGCCTTGTTCCCTATAGGGGACATTTTGGGAACTCCGGGATGCCTCAAAAATGCCCCCCAATTCCCTATAAGCCTTGAAAATCAGGAATGTCCCCCAAATGTGTGGGAAATGGAAGGGTACTGTTGACGTGTCTAAAGTCGTGTCGCTACAACTCTCTACCGGCCAACACATAATAGAATTTACTAGTTGAGTATCCTATTCTCTCTTGAAATAAGGAGATCCCTAATGCTGTTTGGATTGATCATTTGGGCATGACCTCAATGTTTCGGTTGTCAGGTCTTGAGTGCAGGATAACTCAACGGTATGATGTGCTTTGCTGGATACACAAAGGGGACTTATGGTTAGGTAGAATCGGTTCTGTTTGTATGGGTTCCCTAGGACAACATGTTCAGAAAAATAGATAGAAACCTTGAAAAAACCAGATTAAACATCATCAGCTAATGAAGCACAACTCTGTAAAAACTAGTGCAATCTTCAATGGGAGTTAGATTTTCATGCTATTAAACATAAACACAGAATCGATATTCATTCATTTAAATGTTTAATAACCGAACAAGAGCATAAAACTGGTTTAGATTAACCATGCAAGAGGAAATGACAATCAGTCAATCCTTAATGGTGTAAACACTAAGGTTTCTATCAGATATAATCCTAAAAATACCATCTGAAATTAAACTACATAATAGGAAAAATAAAAGATGAAGAAGGAAACCATGCACTCACAAAGAAACTAGGCAGCTTTAATATCCATTAATTCTGCATAAATTTCGCCAGTCTCAGCAACAATCTTAAACTTCTTACAAAATGAGGGAGAAACTATCCCTTATATAGACTTTCAAAAATGGATGAATGGCCAAGATCGAATCTTACAAGTGGCCTAGATTCATCCTATAAAACATGGCTGCCCATACCTATTGATGAAGAACAAAATATCATCACCAACCATCAACTAACTAATAACTAACAACTACCCAACATAAAGTTGCTCCAAAAAGTGCACTTGCACGGAGTTCAAAATCTACAATGACTTTGGTAGTTGGAAAGAAACTATATCCTGAAAAAGTGCACTTAGAATTTAAAAGAAACAAATACTTTTTAGGAAACCACTTTTTCTTTCCCCGAGGCAGACTCTTTCTCTAGAAATTCAACTTCTCCTTGCAAGTAGTCCTTCCAGATATCCCGATCTGCTTCGTGTTCTATCCGAACGTAGTTCTGGAATCTTAACCACAACTCAAATAGTTTCGTTCCTGGAGGCATAGGAAGATTAAGCATTTTGTACTGAATACCCTCTTGGTGGTTATCTATATTCTTCAGCTCTTCTCTCCAATATGATTTATGAGCTTCAAAATGCAATATGTCTTCTTGTAGCCCACTAGAAAATTCCAGGTCCTTCGTGGAGTAGGTGATTTTATCGGTTTTCAGCCTATCCTCCCACCGTGGTCGTATCTCATTATCTTTCATGCTACTCTTCCAGCTAGGGACCATCGATCTGAGGATCTTTTCACCAACATCCTCCATGCTTGACAAAGCTTCCTCGCACTCATCTTGCACTTTGTTGATGTTGCCCATCATGTCATTCTTCATGCTGAGAATCCAACACAACTCCTTGAAAGTATTGATGTCATAGGGATCTAGGATAGTATGTAGTGTGGGGATCTGAGTGTGGGTCCAAAATAGAGCCTTCATGAGGGGCAATGCCTTGGTAATCACCTCCTCAGCATTGAAACATTCTTTTTTAGCTCAAAGACTTTGACACGAGTGGATTCCTTGTGGAACGCCATTTCTTGCACATCTTTTATGATCAACTCTCCCTTTTTCTTAATGCCCCGAATCCATTCCCTGACTGCCTTGGCAGTGTCACGCACTCCTTCAAATTCAGCTGTATTTTTTTGTGCTAACGCCAATGGAGGAATGTGGAACTCAACGGTATGCTACAGTGGTCTTAACAAGTGATCTATGTACCCCTCAACTTGCTCAACACGAGCTCAGTACATATCCCTTTCAACAGTTATTTCATCTAGTTGTCTGAGTATATTCTATACGGAGTCTTTGAATTCTTCCCTCTCCTGCTCTTTGGTTGCTCGCCCTATTGGGATGGATGTGACGCTATAGTCAGCCAATGCAACCTGATCTGCCAGTTTGTTTGCAGGCGGGGCAGCAATATGAATCGTACGATTCCTTTGCTTATCCTTGGTAATCCTGGAGTAAGTCTTTGGCTTTTTCTTTCCTTTAGCTTTTATTTCTCCTATCTGAGAGAAGATATCCTCCAGGTTAATTGGTGACATGACAGTCACCTTCCGTTGTGTCTGAGCTATTAACCAGTCCCGAGGGATGGCCTATCTAGATGTGACTACTAAATCCCCACTCTTCTCTTTGGATGCCCCAGTCGATTCACTACCTATCTGTAACTGATCGGTCACAGAAGGAGGAATAGGTGCAATATCCAATCCTTTACTCACGGTTGAGTTTTCTCCCACCTCACTGAGCAACTGTTGGGTATCCTCTAGTAGTGGTTGCTCTTCAGTCCTGTTGGGTTCTTGGGTTCTATCTTCTTCCTTTTCTCCCTCAACCGTGGTGTCATCCTTGTTGCTGCCTTCCTCCTATTGCAACTCATGTCTGCTCCCTTGTGTGGGCTCTTGTTTGTCAGCTCCTTGGTGCAATCTCTTCTTCCTCGACCTGATCTTTAGGTCTATCCAAACCAATGATCCTTGCCTCCATTCCTTGCTGACTTTGTATTTACGGATCATTTGCTTTTGATGCAATAAGATCATCCTGTGAAGGTGGAGTTGGTAGGTGATCAAGTTCAACTACATCATCCTCTGAACTGGGTCCCTTGGATGAGGAAGTGACCTTTGGTCTCTTTATCGACATCTTTTCTCTTCTTGTCCTTTTTGATGTCCGAGTCCCCCTATTGGCTCTTGCCTTCTTTCTCTTTTTTTTCAGGTTTCTCAACCTCCTCTTTTGGCGTGCTTGATGCCTCTTCATCCTCTGAAGATTGGGAATCGAGACTACCCATTATATTATATGTAAATTGGGTTCCCTCATGGGTTAGCCTTTCCATCTCTTGGGATAGCCAGTTATCTATGTATCTTCTTGGGCCCTCCATGACAGCTTCAAAATCCGTGATTGGGTCTTGAGCCCAATCGATGGCTGGTGGGAGGTCCTTGATTGCCTCAAACTCTTGGACTTGCAAGCAATTCCCATAGTCTGTTACCTGATCTAGGACCTGGCGGTACTCATAAAGTCGCATTTGTTGAACACTCAACCTTGAATATTCCCTCCGACAAACTTTAAAGTCATCCGAACACTTGCTCTAGTAGTCCTCAATTGATGCCTTGGCCCTGTAATGCTTGCCATAGGCCTTCTTTCCCAATCCAGCAGGATCAAAGCATTTCCTAGGGAAGTGCTCCTGTAAGCAATATGACACCAGTTTGTCGAATGATTCCTCGGCCTGCACCGAATTCTTGAAGTGCACATCAAGGTTATCCAAGATCATAGGGAAGGTGAATCCTGACTGCTTTTTGTCCCTGAGTATGCTGCCTGCTGGGTGTGCCTGCCTTGCAACCTCCATGAGGACTAATCTATTTGATGGGTAACGCGAAAAACGATACAGTGTTCCCTCAAAGCCTGATATTCTGATGTAAGTGAATCTAGGGAACTGGATGAACCATGCACCATACTTCTGGATCAGGGTGGTAGCCTGCTTTGATAGCCTTATGTGTAACCCTCCTTGCATTAATCTGACCATGCGCATTGTTAAAGCGTCATTCACATGCTCATACTGATCAATTGCATATGCAATGTTATTCTTTTGTCTTTGAGCTATGTCATAGTAGTGCAGCTGAGGGTAGCAGTTGTATACTTTCACTTGATTTGGCCTGTTCCCAATCTCACCTCTTTTGATCAATCCTGGTAGCGGCTGATGTCGAGCAAACATATAGACCAGGTAGAAGGTCATGGCGAAGTACTTTTTCTTTTCGAGCTCAACCAGCTGTGTATGAATGTTATCGCTGATGATTTGAGCCCAGTCAAACTTAGCTTTCCCACCAAAGACTCGTTCGGTAAAGTAGAACATCCAATCCTCAAAGAGATTAGATTGCGGAAGTCCCATGACCCGGCTAAGCAAGGTAACCATATCACCATACTCATTGTGGAAGTCACTTTTGTGGGTCTTTTTGCCGATCCTAGTGCTCGGGGATTTTCTTTCCTTGAACCACTCTTCGTCATAAGCAATTTGGGCTTCGTCACTAGTTACCGTAGAAGCGTGCTACCCCTCAATCCACTTATTCACATAGCTTCATCAATAGTTACCATAGAAGCGTGCTCCCTCTCAATCCACTTATCCACATGGCTGCATAAATACCCCTCAATCCACTTTTTCACAATCTCAGTCTGACCATCAGTTTGAGGGTGGTAGCTGGTGCTAGGAGTCAACTCTGTGCCTATGAATCTAAACAATTCCTGCCAAAATGAACTCATGAACCTGCTGTCACGGTCATTGACAATGGTCTTTGGAAGACCATGAAGCCGAAATACCTCTCTGAAAAATACATTAGCAACCTGTGAAGCTGTATAATCTGCTTCTATGGGAAAGAAATGAGCATATTTAGTCAATCTGTCCATTACTACGTATATGCAATCTTTCCCATGTACCTTGGGAAGTCCAGTGATGAAATCCATCGAAATACTTGTCTGTTTCTGCTTCGGAATGGGTAGAGGTTGCAGCAGACCAGCAGGGTGTGTATTTTCAGTTTTATTTTGTTGGCAAGTAATACACTCCCTTATATGCTGTAAAACATCATCTTTGAGGCCCTTCCAAGTGAACCTCTCTCTAATCTGCCTGTAGGACTTGCCATACCCTCGATGTCCTGCTACAGGAGTGTCATGATAAGCATGTAAAATCTGATTTTTAATTTTAGATTCCAGAACCAAATATATTCTTCCCTTATAGTAAATCACATCTTCCACAACCATGTACCTATCATCCTGAATGATCCCATCCATGATTTCACAAGCATGCTGATTTTTGGAATATTCAACCAAAAGTTGAGATTTCCAATCAGCTGAAATCTCACTTACTGAACAGAGGGCAGCAATAGATGGCTTTCTAGATAATGCATCAACAGCTACATTCTTTTTCCCCTTGACATATTCAATGTCAAAATCATATGCTTGGATCTTACTGACCCATTTCTGTTGCCTCTCATTGAGATCCTTTTTTCTAAAAAGTACTTAAGGCTATGATGATCAGTTTTAACAATAAATTTCCTTCCAACCAAGTATTGTCTGAATTTTGTGAGTGCATGCATAATAGCCAACATTTCTTTATCATATGTAGAGTATAATTTTTCATTGTCTTTCAATTTCCTACTCTCATATACAATAGGATGATGATTTTGCATGAGTATTGCACCCACACCCTCTCCTGAAGCATCACATTCAAGCACAAAGGGTTGGGTGAAATTAGGAAGTGCCAACATAGGACAAGTGCTCATCACCTGCTTAAGCCTATCAAATACCACCTGTGCCTCTTGATTCCACCTGAAAGCCCCTTTCCTGGTGAGACTTGTCGAAGGTGCTGCAAGCTGAGAATAACCTCTAACAAACCTCTTGCAATAAGCACATAGCCCAAGGAAACCACACAACTTTGAAATGTTCCTGGGAGGTGGTCAGTTCTAATGTCCCCTTCTCCGCAGTGATTAGTTTAGTTGGCCGTTAGCCTATTTCGGAGGCCCGTAGGCTAGTCGGGAGCAGAAATTAGGGTTTCCTATTTCTAGGAGGATTCTTTGGTGTTTTCATGGGGTGTATGTGGGAGTTTGACAGTTTGGATTTTGGATTCCTTCTGGGTTTTCAGAGAGCTTCAAGATGGTTCGACATGCATCTGCATCGGGTGACTTTTTCCAGACTTGCTATTTTTAGTAAGTGCGACGGCTGCTCAGAATGTGGTTAAAATCACTTTGGAAACACTTACTATTTTTAGCAGTATGCTATTTTCAGTAAGTACTATTTTTAGCAGTTCTATTTTTAGCAAGATGTTAGCAAGCCTGTTCAGATGGCTATTTCCGACAGGTCAGTTTGAGCAGTTTGTCTTCCAAGCAATTTTTTGGTGCTATTCTGGGCAAGGGTTCTCCAGCTCAGTTCAGTGACTGTTTCTGGCTGGGCAATTCTCTCAGCTTGTTTCCCCATATCCTTGGAGCTTGTTTTGGTAGGTTCAGTATTTGATGAAAAAATTGGTGTTTTAAATTAAATTATAACTTAAGGCAAAGGTTGGATGATTTATTTTAAAGGGATTGCTTAAGTTTTATTGATATCTAAGTCATTTCCTTAATTATATATTAGGCAATTTATTGTTGAGGAAAAATACTTTATAAAGTGAAATGTTAATAAGGCAAGATGGACGCCTTATGGAGAAATAAGTTAATTTATAATATATTTCACTTATCTACCTTGGATGCCACATCATGATTTTATTGTCATTATTATAAAGTATATTTGCTCCTATGAGAAGGTCGACTTGGAGAAAGGAGAAATGAAATGTAATTTCAAAATAATGTGAAGTGAATGTGCATTTGGGTTTGGCGTTCATTTGGAGGGAATGTGAATTTGAATTTGGAGACACAAAGTCTATAAATAAGAGTGTTGGGCTCTTGTTTTTGGTATCCAAGAATTTTTATAATGAAATGTTGCCAAAATGCAGAGTGAAAGCTTCGGGGAATGCTTACCTCCTAGCCATAGCTTGATTTCTTGCTTGCAATACAACAAGAAGTTGAGCCAGAGACTGCTCTTTATTCAGAGGAGTGGATTAAAGATAATGTTGCAGATTTATATATTAGATTTCTAATTTTTGGGAGTGCTGTAGTGTGTTCTTGTTGCTAGTCATGGAGTTGGCTGAAGTGGATTTTGGGTCGCAGGTCTCAGTGTGTCATTCTCCTTGTTCTGGGTATTTCATCTATCTTTCTTTATGGTTTAGGTGATTCTTTTTGCAAGTTTATAGAGCTTAAAATGGTGTTTTGGATTTTATTTTGCAAAATCATACCTTAGCTGGCCGTACCATGTGGCTGAGCGCTTTGGAATGCGTGTATAAATTATTGGGGTCGGTTTGCCATGTTTTGTTGTCCTAGGAATGATCTTCTACCTCCTAGTGATCATTTGCTTTCAGTTTCATGTCATTAGGTTAAGAATTGGGTGAGTTGTGAGTGTTTTAGTGGGATTTGGTGTTGCTGGTCTGTGTGTTTTCAGCGTGCTGGGAGTATATCAGAATTAGAGTTTTTGGTGCTTGGAGTTGGTTTTGGGGTGTGTGAGTTCATTAGCGTGAAGAGAAAGGACTTGGTTTCATTTGCAGCTGTTGGTCATGTTATTGCACTTGGTTTATCACTCTTATATGCTATGATTCATATTGTAATGCTGGTAGTAGTACTAACAACAGTTTCTATTGTTCTTTCTTGTCCCATTGCATAAGTGATTGTGCATTGTAAAGCTGGTTAGTAGTACTAACAACTATCTAATTGGATTATTTTTCTTAGTCCCACTGCATAAGTGGAAGAGGCTGGCTTTGCCGTCTATTTTTTAATATTGTAATATTGTCCTCCCGCTGAACAAGCGGTTGAGTGATTTCATTCTTCAGTTCTTTAGCTTGTCCTTGGTTGGTTTTCCGCCAAGTGATTGCATTGTTTCTATTCCCACTGGAAAAGTGGAAGGGGTTGGCTTGCCGCCCTCTATTGTACTCAGTACTTTTTCAGCAGTTTTACATCTAACAATCCCTGCTACCGTATGCTCTCACCCTCCCAGATTGGGCTCTCGGTGATCAAAAAGTGGAGGGTTACTTACAGCAGCATTTGGTTTTCATTTCCTAACCATAGCAAGTGTTGTGTTGAATGTAATTGTGGAAAAAATTAAGGGGAATATTACATCAGTCAAGAATAGCTTGGATCTTTTCTTGATGAACTTTGACTCCATCCACACCTATCACATGACCCAAGTATAAAACCTCTGTGAGCCCAAATTCACATTTGGACATTTTAGCATACAATGACCGTGATTGCATAATGCTCAACACCTCATCTAAGTGCCTCAGATGTTTCTCTCATGATCTGCTGTAAATCAAGATATCATAAAAAAATACCAACACAAATTTACTCAAATGCTTATTAAATGTATGGTTCATGCATGACTGAAATGTAGCTGGGGCATTAGTGAGACCGAAAGGCATCACTAAGAACTCATAGTGACCGTAATGGCATTTGAAAGCTGTTTAGTGGATATTTGACTCTTGCACCTTAATCCGATGATACCCCGATCGAAGATCAATCTTCAAGAAATAAACTGCACCATGAAGCCCATCCAAGATCTCATCAATGCGTGGAATGGAATACTGATTCTTAATGGTTTTCTTGTTGAGTGCACGGTAGTCAATACACATGCGTAGGGTCCCATCCTTCTTCTTCACCAACACTACCGAAGAAGCAAAGGGACTAGAATGCGGTCTAATGAATCCCATGTCCAAAAGTTCTCTGATGGTCTTCTCTATCTCGTCTCTGTAGGCCTTAGGATGGCGGTATGGAGTGGTCATGACCGACTTTGTTCCCTCTTCTAGCTCTATCACATGCTCAAAGCCTCCAGGTGGTACACCATGTGGTATATCGCCAAACACCACCTCATGCTTATCTAAAATCTGCTGAATATCTATATGATAAGTTTTGCCATCCTGAGATGAAGGTGCCTTAGATGAGATAAAGCATTGTGTAGCCCATAGGATGTCTCAGTGTCTGATAATAGTCTTCATCCTACATGAAGAAACCTCCTTGGGGCCTCCATCTAACAATGCCCTCAATATTCTCTTCTTACCATCAACTAGAAACTCTAACTGCATCCTGCGGTGATCTATGACATATCTGCCAATTCCCTGTTACCACTGCATACCAATAACTGCATCATAATCCTCTAATGGTAAGACATAAAAATCATTAGTCAAGGTGTAGTCTCCCATTTGAATACCGAGCTGAGGAATTCTCCTGGTACATCCCAACATTGCATATTTGCAACCTTCACTCCAAATCTTGAAAATTCCTCGGTCTGTAACCCACGTTTCTCTACTAGGTGCTGATCAATAAAATTGTGGGTTGCTCCAGTATCCACCAAACACACTACCCACTGCCCCTGAATAGTCCCCTTCAGTTTGAAGGTGTGGAACTTAGGATAGCTCGAAAGTGTGGCCATAGTGACATTGGTCGTAGCCTATGCATCTGTAGAATCAAGCTCTATCTATGGTGGCTCAATATGCACTCCCTCATCATCAGTGTCATGTATGTGCTCATCCTCTACATTTGAGCTCACCTCAATGACATGGGCTTTGCCTTTGCCAAGGCATCTATGACCCGGTTCCCAAGGTTCCTTGCAAGTAAAACATAGTTTCTTTCTCCTCAATTCATTTCTAGAATCCTGATCAATCTTAGGCGAAGATGTGTTCCCCTTCTGCGGATTAACAAACTTTTGGAAGGGTTTGGAGTTCCTGGGAAAGTTTTTATTTTGCTGAAAAGTGGAGGGTGGAGGTGTGGTGTCCAAGTCCAAAGTAAGTTGTATGGCCTCCTGCAAAGTCTTAGGCTTCAAAGCCTTGACTAGACCACAAAATCTCTCTTGAACACCCTCTATGAAAAGCATCACTACCCTCCTATCGGGCATCTCAGGCACCATCACTGCTATGCGCTGAAACTCATTAATATAAGACTCCACATGTCTGTTGACGTGTATTTTGTACACCATCTTACACAGAATAAAATACCAATAGGCATCTTATCCTCTCTTGAGAAAATAGTCTCTAACTGCTGAAGATTCGCATAAAGGATCAGTTAGGTAGACTCCAAGGTTCTTTTAGTAGGGTCTCTACGTGTGGACAAGCTTCCAGCGGTATGATGTGATTTGCTGTTTCCTTCAAGGGGTCTTACGCATTCCGAAAGCTAAAGATTTGCTAAACTAAGAAACTATTCAAAAATAACAAAAGAGTAGGGTTTGAAAGAGGCCTAATCTAATCTAACCCTAAAATGACTTCGTGTAGACAAGACTTGGCAAGATTCAACCAACTTCAATTTTGCCATAAGATAACAACTCAATTGAAATTGATGCGATCTTCTAAGGTAACAAAATGATATTCAATGCATCAAAGATCAAAGACACTACCACGAAGGTACATATCCAAGATACAATAATGATTGAAGGTTAAGGGACTCAAAGTATTCTCCAGTCGACCACGCAAGGCGTTCCTACAATCAGCAAGAAGCTAGTGGTTTGGATTACGAATCCTACCAATGATCAAGTCTCACACAATGTCCTTCAAACTAACACACTACTTTGATTGAGCATGATTCAAGTAAGTTAAACAACCATGAAGATAACCAAGAAAGTTGCAACAAAACACCATAACTTCAATATTTTATTGATTTCCAAGTCATCATGTACAACAATTGCTTGAATTCCTCTCTTCAAAACTCAATCTTGCTACAAAATAAAATTGCTTCTAACTCTAATCTCTTAGCTATCTCTCTTCTCTATTACATCAACTATTTACTATTAACTATTACTAAATGAAATGAAAAATGGGGGTATAAATAGCATCCCCAATTACAATGAAAGGTCCAGATTGAAAGTAGATCAACGGTCAAGATCATGACACCTAAACCCTAATTAGGGTTTGTTACAAATGGCCTCCTTTTTACTGAACAATATTAAATACATAGCCAAATATTAAATTTGGCACAAAAACCTAGGAGACATAAACCAATGACAAATAAGATGTCATGTCATCTGTAACAACCTTTCATCTAGAATCTTATTCCCTTTCCAATTCTCTTTCTTGGCATATGCAATGAATCTTGTCACGATTCCTTCGATTTCTGTGATTGGAATCTCGGGAAGATTCTTCATACTCTCTTCCAAGTGGATGACTTGATCAAATGCATCTAGGAGAGCTGCGTCCCATGAAGCTTCAAGTTCTTTCGTTCTTTCAATCAGGAGCATGGTGGCAAACATCTGATCATATTGCTCATCTGTAACATTTGCGTCCTTGCAAAAGATGACCTTGATTCTATCCTCTAATTCCTGCATATCCACATCTGTCTCGACCTCGATCCTTCTGCCAAGAATGGTACGAAGTACCTCAAATACTCTGTCCTGGATCGGATTGATCACCTCCTCAACTTGGCCACATCTAACACTGATGTCCTCGAAGAAAACATTCTTCATATGGAGCAAGGTTGACCAATGAAACAAACTGTGAGATTCTCCCTCCAAGATCCTCTCTTGCGCTAAAACTTTCCTTGATGTGTGTCTAATTACCTTCAAGACAGGAATGATAACGTCCTTGGTATGGGCAAATGCAGCTACTGTTATCATCAAATTGTGGATTATCTCAAGAACTTGGATAGCTTGATGAATAATCTTCATCATCCTTGTTACAAATTCTATGGCCACTGTATGAGATCTATCCATCCAATTACTTGTACGTTGGACCATGTTCCTGAATCTTTCTGCCTCATTGATTGATTGAAGTGGAAGTGCCTGCACTGGTGATCTAGCTGGATCCTGACGTCCCAAAGGTTCATTGATGTGACTGAAATACGTCCTCCATGCACCGACCTCTCTCTCAAGCTTTCTATTCTTCTCCATTTCTTCTCTAAGCTTGTCTTTCAATGCCTCAAATGAGTCGGTGGCATCATCTAAAGTCTGTTCTGCTGTAGAGGGTCCTAGCTCAAATGTCTGTATATCATATTCCTCTGCTAGGATCTCACCTTCATATTTGTCTGCTGCCGGTGTAGCTATCTGCAGTTTTCTGGATGCAGTCTCATCTCGAATCATCTTGGACATCTTGGTAGCCTTTCTCTTTTCTGTTACTTCGTGTGAACGTCCAACAAGGCTCTCTAAATCAATTGCACTGTCCTCGTCCTCTACTACGATCACCTTGGTTAATCTTTCCTTCAACCAATCTGGGATAATCGATCTTGTTTCCTGAACTTGAATCTCTTTATGTACTATTTCTTCTTGTCTGGGAGGAGATGATATTTCATTGTCTTCTTTGTCTTCATCTAACTCATAGTCTTGGAGAGATCCATCTGGTGACCCTTGTTGTGCTCGTCCTTCCTCCTGCCTATCGTTCTGTACCATCGACTCCATGGATTCTTCCACTTGAATTGTTCTCTTCTCAGGTCTAGAAGAAATACCGGATGATTGATCTCTGTTAGCCTCTTGTTTCTTCTTGGAGGACTCTCTCTTTCCAGGTCTTTCTTTCCTCTTCGAACCTCTTAGATGGATATTGCCCTCACTGGCACATCGAAGGTTACCTTCACCTGAATTTCTAGGATTAGGATTGCCTTCACTCACACTAGCTCCACCTTCGGCTGGTTTCTCTTCCAAAGTGAAAGTCATAGCTATGCCTTGTTCTCTCAACTTCTGATGTTGTATGTCAACCCATCTGCGAGTACAAGACAAGACTGGTGCCATCAAAGTAGCTAAATCCACGACCTCGGGCTCATTCCAATCTAACCTTATTGTTTTGCTTTCCCGATCATAGGAAGACTGGATATGTCTGCCACTGTCCTGAGCTTGGTTGGCCACTCTGTAAATCCTGCATTTCCTGATGAAATCCAAAGGCAATCTACAATGCATTTTCCGTTTCACTTCAAGATCATCTAAGAGATTCATCATAAAATCCTCAATCTGATACTCATGTCTAAACTTCCTGCCGACTATCTCCTCTAAATGTCCATGTGGATCAAAGCTTTCTCTCAAAGCAAAAGATGGAAAAGAATACAAGGCTAACTCCTTCTCTGCGTCATCCATGGCTAAAGCATTAGGACATACCTCAATTGAATTACCCAAAATGATAGGTACTGGAACTCCATTCTGATGTCTGTGTCTGAATGCCTTCACATATGCTGCCAACTGTCTTGTTACTTCAAGTAACACAATTCTGTCTGTCGGATATCTCGGCAACATGTATGGAGGTAAAGGACATGCATGCACTCTAATATAAGTGAACTTGGGAAACTGAATTAACCAAGCACCATACCTCTTTATGAATTCCTGGGCATCCTGAGATAACCTGTTGTGAATTCCTCCTTGCAACGTCCTTGTGATGTTCATCGTGAAAGTATCATTAACTAACTTATAGTTGCTCCCTGGCGGATGATGCAAGTAGGCATAGGAATCACAAGCTCTGACCTCGCTGGGTCCTCTTCCAATCACTCCTCTGTGAGGTATTCCTGCGTACTCAACACTCCTAATCAAGGCATAAATGACATATGAACTCATGTGGAAGGACTTAGTAGCCTTGAGTCTCCTCAACTGTACGTCCAAGCAATGGCTAATCATCCTAGCCCAATGTATCGTACCTTTTCCCTGAACGATCACCTGGATGAAGTAAAACATCCACTTCTCAAAATAGAAGGCATGAGGGGCTCCTGTAACTCGGTTGAGCATGGTAATTAAATCTCTGTACTCCTCCTGGAAATCAATCCTGTGCGGTGTGTTCGGGACCTTGCTCAGACGGGGACGGCTCTTAAGTAGCCAGTTCTTATTGATAATGCTTAGACAAGCATCTGGATCATCTTCGTACATTGATCTGGCACCTTCTATGCTCTTGTATATCATGTCCCTGTGCTCTGGAAGATGGAAAGCTTCACTTATAGCTTCCTCTGAAAGGTACGCCAAAGTGTTTCCCTCTTTGGACATGATTGTCCTGGACTGTGGATCATAGTGACGAGCACATTCGATCATCAACTCATGGCACTGAACAGCTGGAGAAAAGCCGGCCGCCTTAATGATGCCACTCTCTATTATTCTCCGGGCGACAGGTGATGGCTTGCCAATGTAAGGGACCTCTCGAAACTTCTTCGTGCTGAAGTTGCCTAAGTTTGTATCTCCAATGTGGCTCCACTTCGACACGATCTTGGTCTCCACTTCTTCGGTCTTCTGATCTTCTTTCATGAGAGCTGAACGACTGGTGGATGCTCCCGCCTTCGGGGTTGCCATACCTACACAACATTTCATAATGAGAACTAGATTTTGCAATGAATAACATAGATTAGAGAGATGAATTTTAGGAAACTCCATGATAAGTCTTTGAGTTATCATTTCCTAAAATAAAACGATTGAGCTAGGAATTCAAAATTCAAAATTCAAAATTTAAAATATGACGATCAACAATTCAAAATTAAAACAATAAAATCAAATCGCCATACCTCAATAGAGAGCTAACTCTAGAATGCAAATAAAGAAAATTCGCCTAGGCAAAAAGATCGAAAATATATAGTCTTCAACGTGATCTCCTTCTTCAAAATATCAATTTCGCCACCCTCTTGTCCTTGACTTGATCCTCTAACACCTTGGCAAGTTCGCCCAATATAGATTCGCACCACCTTGGAAGTTACTAGCGCCTTCTAACTTGAAATGAAATTCGCTCCTTGAATACAACTTCGCACTTTCCTTTGTCTTCCTCAAGATCACATGTAAGAAATGACAAATAATGATGTGAAAATAACAATTTTCACCCTCCCTTTATAGCGCTCACCTCTTATCATCCCCAAGGCCGACTTTTGTAAAAATATAGCAATTAAAAACGATTTTTTATAAATAACAAGGCCGACTCTCCAAACCAAACACTCCATTCGATTTTTTATTAATTAATTAATTAATTATTAAATGCCTTTCATTTTTAATTAATAAATTTCGATTTTTTACAAGGCAAAATAATTAATTGATACCAAGCGCAATAGTTAAATGCTAATTTTCATTAAATATCGATTTTCTTTTTTTTTTAGCATTTTAAATAAATTCAAAAAATGTATGTTTGAGCGCCAAATTTTGAAAATGGAAGATACGTACCTCATCGCCCTGGTCCCTTGGAGAGGGACAGGAGCGATCCATCAACTTTGTCATGATTCTTGCAATTTCGACGTCCAAAGTCCTCATTTCCACGTTCAAATCGACATTTTAGCTGGGTCCTTCGAGTTTGATTGACTTGTTTGTGCGAAGGAATGCCCTTGGATGTAATATCGCCCTGGTCCCTTGGAGAGGGACAGGAGCGATCCTAATGTTTTCACTTGAAATTCTCCATTTGGATATCAACTTTTCCTCGTATGGTGAATAATAACCTTGCTTGTTCATTCCATGCTTGTTCCACTTGATTTTCACAAGGCATTTTGATGTTTAAAGGATCATCGCCCTTGTCCCTTGGAGAGGGACAGGAGCGATCCTTGTCTTTTCTCCATTTTAAGCTCAAACTGGTAATATTTAACGTCTATCTCCCTTTGTATCGCCTTCCAAATGATGTTTAAAACCTTGTGCAACCTTATTTCAACGTGATCTTTAAAGGATATCATGTGTTTTGGCAAATATCGCCCTGGTCCCTTGGAGAGGGACAGGAGCGATCTCCATGTCCTGGCTCAAATTTGCAAACATTTGATCTTCGTTCTTCGTTCATTGCCTTCCAAAGGACGTCCTTTACTTCGCCAATCCTTGCATTGTCTTGATTTTGAAGGAGCATAAGTGTTTTTGTAAAAATCGCCTTGGTCCTTGTCCAAAGGACAGGAGCGATATAAGTCTTTTAGCTCAATTGATAACACTTTGACGTTCAAAACTTTTGCATATCACCTTCAAAAGACGCCTTGAACCTTTTACAACTTCGTGAAGTCTTGACTTAACGTGATTTTTGCATGAATTGTTCAATACATTCAATATCGCTCTGGTCCCTTCCCAAAGGACAGGAGCGAACTTCAATACTTTGAGGTTATGCTTGCGTTCTCCAACTTGTAATTGCTATCATCGTGTAAAACGTAGTCTTTTGATCCTCGTTGATTGCTTGATGCTTGATAAACTTTCAAGATTTATGCCTTTATGCAACTTTCGCTCTGGTCCCTCCCTGAGGGACAGGAGCGAATTAGATGTCTTGGTGTGGTTCCTCCAATATTGGCAACTTTGGATACTTCGTGCTTGATTGAGATGCCTTGAAACGCCTTTGCCACCTCGTTCCTTGTCTTGGAGTGTCTTGAATTTTGGAGAAAAGGCAACATACTCATTATATCGCCCTGGTCCCTTGGAGAGGGACAGGAGCGACCTTGCTCTTGTGGGCTTCACTTCACTTTATCATCTTCGAAACTTATATTCAACGGATTCGTAATGTACCCTTCCATTCATCTATGCCTTGGGATCCATTCAAATTGGGCAAGAAAGTCATCCACAACAAAAATCGCTCTGGTCCCTTCCTGAGGGACAGGAGAGAACTTAAGCATTTTGGTCCTTTGTTGGCATTTGGTGATCTTCAATTTATCTTCAATGAGTTCATTTCACCTCCTTTCTTGCCTTCAAACATAAACTTGACTTGATCTTTGCCTGAATCTCGCCCTATGAAGAATATCGCTCTGGTCCCTTGGAGAGGGATGGGAGCTACAATGTACTTCGCCCTGGTCCCTGACTGAGGGACAGGAGCGATTTTGGCATTTTGGACCATTTTTCTTCATGTTTGCTCTTCAAGTTATATTCATTCGATAAAACATATCCCCTTGGACATCTTCAAATCGTCAAGTCGTTGAAATCCTGCAAGGACAAAGCAATATTTGATTTGTAGCTCCGGTCCTTCACTGAGGGACAGGAGCGATTTTGCTCCTACAGGCCAAAATATCATGATTTTACAAGTTTAATCAATTCCCGAGGCAAAAACAAATCACTCCCAACGCCCGGGATCAAAAATCAAAAAAGTCAAAATTTGGTCAAAATTAGTCAATTGGACAAAAATTCACATTTCACCTTCAACACTTAGACAAATTTAAGCTCTGCACTCAAAATTCCAATTGAAAATAGACCACTTTGGCGAAATCATTGCATTCAAAATTTGCATTCTTACAAAAGAAGCTCAAAAGCTCTCAAAATTGACTAGATTCTGGCCCAAAAAGATGGCAATTAAAACCCTAAGGCTTGACCCTAAATCCAGACAATTGACTGACTAACAAAACCCTAAAAAGCAAAGCGAAAGTCGAGCGAAAAACAAGCAAAAAGAGGGGGGCCCCATTTGCAATGGGGCGATGTGTGAAATGGTCACAACAATGTCCTGACTGTTTCAGGAGAGCTAAATCCCTGTAATAAAGTTCCACATCTTTCATGTCAAACTTGGCAATCAGTCTCTCTGTGAACTCTGGGTATGAATGAATAAGAGCATGATTCTAAGTGAGTAATCCATGGTGCCACTAATCGTATGCAACACCCTCGAAATGTAGGACAACAAACTGAATGGCTTCATTTTCAGCCATAGGTTTCAAGGATAAGTATATGTCCAACTTATGGACCCATGCTCGTGCACTAATGGAGCCATTGCCATCAAAAGTGGATAAAGTCAGCTTATTAGTAGCTTTCTTCAAATTATTATTCCATTGCTGTCTACAATATTTGCGCTGTCTACAATATGGAATCTTTGCGCTGCATACAATATTGATGCAAAGGGAAAGCATCTTTGACATGTGCTGGAAGTCGAGCCCACTCATCACTGACAGCCATAACTGTATCCTGGAAAGTTATTCCATTTTGTGGATCAGCCAACGGTGGTTCATCTCTAGGAGTGAATCGAGGAAGCATAGGCCTATCTATTGTCCTCGTATGAGTCTTGTCTCTACGTGGTGAAATAGATGCACTACCCAGGGAAGATGGAGTCCTACTGCTGCCACGACTCCTTGCAGTTGAATTTGTCTTACTATGACTTTTGTGCTTACCCTTGTGATCTCCCAAATCCATCATATCCAGTGTATCCTGTAACCTGTTAATAGCTTGGACAATTCTTTGCTGCTCATCAGCCAAGCTTCTCATGACCTCATCAGGATCAAGTGGATTTTGTCTTTCTTGTTTGGGAGGGCTCCTGTGACCCTTTGGAATATCACCCATAATAGTCTTCAATGGTGGTTTAGTGACAAAGTTCAAATCCACCCGAGGTCTCCCGCGTGTGTAAAATCTGTAGGTACCAAATCTGCCCTGATGCATAGAATTACTCTGATGACCCTCAGGCTGGCAGGATCATTGCCCTGATACCACTGAAAGATGCCGACTTGGTGATGGCTCAATTCCGATTTGTTTTGTCTCAGTATCAAACTTTGACCAGTGTATTGTAGCTTGGAGTTTAAATTGCAGAAGTTTGAGTTTGATGTGTTTTTGGGGGTTTTAGGAGATAGAATGAATAATGCAAATTGGAAATGCAAGCAAGAACAATTGACATCAACTGGACTAAATTTTAGAATAACTGATTTATTAACAACAACTAATAAATGCAAGAAATTAATGAATTTCAACTCTAGTTTGCCAAATTTGGCCTACCAGTGATCCAACGCCTTGCCTGGAGGCTCTAAATTGACTTTATTGAATGAAAATGCTGCTACAGGAGCTTCCAAGATGCACGAATAGCTCCAATATACTTTATTCTCCTAGACAATAATTAACAAAAACAATTGAATGAATAATAGGCAATTCTGAAGCTTATTTTGAAACCTTGCCAGGAGAGATTCCCAATTTTGACCCTATTTGCCCCTCTAATTCGCTGATCTAGCTCCAGTATGGTGTAATTCCTCCAAATAAACTTGTGGCTTCCTCTTATTAGCTGCTGACAATGAATTCTGAGCAATAAACTTGAGCTGAAACCCTTCTAATTATTTCTTTGGCTCCCACAGGCAAAATGGAATGGTATGGCCAGGTCTAAGGAGTACAACTAGCCAAAGAATGCACAAATTTCATCAAATTCGGTCTCCTTCCCTCTTAGATCTGATAATCGAATCCTTGTGATGCTGCTGCTATCCTTCAAATGCCTGATTCGAACCCTTGAAGACCAAATACAACCTTTTGTGCTAAAATTGATTGATGATTGATGAAGGGTTTTTGTCCTGTCATCAAGAGATTGGAGGATTTTGTCCCCAACCTTGCTCTAGCTCTCTATAAAATCGTTGCAGACCTGAAAAAGTATTTTTCCTTCAAAATTACCAAAAATAATCATGCCCAAAAATGAACATACAAAGCCTTCTTGGCTCTTCAAGCCTAGATCGAACCTCTTAAAGGCATCTCTTGAAGATTCCTTGGAATCTTCCTCCATAAAGTGATGCCATCTTGAGGGGGTCTTCATCATGAAATTTGAACCACTTTTAAGTTATTAACTCTCCTAGGGAAAAGTGCAATGTAACTATTAATATAAGTTACTTATTCCAACAGAAGTAACTAATAAAGTCACTTTTATTAACTTTTTCTAAATTTAGAAAAAGTAACTTGTCTTGTCCCCCCCTTGATCGTTATATATATATCCCAAATGGAATAATTAACTATTATTAATTAATATATTAATTACCAACAAATGATCACTTAAAATTTATTTACTAAATATTATTATTTATTACTAATAATATTTTTTAACATTCAAATAAAAACAAATTAATATTATAAACATAATTTATATATTCTTAATTATAAAAGAAATATATATATATATATAGAGCAATTAATATTAATATTCAATATAAAAATTATCAACCAAACATAGCATCGGGTCATATTAATTATGACTAAGATGATGGAACCGATAGGAATCCTTCTTCAAGGTATTTAGTCATCCGTAAAGATTTGGCAAGCATATACCAATCTAACTAATCATTGATTAGTAGTAACAAGGCAATCACCATTACGAGCAGCAATTAGAATGGTTCTTCGAAGAGACAAGTGGGAAGACTAATGCCAGCAATTAGTAAGGGGGAGACTAATTGATAATAATAATAGCCTTGAAGGGATGTGATGAAGGGAAGGGTAGGATGGCATACGAAGAGCAATTGGTAGGAATTATTAGGCAAAGGGAAAAAAAGCGGGAGGAGGATTGGGAACGAATATTGGGAAGGGGTGACTTTTCAAGGAGTCACTGCCATTCCCAAATCCACTCTGATGGACATGACTCCCCACCAAGGACGTGGAGGAGAATAAAGGGAAGGCTCAGGGGAGAATATGAGAGGAAAGGAAAGAAGGGAAAATCAGTGGGAGGATAAGGGGTCTGCTGCGTGGAAAGAGGAAGAGGTCAGGTAAGTAATGAATGAACACTTCATGTTATATATTAACAAATATAAATAATGAACATTTAATTATATACGTTAATAAATATAATTAATACTTATTTAATGTATATGTTAACAAATACAAGTAATTAATATTTTTATATATATATTAATGAATGGATAATTTAATATATATGTTAATAAATATAATTAATATATATTTAATATATGTTAATGAATATTTTTATATTAAGGAATGGTTTTTAGGAATGTGTAAACATATGTTAAATGGATATGTGAAAATATATGTTAATGAATACATATTAATGAACAATTAGGAATATACGTAATAAATAAATGTGAATATTGGTTAATGAACATTTTTATGAAAATATGTTAGGGAATACATGTTAAATCAGGAATATGTAAATGTGAAATATAGAATGGAAAATAGTAATCAAATGCAAAAATGTATTATAAATGTGATTATATGATGGAGGCTGTAGGGAGGAAACTCACTTAGTCTAAGGGAGGGATTATGATAATCCCTAGGGCAGTATATATACTGAAAACTGATATGCATATGTATGGCTTGGTTGATTAAACTCAACCAAGAAGAGACAAATCTGGCCGGTCCCCTCTGAAGACTTGGATGATGAAGGCATCACCCAAGGCAAGGAATAGACAAGGGTCTTCCTTGGATGGCTTGGGTGTAAGAGGTTACACCCAAGACAGGATGCGAACTCATCTTCGATTTCCTAGAGGGCTTGGAACCAAGGGGTTCCAAGAGGGCGAGCTTCACGGCTGCCTAAGGACATACTTTCGTATGGCATTCGTATCCTTTTTATTAGATGAAAATTATGATTATGCTAATTTAGTATTAAAGATAGATTGCAAATTAAAAAATGGCTTATATATATATATGTTGTATTCTAACAATTTGTTTTGCAGGACAGTAATCTCTAACTAGTAGGGACATTACATAACTTTATAACATAATATTATAAAGTATTATTATAAATGGCTCACCAAAGCAAAATTTGTCTAAGTTTTGGTCCCCTTTGGCTAACCCAACATCTCCCAACACTAAACTTCACCTATGGAGATGGGTGACAGGTGAATTTATGCATCTAGATAGCAACTAGAGAAGTGGGGTCATTACAGCCTTGCTTGATGCAAATGAAAGCTAGAAAATTTCAACCAAGTATTGGTCTCAGTGCTGAAAGTATACACCAATGCAATCTGTGCCCTAACTTGTACACAACCCTATGTAGAATGTGTCCAATATAGTGTAGACAAGGTTTGAAAGTGTGCTTGAGCAAGAAAGTAGAGGGGTTAATGCGTAATCAGATCTTGAGGAGACCCAAAGTCAGACCTAGAAGTTAAACTTAGATCCAACTGACAATAATCAGACCCCAAGGATTGATACAATCAAATTTGAAAGTCAGATTTTCTTCAATAAAATTTGACCTTCAAGCATCAAAATCAGAGGTTAAAGCACTTGGAATGCATGTCAGATTAAGAGATTTGTAAAATTTGTCTACATCATATATGTGTGATGCCATCTTTGTTTGCAGATATGACTGAAGAAAAGGATCAAAGTGCAAATTGCTAATACCATTAAGGAACTCATCAACAGATGAAGCTGGTATCAAGATCATCGACCGAGGGAGTGCGTCAAACTTCACACAATTGGGATGCAGTCACATGAAAGAGTACAACGTGGTGAGTCTGGTGAAGATCATCACAAATACTTAGTAACAAGAAGGACTTCAAGATCAACATAAGTGTGATAGTGAATATAAAGGGTATGATCAGCACAAATGATACGCTAGCTCACTTCAATTGCAACATGTGGATGAGACATACACATAAGGATTCAACATCATGAAGGAATCAAAGACAAAGAACAACATTGCACCACAAAGAAGAAAAGGTCAGGACATATCAGTGGAGAGGTGAAAAGTTTGCAATCTTGGATTTCCTCCAAAAATCGAAGAATCATTGTTAGTACTCTAAGGTGAAGGATTTCAAAACAATCCAATTTGGAATCACAATTTATCAAGAAGTGAACTAGTTCAAGATTCCCAAACAAGAAGATGGAAATACAAATGCGATAAAGTTAGAAGAGTTAATCAAAGTTAGAAGATTGACTTGATTAAGATGATACAATTTGGGAATATGCCTTCACCCATATCACACCGAGCCAGGAGATGTTGAGTATCAAGAAATATTGCCCAAGGTATCCACACTCCTTCAAGATGAGGTACAACACAAGCCAAGGTGGTGCTTAGTCATCATCAACCCAATTACATCATTCCAAGTCAAGCCATTCGGATTTAATGCACTTGACTCATCCAACGAGGAGGATAACTGCCACATGTGGAGGCACAAAGTTTGATGTAGCTAACATCATCATTCATTGGTCAACATTCAAAGAAGACATGTGTCCTAAAATGTAATTTTATCATTGATCAAGCATTAAATGTTATGTAATGGATGTAACAAACCCTAATTAAGGTTTTAATCTTTCAATCTTGGCCATTGATGTGGATTTGATCCTGGCCATTCAATTGCATTAAGAGCACTATATAATGCTCCACTCTCCTCATTTTTAAAGGAGAATAGTGGATCAATAGATAATAGATATTAGCTAGATAGTAGAGTAGAGTAGGACGAAAGGAGATTGTTGCTAGAGCTTGTTGTAATGAACATACTATTTCATTGAAGATATGGTGAATTTTGGTGTGCTATTTCAACATGTTGCATGGTCTCTACTTCTCATAGTTCAGTTAAAGTTCATTGATTATGGTGGATGTTTATGAAGATATTGTGATGAATTCCTTGGTTCATACTTTTGTAGTTTGCTGATTGTAAGCTGTAGTGTAAAGTTAGCTTGAGCCTAGTCATTGTGCTAAGTTTGATTGTAGATGCTTGTTCAAGTTGTGCCAGCATTGGGTATTTGAGTGATGTAATTGCAATGTGAAAATCTTCGTTATTCCTTAGAAGAGTGCATCAGTCTTGTGTAGTTGTTGTCATCATGGTGAAGCAGGGCTTGATTTGAAGGAATTTGTCTAAGTAACATTCATTGTCATCATTGATCTGAGGAGCAGTGTACTCTTTCTAAACCCTTCATCTCTTTTGCCTTTATTTTTTAAGCAAGTTAGTATAGATTCAATGTTCCAAGAAACATTCATGTACAATGTAAGTCCCCTTGTGATTTTAGCAAAATCACATCAAACTATTTAGTTACCCACACATCAAGACTTGACAATAGAAACCTTGGAGTCGTCTCAGTAGATCATATAATTTAGCATCTGAGAAGATTTTGTTCAAGAGAGGATAGAATACTTATTATTTTAAGTGTTGCATGGTGTCATAAAAAACACATCAACACAGCACAAATGCAAAATTTGACCTTGGGAAGTCCATTAAGAACTATCTCAGATTGGTTATCTATGATGGACTAACCAAGGCGAAAAAGCATAATGGGGGCATGGCTCAGGCAAAGAGGACCCAGTCAAAATGAGGTGCCAACACCTTTGAGGCATTGTAAAACATGTAAAACCATAGTTCACTCTTGCTAGGGTTTTCTGCCAGTTTTAGAGTTTTTCTATAGTAAACACGTGTTGCATTTTTATGTGTGATGCAAGTTATTTTTTGCAGTTGAGATGTTTTAAATTTTAGACTTTTATTGCATATGTCATGGTGACTGGCAAGCATTAGAGGTGGTTAAATGCATACAAAAGTAGTATGAGAACATTTTACTTTAAAATCCTTTTTTAACATACTAGAGTGTAACTTAGCTGCCTGAAATATGCTACCTTGCTCTCTCTCCCCTGCCACTGGGCTTGGAAGCAGCCATCCTTCGAAGAAAGAGTTTATGGTTCTCTTGAACTATTTATTTCTATATTTCTTTCTCCTCATCATTCATGAAATTCATCTTGCCCAAGAAAATTAAAAGAAAACAAAATGAAGCCTAAACCAATTTACAATTTTTTTATTCAACTCTTACAAACCCCCGACAAATGATTTTGAGCAAATATTGAATGTACGTACACAAAAGAAAATGATATCATAAATTATAAATATGATATATTTAACACATTGAATTATTCAACTGCCGCAAACTGAAAAAAGTTGATTTTGAGCATATTTTAAGTGAAAATAAAACTTAAACAACATAAAGACATCATAAATATGATATGTTTAACACATTGAACCGTTGAACAATGAAAATTTCACTATTCATTTCTTTGACTTGTTTAAAAAATCAGATCATGATCATTTTAATTTGTTTAAAAAATCAGATCATGATCATTTAAATTTGTTTATAAAAATGCATTTTTTATTAACTAATGAATAATAATTTAAAAAGGGAAATGAAAAATCTGGAAAAGAAATTCAATTGTGGTGGCCTCCCTTGGCTTGTGAATCCTTCTTTCTATCTTATTCTTTCTTCCTCTTCTTCTATCCTACTCTTTTTTGTTTGAAAAAATGAAATGAGATTAACAGAGTTGTATGTAAGTGGCCTTTCTGGGACTCCTTATAGGTTTAGTTTATGTTTTTCAATTTTCTTCTTTTTTATTTATGTTTTTGTGAGTCCTAAGGCATCAGTGAATAGGTGCCCATCTCTAGGACAATTGAGGTTTCTGTCCCTGGGATATCCTTGTATGCTTGGAGTCTCTGCACTTCTGGAGAATGGGTTGGACAAAAATTTGATGTCTTGGGGTGTTCAAACATTATAAAATTTTGATGGAAGGGGGATGGAATATGGGTAGGAGACAGGCACAAGCAACAACTAGATAATGTTTCCTCACCATTCACTCATCCCCAAGATGTCTCTGATTATAATTTTTCTCTCTAACAAAGAGGTAATATTTGTGATCTGTTTATTGTCCAGGTATATTAATCACAACTATTTCACAGGTGGTGTTCCCTCACAGCTTGCCAATTTACAAAATCTTGAAATTGTGTAAGTATCTAGCTACAGCCTAATGCAGATTTCTGGTCTTCGAGTGTCAAATAATCCTCCCATTTACTCTTATTTTTTATATATTGTAAATATTATTATCTATAATTCCTATCCACTTGAAATAAGTGATAATAATTACTACATATTTTCCCCTCTTAATTTTCCTCAATAAGATTGACTGTTTGTTCAGGTATTTGTCTCACAACAAAATTTCTGGGCCTATACCAGCAGAGCTTGCTTCTCTTCCTAGATTAACATACCTGTAAGTTCAATTGGTAATTTGGATCTATTTTACATAACATGGACAGATTGCTTTCATTGTTTTTCTTGATTTAATAGTTGATGAATCCATGAAATTATTTCTCAGCCGCATCAAGTTTATAGAAACAACCACTTGATTAGTTTTTTAGTTGATGGACATTGTGCAAACATATGTTATTGTTTCTGTTAATTTGGGTTGTGCTTGCATCAATTGTAACAACCAATATTCTTAAATGGAAAATTTCATTAACTAAAAATGATTCTACTGAAAAAGAATTGCATTTCAATCAAATTCAGCTGAAAATGAAACAGTTACAAACTAACTTAACTACCAGCTAACTACCATTTCTGCTGAAAGGAAAATAACTAACAATTAAATATTATTAAATTCTAATGAAAGAGAGAGATTAAGAAATTATAGAGCAACGAACTTCTTGAAGGAATAGATGCATAGCCTGGTACAACATGGGAGAGGGAGAGCATCATCAATTGTTTTTCCGCCTAACCACAGACATGATATAATGTTCCCTATTGATATTTACCATAATTTAGACTAGAGGCGACAATTCCAACTTAAGGTGAGAATTGTAATACATTTATAAGTATAATTTTATCAATCTTGAGATAGTTCATTATAATATTTAATTTATAATTCTAAGGCTAGTTTGGAAGATAGAACTTATCTTCAATGCCATCAACTCTTCTCTTTGAGCTGCTCTACAAATCTGGTATAGGTCTGCAACAATACTTAAATTTGATATACTCCTGTCATAAATCTGCCATACTTCCTCTTCCAAAATCTGCTATGAACTTCTCACATTCTTCCTGATAAATCTGAAATAATTCTCACACAAATCTGCTATAATCCTGATCACCAATCTGCTATAAAGAGATTACAATCTCTTCTAAGTGAACTCCTTGAATCAATTCTAGTACTAATCACAAGTCTGCAACACTGTAAATCTGATACTTATTATCTGATTATGACTCCTTCACAATAAGATCATAATCACTTCTGCAATCAACCCTTTATCTTCTTCTCCTCAAGTCTGAAAATGACTTTCATACAATTCCTTTCTCCAATCTGATGTATGTATCTATTTGTTCTTCTTTTATTCACACATCCCCCCTTGGATGCTTTGATTCCTTTTCTTTATATCTCTCAATGTAAGGGAGAGGTCACACCTCTTCACCATGTATGCCCTTTTGCAAGAGACACACTCTTTCGCCATTGGCACCCTTTGAAAGAGTGCAACTCTTCATTATTTCTGCCCTTTAAAGGGACCCAACCTTTCACAATCAGATCTGCACTTCTGATTCCTAAATTATCCCCTCTCAAATGAGGTTCTCTTCTCCCTTTTATATCTCATGTGTAAGCGAGTCACAACTTTTCATTCCATGTCTTTTGACCATTCATTAACTTAATTAAAATTTAATTATATTTAATTATATTCTTTTACATTTTAATTTTAATTTTATTTTAATTTTTAATTTTTTTTGAATTTTGTTATTATTATTTATCATTAAATTCTATTCCAAAGTGGGGACATTACAGTCCACCCCACTTAACATTGCTTGTCCTCGAGCAATGATCATGGAAAGTTAAAAATGATTCCCAATATGAAATGGCTTTGGAAACTCTCATGGAATAAACATGATGCTACTTTTTTTGTAAAAACCCTAGTTCTTGCCCTAAATCACCATTTTTATGTAAAACTCCAAATGGAACAAGATGCATACCTGATTGAGATCTTGCAATAGGTTAGGAAACCATTGAAATGTATATAATCTATAATATAAATTTTCTAAAAAGGATAACCAAACATAAATTCTCTATACCTAGGGTCAGGAACATTAACTTAAAGTATAGTTATGTCTAATTCCTTATCGGAACTCAGCCATAAGAGAGTGGGAGTAAGGAGGAATGATAAGGTGTCTGTCATGTCCCCTCCTTGATCGTTATACATATCCTAAATGAGGCAAATATTACTTAATATAATGATTAACAACGAATGATTATTTGAAATCTATTTATTTATTAAATAAATTATTTAATTAAAATATATTAATATTTATTCTTGAAATGTGATAAAGTCAATTATTAAAATGATGTTAATGTATTAAATAATGTTAATATATTAAAAGAAGAAATGAATTATTAAATAATATTAATATATTAAATAAAATTAACACATGAAATAAACTATTA
Organism: Cryptomeria japonica; assembly: GCF_030272615.1. Taxonomy (NCBI): domain Eukaryota; kingdom Viridiplantae; phylum Streptophyta; class Pinopsida; order Cupressales; family Cupressaceae; genus Cryptomeria; species Cryptomeria japonica. The sequence continues at coordinate 400,619,862 of NC_081407.1, forward strand.
GAAAATATTAATATATGTAAATATATTAAAAGATGGAAATATGAATTATTAAATGAACATATTTAATTGTTACATGAAATGTGGTTAATAAGTTGCACCATGGGTACCCCCCCCCCCGCGGGAAGTGGTGGGACGGGAGTTGTAGCCTGGGTTGCGACCACCGTCACAACCCCTTCCCCGGAAGGGACCCCGTGGAGGGACAGAACCATCCCCCTCCACGGGTATATAACAGAACAAACGCATGGCTAGTAAGGGTGGTACGACAGAGGTAATACGGGAAAAAGGGAAGGTAGACGGGAAGATAGGAAGCAACATTGCGGGTTACGAACTGCACTGCGGCTGCGGATTGTGACAGGTAAGTGGTGTTTACGGGTCACAGAGTATATATGTGTGTGCCACACACACACACACATATAGTAATGAATAATTTTAATATATGTTAATGAATAGTTCTGAATATATAGTAATGAATATTTTTAATACATGTTAATGAATTATTCTGAATATATGTTAATGAATATTTTGAATATAGGTTAATGAAGATTTTTGAATATATGTTACCAAATACATGTTAATTTAGGAATATGGAGTGAAAAATGATAAATGAATTGTAGAATGTAATATGAATAATGTGGCTATATGATGGAGGCTATTGGGAAGAAATTCCCTTAGCCTAATGCAGGGATTATGATAATCCCTGGTAGGCAGTATATACTGAGTATCTATATGCATATATGTTATGGCTTGGTTGACAAAGTTCATCCAAGAAGAGACGGATTTGGCCGGTCCTCTCTGGTAGACTTGGATGATGAGATGTATCATCCAAGGCAAGGAATTGATCATATATGATGGTCTTCCTTGGTATGGCTTGGGTGTAAGAAATTACATCCAAGACAGGAATCAAATTAACCTTCGATTTCCTGGTATGGCTTGGGTGTAAGAAATTACATCCAAGACAGGAATCGAATTAACCTTCGATTTCCTAGTATGGCTTGGAACCAAGATGGGTTCCAAGAAGGCGAGCTTCACAGCCGCCTAAGGACATGTCCCAGTACTGCACTCGTATCCTTTTTATTAAATAAGAATTGAGATCAGTGTTAATTAAGTAATTGAAGTTTAATTGCAAGTTAGATTAGTTATATATATATATTTGTTGTATTCTAACAATCTGTCTTGCAGGACACTGATCTCTAACTAGTAGGGACATTACAGTGGTATCAGAGCATAATCTTGCCATCATGTGGGACAAAATTACAACATTACTCTTTAATATGTGTGTACTTTTCAAATGAGACAACACCAAATTTATTCTGCATGTATGTTCCTTACCTAGTGGGTATTCATAGGTGTATGGCTCATGTCATAAAGGTTTCATATGCTTCGTGTTCTACGTACTGATGTGGTTAATAAGTTACACCACGGGTACCCCCCCCTCCTTCCCCCGCGGGAAGTGAGGATCAGTTTGTAGACGTATGGCTCACGTCTCTTGTGATTGGAATTCCCTTAATTCGATAATCAACCATGATAGAGCTTGGAAAGATACAATAGGGTGTCTTGAATGTCCTTCTCCTCTAAGTCCAAGAGTAGTGGACCCTGTTTACACCCCCTTGGCCTCATGGGACCACCAGTCAACTACCATGAGGTGGCGTACGTAGAGGAGGACCTCATCACCGTTCTCCCTCCTTGTACTTCCTTATACTACTATCATGGCAGTTAGTTCAATATTTATAATTATTCATCATGGGGTACTCTTCATACCAATTACATATTTATATTTCATAATTATGTAATTAGTAATAAAATCTCATTATTTTGTTTATCACCCCATATGGTTTGTCATGCTTGCTGGTCCCTCAAGTCTATTTCAGATACAAACAACATCTTGTGAGTGTGGGATAGAGGATGTAACTAGGTTCCTTGATTTGGGGTCCTTATGACCTCTTACGAGCCCCTCGGCACCTCCTCCATTACACTTCATGCCCTCTCCCACAAGATGAGCAAAATTCACATCTCTTCTATTCTTATACTCTAGACAAACATGGAGCATACATTTGAAAACACGGGGTATACATATGAATGCATGAAGACACAGAGCATACACAAGGTATACACTTGTATACAAACACAAATGGTACACATGAAGTCACATATTGTTAGATTCTTTCTTCTTTCATTGATTCATCTTTACCCTGCAGGATGGCAAGATCATGCTCTGATACCACTGTAATTTTCCCTATTGATATCTAGTATTTACCATAATTTAAATTGAGGCGACAATTCCAACTTAAGGTGAGAATTGTAATACATTTATAAATATAATTTTATCAATCCTGAAGATATTTTATCATAATATTTAATTTAAAATTCTAAGGCTAGTTTGGAAGATAGAACTTATCTCAAAGAAACGGGACTCGGACTCGGCTCGGACTCGGCAAGGCCGACTCGGACTCGGACTCGGGACTCGGCGTCAAACTCGGCTCGGACTCGGCAAGGCTCGGGATAGTGAAAAACTCAAGAAATTTAGAGATTTTTAAATATTTAAAACTTGTTTCAGACACCCTTTATTGAATACACCTTAAAGACACAATAACATCATCAAACTCGGCTCATTTGATTACATACACAAGTATACATCAATCACATAAGCATAAACGCAAATTGTAGCTGAAGAAAATAACAAACATAGATATATAAATATTGTCAAATGTATACAATATTACAAAACTCATGGAATAAAAAATCCATGTCATCATATGATCATCATCAAATGTTTCATACAAATACCAAAGGTAAATACAACTACAAGTCTATGGCTCAGAGGAGCCTGCACCCTCCGGCCCCGGCCCCCTGCGAAGGCGTCTAAGGTAGGTCCTGGATGATTCGACTGCCATAGCCGCTCCCCATGACACCATGCCAGGCTCACCAACATCAGGAACATTCGTGTCACTATTTGCCTCTGAATCTCCTGTCTGTGCTCGTGCTCTCCGCTCCTCCTCTGCCATGGCTACAGTCTCAACCTCTATATCTACCTGGTCGATCCAATCAGTGTCAGACTCGGAGGTTAAATTTTCTCTACTTCTATCGACGCAGTTTCTCCCATATTTTTCGACGGGGGTTTGGGGGCAACGCCCCCAAGGTGGGGTCAAGGGGCAACGCCCCTTGCGCGCTCCCTGTCGCGATACAGGGCGAGGTCGAGGGGCAGCGCCCCACGAGGCCAAAAAAACTTATTACAAGTCTGAATTAGGGTTTCTTTGAGAGTCTTCCTTAGGGCCTGGTTTTGCTCTTGTTGCTAATTGGGTCTTGCTTGGTGAGTGAGTATCATTCTTGAAGGTCCAAGCTAGGTCAAGTTGGTGAGTGATAAAGTCTGGAATGTCATCCTGATCTTCAAATGCCCTGAAATTTGGCTAAGTCTGGAATATCTTGATCCTGAAATTTGACTAAGTCTGGAAAATTGAAGAATCCTCCAAAAACTAGATTTTGCAATATAACTCCTGGAGGCCCGAAACCACTCTCAAACATCCTGACAGTATATATGGAATATAACTTAAAGTATAAGTGACATTTTTCTTATACTTAAATGTTATATTCCATAAAATAATCCTGACGGAGAGACCAAAATGTCAAATTTCGCCCTTCCAAAAAAACTTATTACTTTTAAAAAATTCTTTTTAAAATGTTTTTTTTTTTGTCATTTTATTGACCCAACCAGTAGCCGAGTCTGGGGCTCAGGACTCGCCGAGTCTGGCGATTTTGAGCCAAACTCGCCAACTCGGCGAGTCTGGCGAGTTTACTCCCCAGACTCGGACGAGTCCGAGTCCGAGTCCCTAGGACTCGCCGAGCATGACTCGTACTCGGACTCGCCGAGTCTTATCTTCAATGCTATCAACTCTCCTCTTTGAGCTGCTCTACAAATCTGGTATAGGTCTGCAATAATACTTAAATTTGTTATACTCCCGTTATAAATCTGTCATAGTTCCTCTTCCAAAATCTGCTATGAACTTCTCACATTCTTCCCGATAAATCTGAAATAATTCTCGCACAAGTCTGCTATAATCCTGATCACCAATCTGCTATAAAGAGATTAGAATCTCTTCTATATTAACTCCTTGAATCAATTCTAGTACTGATCACAACTCTGCAACACTGTAAATCTGATACTTCTTATTATTTGATTATGACTCCCTCACAGTAAGATCATAATCACTTCTGCAATCAACCCTTTGTCTTCTTCTCCTCAAGTCTGAAAATGATTTTCATACAATTCCTTTCTCCAATCTGGTGTATGTATCTATTTGTTCTTCTTTTATTCACACATCTCCCCTTGGATGCTTTGATTCCTTTCCTTTATATCTCTCAATGTAAGGGAGAGGTCACACCTCTTCATCATGTATGCCCTTTGACAAGAGACACACCCTTTCACCATTAGCACTCTTTGAAAGAGTGCAACTCTTCATTATTTCCGCCTTTGAAAGGGACACAACCTTTCACAGTCAGATCTGCGATTCTGATTCCCAAATTATCCCCTCTCAAATGAGGTTCTCTTCTCCCTTTTATATCTCATGTGTAAGTGAGTCGCAACTTTTCATTCCATGTCTTTTGACCATTCATTAACTTAATTAAAATTTAATTTAATTTAATTATTATTCTTTTACATTTTAATTTTATTTCTATTTTTATTCTTTTGAATTTGAATTTTGTTATTATTATTTATCATTAAATTCTATTCCAAAGTGGGGACATTACACATAAGTCCCCTGTGCCTCTTCCTACTAGAAGGGCCTGACCCTTAAGGAGGATAGCAGATAACAGATAGAACAAATGCCATTAAGCCTCTGAGTCTGGTGTTCAGAATCTACATTGACTAACCGGTCATTTACTATAGGTATCCCCTAACTTGCATGATACTTTGGCTAGTGGTGTATATGACTCTTGTGAACTGACGGTCGCATGCTGACTGTTGCGCCACCTTGGCTAAGGTTTTAAAATAAGCACTATTGTGTGCAGTCATTGTCCACCACCCTTAATTGGCATAATGAATCAAAGAATTATGTGCTGGCAACATTCTTATGGGTCTAATTGACTGATGGTAAGTCACAAAAAAACTATACTTTAGGGTAGACATTGGTATAGTTCTACCTTAGGGATTTGAAAATTAAGTCTTTAACTAAGCACAGGTTGCTGGTTTAACCATACTATAAGGCCCGGTTCAAACAGTTTCACATACGACCTTCACATTCACAACAGAACCACAAAATTGCAGAATAGAGCTATTCAATAGCATAATCGAGCTTCCTTTCCTTCATTGGCTAAAAAGTAATAGACAAGATTCAAGAGTTGCTCATGATTCCCATATTTCCAAGGGAATAACTTCTGAAAGAAAAGACCAGACATTCGAAGAAAAACTATTTGCAATCATAACACAAATCAGTTTTCACATATTTTACAGGACATAGAAATTGCATCAATCAGATCATCTCTCAGCTATACCATGAGGTGGGTACACCTCATGAGAATTCCAGAAAATATAACCAGATAACCTATTCGCAGATTAACAAAAGACCATGCATCAAAGAAGCAAAACAAAATGATCATCTACTCTTTCATTTGTAATCGCTTTAATAACAGATCATTCTAACTTCAATGTGCTAAGAATTCAATCCTTGATTATTAAAAGCATCAAATGAATACTATACAGATTGACAAACTCAACAGAGATGAAAATAAAAGAAGTAAACACATGCCTTAGAATTTACAATGCAAACTGATGATGCTAACCGTGTTCAACAATATTGGCCGGAAACTGGACAGGGAATCAACAATGCTCCAAACTTGAGAGTAACAATATCAGAAGCGACTTGGGAATAGTCGTCTTTCACATTGAATCACAAAACAAAGATCAGCTGGCAAAATAAAATGATTACAGAGCACTCCTGAACCACAAGATAACTTTTTCAAAAGCGAATCAACAACTGTCGAGTTTGGCCAAAGACTATTGTTGTCCTCATTTTTGTTTCCAAAAATGAAGGACCACTACGATGAAATTTTTATGAAAAAATAAAAATTATTACTCTATGGCACGCTTCCCGAGGCAGAATTTTGACTAGTCCTTGGACTGGTTTAATCCTCAGTCCATTCTCGAACTGCGTTTCAAATTTCGTCCAATTCTGGGTTCGTTTGCTATGCCTTTCCTTCAATTTCGGGTTTTAAAACCCAGACTGCAGGTGGAGAATTTTCTTCAAACTGCAAGTTTTAATGATATTCATTGTTTTGGTCTTTGTAGGGGAATTTTTGACCAATTACATGTGCACTTTTATTTCAAATATGTCACTTGTAATTTATTTTAAGTTTCCCATTTAATGTTTTTATCTTTTTGTTGTTTTTTGGTCATTTTTAGTTAAAATAGGGGTTTTTTAGCTCAACTACAAGTAAACTTGCAGTTTGTCCAAAAAACCCCTACTTTAATGGTTTTCACATGAAATAGGGATTTTAAATCCCCATTACATGTGTGCAAGTGTTTAATACTTGTTGTAGGGATTTTATTTCCCCCTTACAAGTATTTTTAAACTTGCAGTTTGTCTTTTAAAACCCGATTTTAACATAAAAGTCCATTTTTGACAATTTTAAACTTGTCATTTGTCCAAAAAAACCCGATTTTGGCTTAATGAGTGAAAAAGTGAGATTTTAAACTTGTTGTTTTATATTCAAAACCCGATTTTAAGCATGAAAGAGGGAAAAGTGCAAATCGAACTTGTTATTTTGTATTCAAAACCCGATTTGCTCCCTTTTGAAGAAAACGAACTTGCCATTTGTTTTTCAAAACCCGAAATGCAAGAGGGAAGCGATTTTAGACTTTTTCAAAGCGAAATTTGTGGAGGAATCGTTGGATGAAGGAGGCGTTTTGGGTTTGCATCCTATCTTCTTGCATTTTTGGACATCTATCATGCCATTTCAAGGACAAATTCGCTGGTTTTTACCCTAAAAACAGCAACCACGTTTTTTCCTAACGTGAATCATTAATGCCACGTTTTGAGGGGTTGAATCTTTAACATCTTGCATACTCCTAAATCGTTTTGCCCTTTTCTACCAAGGCGTGGAGCATGGGATTGGTTTCGCATCATTTAATGGTTCATTGAATGAATATTGAATACCACGTTTTTGGCAAAAACGTGATTCTCTTTGGCTGCGTTTTAAACCTTTGGCATTGTTTCCTCTTCAAACACCTTTGGTGTTATTGCTTCAGCAAATACCTTGATCGTTTTGCTTCAACAAACTTGAAATGAACACTTTCATTGGCATTTTACTCCTCCAAGTTTAAGATTGCTGCCATTTTTGGGGGCATTTTCACAAAAAAACGTGATAAGGGTTTAATAGTCCAGTTTTGCTTCTTCATCTCAAGAAGTATTGCATTGTTGGAGAAGCATTTTGATTTTCCAATCAAGGTATGTTCTTCTTTTCTTCTCTTCTTCTTATTATTTTCATGTTTTCTTCATTTTTCGTTATTTGTTGCATTCTTCGTATGTGTTGTTTTTCCCTTAAAATTGGTTTTCATGAAAGAAATCTTCCCTTTGAAATGCAATTGTTAAATTGCATTATTCTTCTCAAAATTCCATCTTAGCTTGTATTCGGGATTTTTAATCTCGATTACAAGTTCGCTGGAAATTCTTGTTCTTCCCCTACGGTTGAGGAATTTAATCATTTTTGGTTAAATTTCCAAGCTTGAAAAATGTGAAATACCCCTGTCTTGCAAATTCGTGTTTTGAAAACCGGATTACATGTTGAAAAGATCTTCCCATTTTCATGAAAATGACTATCCCGGATATTCCCATTTCTATCCATTCACGTTCCCCATATTCGCACTTTCCATTTCCATCATTTCCCGCAAGTCAAAATCCCATTTTTCATCCGTTTCTCCATTTTCGAATTTACAAGTATACTTGTATTCGGGTTTTAAAATCCCGATTGCATGTATGTACTTTCCAACTTGTATACTTGCGAAAATTCCCCCAAGATCCGAAATTGGTCAAAGTCAAGATTTTCCCATTTCTACATGTCTTCCCTCTTCTTCTCACAAAACCGTGAAATTCAGAGATCAAAGTTTTACCCATTTGAAAAAAGAAAGAATGATATTTGCAGCTGATTATGATGTGGCCTTAACCCTTTTAAGTCTTCATCACAGCATTCCAGGTTCGCAATCAATGTCAGATTTGCCGGCATCGCCAACTCCAAAGAAAATGAAATACAAATATGACAAATACCAGAATGAGGTTGCACCTTCCCAGGTATCTTCTCCATTGGATCGCATCAGGGACACAGAAATAGGGCATGTTGATATGGCAGAATTCATTCACAGGGTAGAAGATCCACAGGATAACAACTTGCAGCGGCTGTTGGACAGCCATATCCATCATGCATCTTCTTTCCCAGTGGCTTTCCTAGAACCTGAATTTGTTCTTGCATGCGCCCATCATTTTGACAAAGAGTCAAGAGTCATAAAAAATGATGATGGTGAAGCCATAATTCGTCTTGATGCGGATACAATCGAGAAGGTCTTCAAAATACCTCCTGCACCTGTTTATATGGAAATCATCAAAGAAAGTGCAGCAGAGTATTATGTGAAAAGAGAAAAAGATTGCAAGCGCCACATCAATAGGTGGATTCATGAGCCACGTCCTTCCTTCTCAAGATGGGCAAAGTTGTACCGTTGTGATTTCAAGTGGGAGATAGGAGACACCATCACTCTTCTCAGCAGAATGTTAGGCCTTGAGCACTCTAATGTCTTTGAGCCATGGATGTATCAATTCATCATGTTCATACGGCAGTCGCATCACATTTCATGGGGTGAAATCATCAGCGATGCTTTGTGCGAACAACTTGCAGCGGTTCCTACCACTATGACCTTCTTTATGAATTCTTATTTGGTATATTTAGCAGCATCACTTAGACACTTTCCAGGTCTTTCTACCAAGGGTGATCGCTCGCTCATACCAGTTTGGGAATATTATGACCAGCTGCCTTTGAAACCTAGCAGACTACATTTCAGAAGAGTTCAAGACGCGTTCTTTGGATATTTTATGTGTCAGTTTGACATGGATCTCAGAAATAAACGAGTATCAGATGAGGCATGGGTGCAGGTATCTGAGTATGGGTGCTTATTCCTGCAATTTCCCACCTTCACCTACATGAGGATTGGGTGCTATGATGGACAACCATACATGCTTCCAAGATACCCGACCGATAGGATAATTCTTATGGAGTTGGGAAGACAGATTATGGCTGTTCATACTCTTCAGTCTGCTAGACACAAGGTTGGAATGGGGATCTCCAGCACAAATCCATTGAAAATTGGTCGATACTCCCTTGTCACATCTGTGAAGGCTAAGGCCATGGAGGTTGAATTGCAGGAAATCAAGCTTAAGAGGTTCAAACCTAGAGCTGATTTTGATTATAGAGGTATGAAGGAAAAGATCAAGAAATCCTTTGTGCATGTTCATCGCATTGAAGACATCTGGGCAGATCTCCGCACAGAAGCTGAAGTTCTGAAGATGGATTACTGCAGGCTCACTGTTGAGCAAATTGTTGACTTGAACTTGGCAGATATCCCACAAGGGATGATTGATGACGGGCGTATACTTGATCCTGAATACACTTCACGGAGGGTTGAGGAAGCTCCACTTCCTTTGATCCAATGGTCACATAAAGAGTGCGTCTCCATTCTTGACAGATTTCAGCCTATCTTGGCCAACACTAACGCATGGTTGAAAAGCAATGCTGTTAGACTTATCAAAATCAAGGTTGGTAAAGAAGATGATTCTACAGGGCCTCTTGGACGGAAGTCTAAGATTCAGATTGATAATAAGGAGGGTGCTTCATCTTCAAGCACAAGGATCAAATTACGAGTTAGTCGTGCAGTAGTGCTTCCACCTGAAGAAACAACTACTCGTGGGAAGGAGAAATCACGGTTCCATGTTCAGGTGGTCGATCTGGATAATCCAGAAGAGGGGCAGCAATCTAATGATGCGCCTAAGTCTCCAGTTCTAGACACGCCTCACGAGGTCATTCCTCCAGTTTCCATTGAGACGCCTCTTTCTCCTCCTGATTTGCTCATTGATGAGTCTCCTCAGAATGCAGTTCCCATTTCAGCATACGAGCCTTCTCCTGATCAACAGCGAGAAAGTGTGTTGAAAGTTCCTGAAGATATTCCCATTTGCATTCAGTTATCAGAAATTGACACTTCCACTTCTGGTTTTGAAGAATTCATGAGGCAATCTTCATGTCCGTTGGTAACTGAGCAAAACATAGTCGCTATTCAAACAGATATTCCTCCCAGGGTGACCACGGTGATTCAAACAGAAACTGCTTCTCCTTTGCCTACAGCTGCTACAGGAAGTGAGTTGATGACTTTGCCTCCATGGCTTAGTTCTTTCACCCCGAAAAGAAAGAAGCAAGAGATCTCACCTGATGCCTTTGACTACCAGCAACTCAAACAGTCCAGATCTAAAGTTGCTAAGAAGGCGAAGACTATTTCCAGGGTAACTGTTGATAGCAACAAGATGAAAGTAGCTGAAATTGTGGAACCTATTGCAGATAAACCACTTGATGAAATGTCAGCTGCTGATTATAAGGTTACAAAGGTAGAATTGGGCAAGCAAACACATGAGGTTATTAAACATGATGCTCAGTTTTCTGTTGCTTCACTAGTGCAAAGATGTGACGATCTTCTTGCAAAGAAAAACAAGCTAGAAGAAGAAAATCGACAGCTCATGGCAGCCATCCATAAAATCACAAAACCTGCTGCCGAACGGAGTAACTCTATAGGTTCTTCTGGTTCCCAAGAATCGATTCGTGGAGTGGAAAGAGCTTCTCAGAAAGTACAAGCACTGGATTCCTGGGTTGATCAGCTTCATGATCAATGCGTGCAAGTGATAAAAGACATTTTTCAAATAATGTCTAAGCTGGAAACCATTGAGGAGAAATTGGATTAGACTTCTAACACTTTCAAAAAGAATCTGGAAAGTGTTGAGAAAAGTCTGGCAATCTGGCGTACCATGCCCCAACAACAGCTCAATATCCTGCAGGATCACGCCATCATTTCTTCCAGGGTCATGTACTTGGAATTCGAGGAACTCATGGAAAACAAAACTCTTGTTCTTAAATCCCTCATCGAAGAGATCAGCGATGCAAGGAAATTCCGGGATGAAGTTTATCAAGGTATTGTCTCACATTGTGAAAGGGCCTCTTGCAATATAGTAAGTCAGGATGGAGAACTAATTCCAGAAGAAGAGGTTCTTGCGGATTTACAGATGAGGATTCACGGTGAATGGAGGAGTGAACAATTCTCGGCAGTTTCAATTCAAACATTGATGAAACACCAAGCCTTTTTGCATGAGATTCAGTCCATCTTGGATAAAGACAATTCCGCGCTTCTCCGCTGCCACGACACTATTGTGAAGACTATGGTAGTTGCTAAGAACACTCATGAACCGAATCCCGAGGAACTACAAGCAAGCATCCGGAAGTTTCAAGGATTCATGTCTTCACAAAATTCAACTTAAGTGTTTTTCAGCACTTAGTTGAATCTTCTCTCTTTTTGTAATTTCTTAGTTGTAATTTTGTTTTAACAAGATGCATGTAAAAGCAGTTTATGTAAAATGCAAGTTACACATTACTTGTACTTTTGTAATTACATGTAAGATAACTACAAGTTGTGTCCGATTAGGACTGTAGTCTGAATAAGTCTGAGTTAGTTAGAGTAACTCTTAGTTAGTTAATGAAGTCTCAGTTATTTATTGGATGAGTCTTGGTGGTTGAGAGAATCTCTCAAGTTAGTTAAGATCCTCCCACCTTTTTCTCAAGGCTCCTATTCTATAAATACTTGAGAGGTCCATTGTAATTTTCATCTTTTGGAAAGCAAGCAAAAACTCTGCCAAATTTACAGCAAGAAGTCTTTGAGCTTATGTATGTGAATTGAAGGTTTTGAAGAATAATAAAGAAGGATTACTCAAGTTTTGAGTCTTTGAGCTACGTGTTTGAGTTTGAATCTTTTATTTCTTCTATGCGAAGTGTTTCTAAAGGAGCTTAGTCCAATCTGATTTGAAGTCTTTGAGCTACAAGTAGAGAAGATTAATTAAAATAGGAAACTCTCTTGAAGGAGCAGCAAGTCTTTGAGCTTGCATCTGTTTTTGAGAAAAAATTATTGTGTGATAAGAAATAGCAGCAAGTCTTTGAGCTTGCATTAGTTCTTGTCTTTGTGTTGTAAGAATAGATTATTTCAGTCTTTGAGCTATTATCTTTTATTCGTTGTAAAATTTAGTATAGCAAAGGGTAGATAGGACTTCCAGTAGTCAAGTCTTTGAGCTTGATATTGTTGTCCCGTCCCGAAGGAAGTGACGGAAGTCTTTGTGCTTTCAGGAAACTTCATTTCCTTTCTCTTATTTCACTTGAAAGTGGTTACTACTGTTATTCAATCTCTATCCTTTTCTGTGAAGAGAAAAGGATATTGTCTTTCTTAAAAAAGAAGAAGAAAGATTGCTGTCCCATCCCATTTTATTTTCCAAGTTGTAGTTAGATAGGGGGAGCCTTCCCTTAATTAGGAGAGTTTTTACTCGTGTGCTGTGGTTGAAACCACAATTTTGTATATTTCCCCAAGTGTACAAAATTTTCAACCAACAACTATCTTGAGTACCATTGCAGGGTGGCTATCGTCTAAGAAACATGAGCCAAGAAACACCGATAGCGTACAGGCCAAGGAAGTAATGTCCTTGGTGTTACGACAAAATACTTACAGCACAAAGATGGTGGCCTTCCCCTCGACATGCTTGTCAGGTCATTCAATATTTGAAAACGCCACCAAAGATACTCGCATAAACATAAGCATATTGAATGTAAAATGGATATATTCATATCCATACATTTATGTCCATCTCCTACGTGTGTGAATATGAATATTATCCTCAATAATAAAATAATAATAATAATAATAATAAGCAATCAAGAGGGGCAACAATGAATATATATCTATATATACGTATGTATATATATATCCATTCACAAGGAATATATATATGTGTGTGTGTGTGTGTACTAAACATTAAGAAATTGGTTCAAACCAAGGATACTAGACCACTCAACGGTGGTAGGATGACAAGGTGACTCTAGATCAACACCAACAAGAAGGGTGGAACTGACTTAACTCAACCAAGGCCGTGTTGCTCAAGGAATACATTGGAATTCTTGGGCTTGGAACTCAATGGCAATGTGCTTATCCAAAATCTGCAACCCTCTCCTTGATGATACTCGCCCTCCCTCCTAAGGGTGTTGCGATTCTTGCAAACACTTTTTCACAAGAATATTCAATTAGCCACATCTTAACCATATTGTCAAATTTCATAGAATACAGATACAAAACAACTTCATCAATCATTTTCCATTTGATAAGAATTTCATTCATAGAAGAATAAAAGCAATGTCTTTGATTAGCTTAAACATAGCATAATAAGCATTTTCCAAAACCAAGAAAGAGGGATGTAACATATTACCCCCCTTGTGAATCATCGTTGTCGATGATTATTTAACATAAATCAAAATTTCAACATATAAGCAAGTTCATTATTTCTCATTATGATAGTTCAATGGTTTTTTAAATAGATAAGGAAACTTGATGCAAAAGAACAAAGACACCCTCTCTGCCCTGCAAATTCAAAACTCGAATACAAAAACACAAATAAAATTGAGACTCTCTACTTATGGATTGCAACAACGAAATACAGTTTTCATTTATGTCAAATTCTATTATCAAATATTTCAGTTTCAACAAATGCCTTTACATAGGCTTCTCTCAATGCACATTCATTGCTTACACACGTCTCATTGCAGAGCCCATCCACTCACTCATTTTTTTCCAACTCCTATTCAGATACACCCCTTCCCCCCCATCCAGAATACCCACTTGCTAATTTATATCGCATTCAAAGAATGAAATCTATTTTCTATTGCTTCCTCTTCCTTTTCTTAACCGATGTCTTTCCAAATTCCGCTAGCTCGATCTGCCTAGTTATCATTATATCTTTATTGTCGCTTTGATTACATTATCCACGCTGTCCCATCACACCTTTTAATCTTATTCACCATTTATGCCTGGAATTGAAGCTGAATCGGCTGCTACAAGAATCTCATATGGGCTGCAAGGTAGCTAGCAAATGTTGTGGTATTTGGCCTTACACCTGCCAATTAGATTTGCTTGAACTCTCTAAAGCCTTTTCCACATATCTTGCAATCATTGCAGTTTATTGAGTCACTGTTTCATTGAGGCATTTTGTTAAATAGTTCACGTACCACATCTATGCTTCCACATTTTGCATTCTTGTTTACCTGGTAGTTGCAACTACAACATCTAACAAAATTGCCTTATTCGTTAATACTCAGATGGATGTCCACACTCCATTTCAAAAGCTTCCACTCAGCATAGGCAGGCAGGATGCTAGCAAAACTGTGAAATTGGTTTTACACCAACCAATTGCATTTGCTCAACACATCACACCTTAAGAAGCAACCTCCCTCTGAGGTATATGAGATTCCATGAAACCGAGACTTTTCTAGTTTACAATGACTTTCTCTTGTATCAGTGAGCAAAGAAAACAAAATCATGGCATTTCAATATCATAGCGATGATGATGAGAGCAACATTTTGTCAAATCTAATGAAGCTAGGCTAGTGCTTAGAAATTTACAACCATTACAATGGACAGATGCCAAGAACAATACAAACCAAAATAACCAAAACTTGAAAAGATAATCAGAAAATATTTTTTTGGGTGGTATTGATCACTAGTCCGCTCGGGTGCTCTTGCACCAAAACTTTTGAAGGATTTTATCATAATCCTCCCAAGTAGCATTTTCTTCTGCATACTGGTCCCACTGGACCTTGCAATGAATAACCTTGCGGTCATGCAAGTGCAACTTAAGAACCTCGAGTATTCTGAGTGGTTCAATCATGACCACCCCTGGATCTTACACCTGTAAGGAATTTCAATCAATCATATGCTCAGAATCTGCCACATATCTTAAGATATGAAACATGAAAAACATTATGCAACTGAGCGAGAGTTGGTGATAGAGCGAGTCTGTAGGCTACTAGGTTAATCATCTCCAGGACTTCAAAGGGTCCCATGTATCTTAGGGCTAATTTGGAGGCCTTCCCAAATTTGATGGAACTTTTCTGAGGTTTTACTCTAAGGAGAACCTTCTCCCCTACTCCAAATTGTTTGGGAGTCTGTTTTGCATCGGTGTAACTCTTTTGTCGATCGTTAGCTTCTGCTAACCTTTGCTTGATTAGCTTAACCTGATCTTCCATTTCCATGAGCATTTTAGGACTAAGGGTTATTCTGTCCTCAAGCCTATGCCAATTGATGGGGGTTAAGCATTTCCTTTCATATAATGCTTTGAAGGGTGCCATTTTTATGACGGATTGATACGAGTTGTAAGCAAATTCGACTAGAGGAAGGCATTCCTCCCACTTATATTGCTGATCCATGCAATGCATCCTCAAGAGGTCTTCCAAAACTTGATTCACTCTCTCTGTTTGACCGTCTATCTTTGGATGATAAGCTGAACTGATGTTTAATTGTGTTCCCAATGCTGCAAACAATGTTTGCCAAAATCTAGACGTCATTCTGGCATCCCTGTCTAAGATAATTTTGTTGGGTATTCCATGTAGTCGAAAGATCTCTTGAACAAATTTTTGAGCAATTATATGTGCCCCATCAGTAAGATTCCCTGGTATGAAATGTGCTACCATGGTAAGCCTGTCGACCACCACCAAAATGGCATTATGTCTATTCCTTGTCATGGGTAGACCTTGTACAAAGTCCATATTGATGATCTACCACTTCCAATCTAGTATGGCATGAGGTTGTAGTAGTCCTACTGGATGTTGATGCTCAATTTTCACTTTTTGACACTCAAAACAATTTGCCACGAATCTAGCGACGTCTACCTTTCCAAAAGTATAAGGGTTTAACATTTGCTAACATTTTTGTCACACCTGGATGTCCTGAGTATGGTGCCGAATGTACCTCTTTCCATATCAACTTCCTTAACTCAGGGAGGTTGTGTATGTACATTCTCCCTCGATATCTCAATAGACTGTCCGACTCAATGTTGTACCCATCATATTGGGGGTCTTGGAAATTGCTTCGTAAGGCCCTTCGTACCTAATTGTAGTATTCACCACCTTCCAGGTTCTACAACACCCGAGTTTTGAGATTTGTGTTCACATTTGCCATAGCTGATAAATGTCTTTGATGACTTAGGGCATCCGCTACCCTATTCTCCTTTCCTTTGATATAGCCGATCTCAAAGTCATAATCAAAGATTAACTCCAACCATCTTCTCTATTGAGCATTCAAATTAGGCTTGGTAAATATGTACTTCGATCCTTGATGGTCTGATCGAAGTTCGAATGGCTTTTCCATAAGATAATGCCTCCACATTTGTAGAGCGTGTACAATAGCTACTAATTCCAGATCGTGCGATGCATAATTCTACTCATAATTCTTTAAGTTTCCGGACTTGTAGGCGATTACCTAATCATTCTACATGAGGACTCCTCCTAAACCCTCATTTGATGCGTCTATGACTACCACAAACTGACCATCTGGGTTTGGTACCCTCAAAATAGGTGCAGTAGTCAATTTCTCCTTTAAATATTCGAATGCTTTCTGACATTTTTCTGTCCACTCAAATCTCTTCCCTTTCTCTGGAGGGTGGTGATGGGATGTGCTATCTTGAAAAAATTCCTCACAAACTTTCTGTAATACCTAGCTAAACCCATGAAACTTCTTACTATTTGTACGTTTCTTGGTACTGGCCATTCCACTATAGCTTTTATTTTTGTTGGGTCCACTGCTATTCCTTCTGCAAAAATTATGTGTCCTAAGTATTGTACCTCCTTATGGAAAAAGGTGCATTTGGATAGCTTCCCATATAGTTTATGTTCATGTAATTGCTGAAGGATTGTTCCTAAATGCCGAAGGTGTTCTTCCTCATTCCTTGAGTAAATCAAAATGTCGTCAAGAAATACTAACACAAATTTGTCCAAACAATCTTTAAAAACATTGTTCTTAAACTTCATGAACGCTGCTGGTGCATTAGTGAGTTTGAAGGGTAATACCGTGAAATCATAGTGTCCATATCTTGTTCTGAATGCCGTCTAATGAATATCTTCCTCCTTCAGCCACACTTGATGATAGCCTAACCGGAAATTAATCTTGTAGAACATGCGACCCCTCTCATTTGATCAAATAAATCATCAATTCTAGGTAGATGTTATTTATTTTTGATGGTGAGCTTATTCAGCATCCGATAGTCTATACATAGGCGCAAAGTCCCATCCTTCTATACAAATATTACAGGGGTTCCCCATGGTGACACACTGTAATGTCCCTACTAGCTAGAGATCATTGTCCTGCAAAACAGATTGTTAGAACACAACAAAAATATATATACATAACTAATCTAATTTGCATTTAAAGTTCAATTACTTAATTAACACTACTTTCAATTCTTTAAAATAAAAAGGATACAAATGCCATACGAAGATATGTCCTTAGGCAGTTGTGAAGCTCGCCTTCTTGGAACCCATCTTGGTTCCAAGCCATCTAGGAAATTGAAGGTGAATTCGATTCCTGTCTTGGATGTAATTTCTTACACTCAAGCCATCCAGGAAATCAAAGGTTAATTTGATTCCTATCTTGGATGTAACTTCTTACACCCAAGCCATCCAGGAAATCGAAGGTTAATTCGATTCTTGTCTTGGATGTAACTTCTTACACCCAAGCCATCCAGGAAATCGAAGGTTAATTCGATTCCTGTCTTGGATGTAACTTCTTACACCCAAGCCATCCAGGAAATCGAAGGTTAATTTGATTCCTGTCTTTCTTACACCCAAGCCATCCAAGGAAGACCATATGTCAATTCCTTGCCTTGGATGATGCATCTCATCATCCAAGTCCATCAGAGGGGACCGGCCAGATCCGTCTCTTCTTGGATGAACTTAGTCAACCAAGCCATATATATGCATATAGGTATTCAGTATATACTACCTACCAGGGATTATCATAATCCCTCCATTAGACTAAGGGAATTTCTTCCCTATAGCCTCCATCATATAATCACATTAATATTACATTTTATAATTCATTACTGTTTTCCATTCCATAATTTACGTCTTGATTTATATATTCTTTAATCTTTCTAATGATCCTAAATATACATACATATTCTACATAGATTCCTATCTTTATTGCTACATTCATATAAGTAATCATTAGAGATATATGTATTCATAAAAATGCATTAATATATGTGTGTGTGTGTGGCACACATGTCCACACACATATATACCTTAAGACTTCTTAACCCCTCTTTCTTGTACGCAGATTGTAGCCTGCGGTTGGAGTTCGCACTGTAGATGTCGCCTACAAATTGGGAGGCATACCACAAAGAATGCAAACGTTACTTCCTGTAACTTGATAACAATTCTTATCTAATCTTATCAATGGTGATCTCACTAGATGCTTTTGATTCCTTCCCTTTATATCTCTCAATTTGAGGTAGAGGTCACACCTCTTCATCATATATGCCCTTTGGCAAGAGACACACCCTTTCACCATTATCACCCTTTGAAAGAGTGCAAATCTTCATTATTTCTACCATTTGAAAGGGACACAACCTTTCATAATCAAATCTGCACTTATTATTTAAATCAGATCTGCACTTCTCATTACCAAATTATCCCCCCCTCAAATGAGGTTTTCTTCTCCCTTTTATATATCATTGTTGAGGGAGACACAACTTTTCCTTTCATGTCTTTTGACTTTTCATTAACTTAATTAATTTTTAATTAATCATATTTAATTATATCATTTTATATTTTAATTTTATTATTATCATTTATTATTAAATTCTATTTCAAAGTGGGGATATTATTATAATTTATTATTAAATTCTATTTCAAAGTGGGGATATTATTATCATTTATTATAAAATTCTATTTCAAAGTGGGGATATTACACACACTAGGTCATATTAACCCCTTCTCAATGAGTTCTTGCAGTTGTGCCTTCAACTTTATCAGTTCCACTGTTGTCATGTGGTAGGGAACCTTGGATATTGGTTTGGCCCCTGGCACTAAGTCTATAGAAAAGTCAAACACCCTTTTAGGAGGTAATCTTAGCAACTCCTCTGGAAATACAACATGATAATCCTGCAGATAAGGTTACCTTTCCACAAAGGTCCTCTCCTTGTCATTTTCTGACAATCCTTCACTACTATGACTGGTTGCATCATACATCATCATATCGTCGTGGTATACGGTCTCCCTAAGCTCCTCAACCTCTTCTAGCTTGACGACAAACATCTAACAAACTTTCCTTTTACATCATTTCATTTGCATGGCAAAAATTTGCCGTACTTTGATTCCGTTTTGAATTCCTTGGAAACATACTCTATTATCCAAGTCATCTAAGAATTCTACCTTTTTGGAGAAATACTCCATTACAACCTTATGATCCCTTAACCAATTCATTCCTAGTGTTACATCATAGGAACCCAAAGGAGCCACATAAAGGTTTACTTCGATATTTAACCCTGGTAGCTCAACCCTAGCTTCAAACAAACGTTTCTCTACTTGAGCTCTCGTTTGGATGGCATACTCTATAGTCCATATATTAGTCATATAACCAGTTCTTTTGGGAAATCTATTTAGTAGTCTAGGTGAAATAATGCATTCTGTGGGACTAGTGTCTATCAACACTGTTATGTAGTTACCATATAGCTTACTTGTTACTTCAATTGGTGTAACTTGGTACTCAACTTGTTTGTTGTAATATCCTGGATATTTTTTTTGTTTTTTAAGACCAATAAGAATCATCAACCAACAGATAACCCGTTAAGGTTAGAAAGCATAAACTCAAAGCTTGCTGAAAAATGCAACCCTTCCACTTTCTGATCACCAAGTGCCCAATGTGGGAAGGTGAGAGCATACAGTGAATAGGGGATCATTAGATCACAAATCTGCTGAAATGATAAAGTGAATACAATACTGGGCGGCAAGCCAGCCCCTTCCGCTTATTCAGCGGGAAAGCAAGAAACTTGGCGGTGAACCAGCCAAGAGAAACATACAACAAACACAAATCACTCAACAGCGATATTTCAGCGGGAGGACTGAATTATAAAAACTCAACTCGACCGCTTATGCAGCGGGAGGACTGAATTACAATTTAACTGATATAGGCGGCAAGCCAGCCTCTTCCACTTTTTAGCGGGGTGAGAGTTTACAAGCTAGAATGGGTTAGTAGTACTACTACTTAACCTTACAATAACACAGAGAGTGAGAGTAGAATAGTAATGCTGAACATCAAAGATAATAAACATGAAACTCTACTAACATCAAAATTGCAGGCTGGAAATGCATAACCAACAGCCTATGGACCCACTAAATCACTCATATCTCTCTCAATACTCACCCGATTCACCCAAAATCAGTCCTAAACCAACACTAGACCAGCAGCGATGGAAACAAACCAAAGATATTCTATCAAAACACCCTCATTTATTTGGCACGCATCCCAAGACACCATCTAAAACCCACGCCTAATCGGATAATTTCGATTTGTTCTAATAAATTCAATTCTCAATAAAACGTGCCACAAACTTACAGAATGAATCGCCAGTAGCAGGAAGGATGAATGAGTCGATACCCAGAATGACTAGACACTCAGGCAGAGAGGTGTGATCGAAAATGTGCTTCAGCCACAGGTAAACCAGCAACACCAAAAATCGCTCCAAACACCAAAAAGACTAAGATATGCACTGAAAGTATGGTAGATTACAGCACATAGCTAGGTACTATATTTCAAGTATGAAACTGGAAAGCACTAGGGAGGCGTACTTCGAAGCTTCAAAGTTCTGACGCCAATCCGACAGCATAACAATGCAAATTTTCAAGATGTCCAGAATGAGAGCCCAAGGCTCATATTTATAACTCCACGCCTTCCCAAATGCAAATGCAAATGGCGGCAAACTTCTCCAAATCCAATTTCATTTCACCTTATGTCTCCCCACTAACTTGGCACCCACTTACCTTTACTAGGTAAGTTCGAACTTCCCATGGTGGCGTCATTTTTGCAAAATAAACATTATACCAAAGATGCCTTAATCCTCTAAATGTCAACCACAAATTCGCCCTCTGACTTAGGAGATAATCAAATGAATATTAAATAATTTTTCCCTAAGTCATCTCCACAATCAATCAGCAACTGCAAATATTGAAATATTAAACCTTTGACAAGGATATAATATTTAATTAAATTACTTATGACTCCCATACTGATCATTAACAGAAACCAAGATGAAGCAGAGTTAGAAGACCAAAGAACTACTGCAAGACCAAGACCCTATCCATTGCCAAAAATAGAAACACTCCATACTGCCACTTAGTAAAAATAGTAAGTCATGAACTACTGCTCCGAAAAGCATGATCTTCGCACCCAGTGACAGAGCATGGAAAGCTTAGTAGTACAATATCATCAAAACAACCGACCCTTGACTTACTAAAAATAGTAAGTTCACGCCTCATCAATGTTTGAAACCCTAATTCTTCATTCCACATAGCCTACGGGTCTTAGGAATAGGCCAATGGACCACTAGAAGTACATCAACGAGAAAGGGTTCATTACAGTCCACCCTCCCCAAAAATGCTTGTCCTCAAGCAACTATAAGGCTGGATGCAGTAAAATCTCCTCATTTTCCCATGTAGCATCCTCTGTTAGCAAATTTTTCCATTTGATCAAGTATTCCGTCATCACCCTTCTCAAAGAACGTTCCTTGAAATCAAGGATAGCTTGAGGAACCAAAACTAGCTCTCCCTCCTCATCAAGCGGGGGTAACTCAGCTGAAGCAACAACATTGTGTCCCAGAGCCTTCTTGAGGCGTGACACATGAAATACATTATGAATCCTGCTGCTTGCCGGTAATTCCAGCTCATACGCCACTTCTCCAATTCTCTTGCTGACTCTGAAAGGCCCATAGAATCGTGGCTTCAATTTCTCAACCCCACTCTTTTTGAGAGTAGACTCTCTGTAGGGTTGGAGCCTCAAGTAAACCATGTCGCCCACCTCAAAGGTGCGCTCTATTCGCTATTGATTAGCGTACAACTTCTGCTGATTCTGTGCATGCTGGAGATTGTCTCTCAGAATCCTCAGAATATCTTGACTTTGTTGCATCATATCCTTCGCCTGAGCGGTTCTGCTATCACCAAATACTAGGTCAGCGAAGCTAGGAGCTCCATAACCATATAGTGCCATGAATGGCGACATCCAGATGGACATGTGATAGGAGGAATTGTAGCAATACTTTCCTAGGTGAAGCCATCTCACCCATGCATTCTCCTGCTCCGAGACATAGTTTCTAAGATATCCTTCCAACCACTTATTCACTATCTCGGTCTGCCCATCAGTTTGGAGGTGATAACTTGTGCTTGGAGTGAGCACAGTTTCACATAATTTGAAAATCTCCTGCCAAAAAGCACTTAGGAACTTGCTGTCCCTATCACTCACAATGTTCTTCGATAACCCATGTAATCTGAACACCTCCCGAAAGAACACTTCAACAACCTGAGCTGCTGTAAAAGAGCTGGTGATGGTGAAAAAATGAGCAAACTTCATTAGTTTGTCCACCACCACATAGATACTGTCCTTCCCTTGAGCCCGTGGCAACCCAGTGATGAAGTCCATGGAAATATTTTCCCATTTTTGACCGAGAATAGGCAAGGGTTGTAACAAACCAGCTGGCAGAGTGTGCTCATCTTTGTTTCTCTGGCATGTGTGACACTCCTTGATGTACTTAAAGACATCATTTTTAAGTCCCTTCCAAGAAAATCTCTCTTGGATCTGCCTGTATGTTTTGAAGTAACCTTCGTGACTAGCAAGGGGAATATCATGGAAAGTCTTCAAAATCTTCTCCTTTAGCTTAGATTCAGCCACAATGAAGATCCTTCCTTTGTATAGTATCAACCCTCAACCAATTCGTACCTTTCATCATGAAAAGTACCTTCTATAATGCTGGTTGCAAACTGATTTTTGGCATAATCAACAAGCAACAACTCCCTCCAATCAGCAGTAAGCTCGCACAATGAGCTCAAATGGGGCCTTCTGGACAAGGCATCAGCCACAACGTTGTTCTTTCCCTTAACATACTCAATATCGAAGTCGTAAGCCTATAGCTTACTCACCCGCTTTTGCTGGCTTTCATTCAAATCCTTTTGATGCATGAAGTGTTTAAGACTATTATGATCAGTCTTAACAATGAACTTACTCCCCACCGGATACTACCTGAACTTCGCTAGGGCATGCATTATGGCAAGCATTTCCTTATCATAAATCAAATACAACCTTTTAGGTCCTCTCAACTTCCTACTCTCGAAGACTATAGGATGCTTATCCTGCATGAGGACTGTACTGTTGGTTGAAAATTTTGTACACTTTGGGGAAATATACAAAATTGTGGTTTCAACCACAGTGTTTGAGTAAAACTCTCCTAATTAAGGGAAGGCTCCCCCCTATCTGACTACAAATTTAAAAATAAAATAGGATGGGACAGTGTTGACGTGTCTAAAATCGTTGAACCTGCGACTTCATCCGGCCAACGCAGAATAGAATGTACTCGCTGAGTATCCTATCCTCTCTTGAGATAAGGAAATCCCTAATGCTGTTTTTCGTTTGATCAAAGGGGACGACCTCAAGGTTTTGATTGTCAGGTCTTGATGGCGGGATTGCTTAGTGGTTTGATGTGTTTTGCTGGAAACACAAAGGGCACTTACGGTGATATGGATAATTGCTGGATGAGTTCCCTAAAACTTTGACAGTCTCGTTATCGATTGGTTTCAGTTGCATGATACTATTTCAGCAGGACTGCGGATTCTTCTTAGTAAAAAAGGGAAAAAAGGAGGGATAGGGAAAGAGAGGTACAGTAAGTCTAAGTTATTTAACTAAGATAGCAGATTAAGAAAACAGACAGACACCTCCAAATAACTAGATTAAACATTACCAGCCATTTAAGCACAATATTTGTATGAATCTAGTGCGATCTTCAAGGGAAAAATGAGTTTTCATGCTATCAAACACAACATCAGAACTTTAACATTCATTCAGTGAGTATTCAATAACTGAACTAAGCATATGAAAGGTTCAGATTAACCATGCAGAAGGAAAGACAATCAGTCAGTCCCTAATGGTATGAACAGCGAGGGTTCTATCAGATGTTTATCTAGAAAATGCTATGAAAATGAAAAAAACATAACTGAATAATTCAAATTAGTGAAGAAGGAGACCATGCACTCACAAGGAAACTTGAAACAGTCTTAACTTTGCATTAAATCTTGTAAATTTCGCCAGAGCTTCAACAACAATCCATGAACTTCTTACAAAATGAGGGAAAACCAGCCCCCTTAAATAGGCTTCAAAAATAGATGAATGGCCAAGATCTAATCTAAACAACTGGCCCAGATTCATCCTTTCAAAAAGGTACCCATACCCATAAATGGAGGGTAAATATCAGCAACTACTCCAAAGGGAGCAATAACTACCTAAAATGGTAATTAAAACTTATCCAAAATAATTCAAAAAGTGCACATACACAAAGATTTAAGTTTGCAGTTGACTTGGAAGTCAAGTATGACCCTTTGGCCAAAAAGTGCACTTTTCAAAATTTGAAAGAAAGAAAGCACTTTAGGAAAGCACTTTTTCTTTTCCAGTTTCATATCCTTTTACCAAAAATTGATTCTCTCCATGCAAATATTCTTGCCAAAGGTCTTGACCTGCTGCACGTTCTTCACGAACATACTTCTGAAACCTGATGCACAATTGGAACAGCAAACCGAACTGAGGCATAGGGGGATGATGAATTTTATATTGCATGCTCTCCAGATAATGATCGATGTGTTTCAAACTGTCCTGCCAGTTGGACCGATTAGCTTCAAAACTCAAGATATCAGAATGTAATTTACTAGCAAAATCTAGGTCCTCTGTAGAGTAGGCGATCTTATCTATTTTTAATCGATCTTCCCAGTCTGGATGGATTATGGGATCAGACAGACTATTTTGCCAACCTAAAACCATGGATCGAAGGATTATTCCACCAAGGTCCCTTGTGTTCTTCAGAATTTCCTCGCATGTCTCTTGCTCTTTGTTAATGGTGGCCTTGGTGTCATTCTTCATGCTGATGGTCCAATACCATTCTTTGAAAGTGTTAATGTCGTGGGGGTCCAGGATGGTGGAAAGTGTAGTGATCTGCGGATGGGTCCAGAAAAGAGTTGTCATGAGGGGTAGAGTTGTAGTAACGGCTTCATGAATTAGAAAGCATTCCCGCTTCATCTCGAACAGTTTGACCAAAACGGTCTCTCAATGGTGGGCTATTTCTTTTACCTCTTCAATAATTCGTTCTCCTCTTTCCTTAAGGCCTTGCATCCATTCCTTGACGGCCTTTGTAGTATCCTGTACTCCTTCAAATTCTGTCGTGGTTCTCTGTGCCAATGCTATCGGGGGAATGTGGGATTCGGAAGCATTATGCAATGGTCTTAGGAGTTGATCAATGTACCCCTCGGCCTGTTCAGCACAAGCTCAATACATGTTCTTTTCAGCTGTTATCTCTTCAAGTTGCCTGAATATGTTCTATACTGAATCCTTGAATTCCTCCTTTTCCTGCTCCTTAGTGGCTCATCCGATAGGGACAGTCGTGATGCTATAATCAGCCAGTGTAATCTAATCTGCTGGCTTGTCTATAGGCGGGGTGGTGATATGAAGGGTACGGTTCTTTTGCTTATCTTTGGTTATCCTGGAATATGCCTTGGGCTTTTTCTTCCCCTTGGCCTTAGCTTGGTCTATGCGTGAGAAGATGTCCTCCAAATCGATGGGTGGCTTGGTGGCGGCTTTGCGCTGAGCTCGAGCAATTAACCATTCTTGAGGTACAGTCTGGGTTGATGCTATGGTTAAATTGGCACTCTGTTCTTTGATGTTTTCAGCCGGCTCATCGCATATTTGCAGCTGTTTCGTTACAAAAGGAGTAGAGGAGGTGTCAAGTTCCTTGCTCGCAGCTGAATTTTCTCCCACTTCACTGAACAACTGCCTAGTATTTTCGTGTGATGGTTGTTCTTTAGTCTTTTCAGGCTCGCGGGTATCATCTGTCCTTTTCTCTCCTTCAACAGTGGAGTCATCCTTGGTAGTATTATGGAGCAGCAATTCATAGCGGCTCTGCTGGATGGGTTCATGCAATTCAATCCCCTGAGTGGATGGAATCTCTCCTTCCTCAACCTGGTTATCAGGTTTGGCTGATTCAATGGCTCTTAGCTTGACATCCAACATGTCGGGTGCAGGAGGATCATCAGCCCCAAATGCGTCAATATCACTCTGGGAAGGCGGAGCAAGTATATAATCTAGTTCGACTACATCATGAGACGAACTAGGGTCCTTTGATGATGAAGTGACCTCTGGCCTCCTAATAGGGATCTTTTCCCTTCTTGTTCTTTTGGATGTCCGAGTTCCTCTGCTGGCCTTAGCCTTCTTTCTTTTCTCAGGCTTTTCGATCTCTTCCTTAGGTGCACTGGAAGTTCCCTCATCTTTAGAGGACTGAGAATCAAGGCTACCCATCAAGTGGTAGGTGAACTGACTCCCTCATGAATCAGTCGCTCAATTTGCTGGTGCAACCACTGGTCAGTATATCTTCCTGGGGCTGCCATAACCGCCTCGAAATCAGTGATTGGATCTTGCGACCAATCGATGCCTGGCAAAAGATGTCTTACCGCCTCAAATTCCCGGATTTGTAGTCAATTTCTTGAATCTGCTAGTTGATCTGGGACCCGACGGTACTCATAGAGTCGCATTTGCTGCACACTCAGCCTCGAATAGCCTCCGGACCTCATAGTCGTCAGAGCAGTTCTTCCAGTAATCTTCAACTGATTCTTTTGCTCTGTATCGCCTGCCATAGGCCCTCTTTGCCAAATTGTCGTGATCGAAGCATTTCCTTGGAAAATGCTCTTGTAGGCCGTAGGAGGCTAGTTTTGCAAAGGATTCCTCCGCTTGGGATGGGTTCTTTAGATGGACATCCTGGTTGCCTATAATCATAGGGAATGCGAATCCAGATTGCTTCCTGTCCTTGAGTAAGCTGCCCGCCAGACGTGACTGCCTTGCGACTTCCAGAAGAACTATCTTGTCGGTTGGGTACTGCGGAAGTCAGAAAGGAGCACCCTCAAAGCCAGCTATCCGGATGTAGGAGAAACTTGGGAACTGGATGAACCAGGGCCCATACCTCTGTACTAGAATAGTAGCTTGCTCTGAGAGCCTTATTTGTAGTCCTCCCTACATCAACCTGACCAGGCGCATTGTGAAGGCGTCATTGACGCGCTCATACTGACCAACTGCATAGGCGGGGTTGTTCTTTTCTCTTTGAGCTATGTCTTGATAGTGTAGCTGTGGATAACAATCGTATACTTTCACCTGATCAGTTCCATTCCCAATTTCACCTTTCATGATCAAACCCGATAGTGGCTGGTTCCTGGCGAACATGTAGACCAAATAGGAGGTCATAGTGAAGTGCTTCTTGGTCTCGAGTTTGATCAATTGGGTATGAATGTTGTCACTTATGATCTGGGCCCAGTCAAACTTGGATTTTTCAGCGAAGACCTGTTCTGTGAAGTAAAACATCCATTCTTCAAAGTAATTGGATTGGGGAAGTCCCATAATCCTGCTGAGCAATGTGACCATGTCCCCATGCTCGTTGTGAAAGTCGCTTCTAGGGGTCTTTTCCCCAATCCTGACGCTTGGAGGTCTTCTCTCCTTGTACCATTCTTCATTTATCAGTGTTTTGCATTTGGCAGGGTTTACATCATACGCTGCCTGCGCTTCATCCATAGTTGTCGCTATGGGCTTGTTCAGGAAGGGAATGTCAAACGAGTCACCAATGGCCTCAAGAGTGTAGTTAGCGAGGACCATGTTCTCGAGGGGCACTAATCTGGAGCTTGGTTGGTAATGCCTGGTAGCCTCTACTACTAACTCATAGTTTTGTATAGCCGGGGGAATCTTGCTGCCTGGGCAATGCCGCTTTCCATCATCCGCCTAGGCCTGCCATAGGCATTAGGGGAGAAGACTCGGTTTCTGAAATCTTGAATATCAATATCGCCTAGGTCAGTATCACTGACATTCTCCTAGACACTCTGAACTTTTGATTCCCTCAGTCCCCCTCTCTGATACTGATACTTCATCCTTTTGACTCTGCGAGGGATATCTGACTTGGACGCTAGTGATGTCTCGGCTGCAACAGGTGTCTTTGATGATTCTACCGCCGATTTAGGCATTTATCCTGCACAGGCGGACACAAATTATGAGGCAATATAAAGGATGTAAAGCGGGTTAGATAAAGGATATGCCAACATACAAGGATCAATTCGAAAACCGAATTTAAAGAACAGCATGACACCTTAGCTAAAAGCTTGATTGATTTAAAT
Source organism: Cryptomeria japonica (assembly GCF_030272615.1). Lineage (NCBI taxonomy): Eukaryota > Viridiplantae > Streptophyta > Pinopsida > Cupressales > Cupressaceae > Cryptomeria > Cryptomeria japonica. Next base: position 400,648,413 of record NC_081407.1, read on the forward strand.
ATGAATATTTATGAAGTTTTTCGATTGCGAATTTATACTTAGGCATTTTTAGGATCAATTTTCAAAATGGACGATGCTTTAAAATTTTCCTAAGTCTGAAAATGCGTTTTCTAGCTGATTCCTAGGAACAAATTCTGATTTCAATCGCGTTGACGTCTTATAAACGAAAAAGATGCGGTTTTTTATTTAATCAATTTAATTCATTTTGCACATACATCTATCCGATTTTGCATATGTTTCAAATGATTTTGAGAGAGGTGAAACACACTTACCTGGCAAAAAATGAATGGTGTGAATTCGCACAACTTGCCTTGCAAGAATGAATTCCTTATTTTGAATGGAAGAGTCTGCAATTTGAATTTTAACGGTTAACTCCCTATTCTGGATTCTTGTGCCTAAAATTAGGGGAGAGAAGTGCAAACTTAAAACACTTTAATTTAGCAATTTGTTACCTTGGGTGTTTTCTCTTTTACGGCTTCAAACTTGGGCTATTTTACCTTTGGCATTAAAACTTGGGTTCATGATCTCTTGAAAACCCTCCTATACCGCGATATTGCCAAACTTCGGGACTTTAGACAGGTTTGCAAGCTTTAAAATTTTAACACTTACCCCCTTTATGGCGAATTTCGGAGAATGAGGGAGTTTGCAATGTTAAGAAATCGCGATTTTGAGCTTCGAAGGGCTTTCAGGCTTTACGCTACAACATTCATGCGGTTTTGGGCGAATTTTGGAGAATGGGGGAAGGGTTTGTGAACTTCCAACTCTGCGGCTCTTCCTTTTGTTGTGCCAAAGATGGGCATGTTACTTCAAGGTATCCAATACTTGCCAACAAAAATCGCGGAATTACCTTGGATGGCGAACTTTGGCAATTTGAAGAGTTTTGCAAGTTTGTATGAACTTAAACTTTCGCCACTTCTCCTACAACGCGATTTTCGGCAGAATGGGGTACTTGTCAAACTTTAAACATTTTGCATTTTCCCCTTATTGTGTGAACTTCGGCGTTTTTCGGGGGGTTTGAAAACTTCATCTTTTTTGCACTTTTCCTTCATAACGCGATTTTCGGGGTTTACATGCAGTTTGCAAATTTTTAAATTTTAAAACTCTCTTATAATGCGCTTTTTGGCATTTTGGGAGGGTTTGCAAACTTTTAAAAAAACTTTTCACTTACCCTTATAACGCGATTTTGGCGTTTGGAGGCATTTTGTAAATTTTGCGAACTTTCCAACTTAGCCTATATATGTGATTTTCGGGCTTTATGTGCCTTTTGCAAACTTTGTTACTTTGACCCTTTTTGCCAATTTCGGCGATTTTGATGCACTTTTCAACTTTAAAAACTTTTTGCGATTTACCTCCATAATGCGAAGTTCGGGGATTTGGAGTATTTTGCCAACTTCGCACCTTTTAGGTGTTTTTCAAACTTCGGCACTTTAGGTGTGTTTGCAAACTTCGGCGTTTTGGCTTACTTTCAACTTCGGCGTTTTGGTGGCTTTTGAAAACTTTTACTTTATCACTCGTTTTTGCCGAATTTCGGCATTTTAACCAGTTTTGAAAACCTTTTATCATTTTGATAATTTACCCCCATATGGCGAATTTCGGAGAATGAGGGAGTTTTGCCAATTTCGGCACTTTGAGTGTGTTTGCAAGGTTTTTCGCCCCTTTTACCTTCCAGTTGGCGAAAATCGCCATTTTCATGAATCCTGCAAACTCTCAAAACATCATGTAATCTCTCCCCTTAGTGCGAGTTTCAGGATACGGAGGAGGTTTTGAAAATTTACACTTCTGCACCCTCTTATCTCTCCTATATCCTCGTGCGAAAATCGGCATCTTTGGGTCCTCATGCGACCTTCAGACTCTTTATCCTTTACTTGGCGGACTTCGCCAGTTTCTTTCATCCTACGCCTATCTTAGGCATTTTTACAAGCTTAGTCGATCTCTTGGAATTCATGCCCGAAGGCTCAACTGACCTCATGGATTCACAGGCTCCTCCGTTCAACATTATCATCTCATGGACTGATTACGGGCTCGCTCAAAAGGAGGCGAGACACTCTGCGCGGAACTCAACAGGGTGAAGACAGAAATGCCCAAAAAAGGAAAGGGGACCCTGTCGGCGACAGGGAGCGTGTGCAACGCACAACAGACAACAATCTTTCTTCTTCTTTCAAGAAAGACAATATCCTTTTCTCTTCACAGAACTGATAGCGATTTGATATAAAACAACAATACCAACTTTCGAAATGAAATGAAGTTTTCTGAAAGCTCAAAGATTTCCGTCACTTCCTTCGAGACGGGACAACAATATCAAGCTCAAAGTCTTGATTATGTGAAGTCCTATCTATACTTTTCTATACTAATTTTATTAAGAACAAATTATAACAACACAAAGACTGAAATATCTTATTCTTTGTACGCAAGACAACAAGAACAAATGTGAGCTCAAAGACTCACAACTATTTCTCATAAAATCTACTGACTTCTAAACTCTTATAAGAACAAGTGTAAGCACAAAGTTTTACAACTTTTTCCCAATAGAACTTCTACTTTAACTAAATTAATCTCCAATACTTGCAGCTCAAAGACTAGAAATCAGATTCGATTAAGTTCTCAAAGAAACACTTGCAAGAAAGGTAATATGGAACACAAACTTAGGAATGTAGCACAAAGACTCAAAGCTTGAGCAATTTTCTTTTATTTCTTTCAATTTTTCAATTTACACATAAAAGCTCAAAGACTTCTTTGCTGCAAATTTGACAGAGTTTTTGCTTGCTTTCAAAAAGATAAAGATTACAATAGACCCCTCAAGTATTTATAGAAGAGGAGCCTTGAGAAAAAGGTGGGAGGATCCTAACTAACTTGAGAGATTTTCTTAACCACCAAGACTTATTCAATAACTAACTAAGACTTATTCCAACTACAGTCCTAATTGAACTCAAATTGTAGTTGCCTTAATGTAATTACAAAAGTGCAAGTAAAGACTTAACTTGCAATTTACAAAAGGCTTTTACATGTAACTTGTCAAAAGAAAAACTACAACTAAAAGATTACAAATCTGGAAAAATACAACGAAGTGTTGAAAAACACTTAAGATGCAGTATGTGAAGACATGAATCCTTCGAACTTCTGGATGATTATTCGTAGCTCAACGGGATTTAGTTCGTGGATGTTCTTGGCAACAACCATGGTCTTCACAGTGGTATCATGACATCGAAGAAGCATAGAGTTGTTCTTCTCCAAGATGGACTCGATTTCGTGCAAAAAGGTTTGATGTTTCATCAGAGCCTGAATTGAAGAAGTTGAAAATTGTTCGCTCCTCCATTCATTATGAATCCTCATTTGTAGATATGCAAGAACTTTTTCTTCTGGTACCACCTCTCCATTTTGACTTATTACGTTGCAAGAAGCCTTCTCACAATGGGAAACAATACCTTGAAATACTTCACCCCGCAATCTCATTACATCATCAATCTCCTCAATGAGGGATTTGAGAACAAGGGCTTTATCCTCCAGAAGTTCTTGAAATTCCAAGTACATGACCCTGGAAAAAATAATGGCATGCTCCTGAAGAATGCTCAACTATTGTTGGGGCATGGTGCGCCAGATTGTCAAACTATCTTCAACCCTTTCCAGATTCTGTTTGAAAGTGTCGGAAGTTTGATTCAATTTCTCTTCAGTGGCCTCCAACTTAGACATCATTTGGAAAATGTTTTTCAGCACTTGTGCACATAGATCATGAAGTTGATCCACCCAAGAATCCAATGCTTGTACTTTTTGAGCAGCTCTTTCAACTCCCCGAATCGGTTCTTGGGAACCGGAAGAACTTGTAGGATTACTCCCTTCACCAGCAGGTTTTGTAATTTTATGAACAACTGCAACAAGTTGCCGGTTCTCCTCTTCTAGCTTGTCTTTCTTTGCTAGAAGTTCATCATAACGCTGCACTAGTGAGGCTACAAATTGCTGGGCATCGTGTTTGACCACTTGATGTGTTTGTTTGCCCAATTCTATCCTTGTAACCCTGTAATCAGCAGCTTGCATTTCCTCACGTGGCTTAACCGCAAGGGGCTCAACAATTTCTGCCACTTTCATCTTATTGCTATCAACAATCACTCTTGAGATTGTCTTGGCCTTTTTAGCAACCTTGGCCCTAGACTGTTTGAGTTGCTGATAGTCAAAGACATTAGGAGAGATTTCCTGCTTCTTCCTCTTTGGGGTAAAAGAACTAAGCCATGGAGGTAAAGCAACTAGTTCTCCTTGAGTAGCTGCTGAAAGCGAAGGAGAAGCAATTTCTGTTTGAACAACTGTGGTCACCCTGGGAGAAGTATCTGTTTGGATGGCGACCATGGTTTTCTCAGTAACCAATGGGCATGAAGATTGCCTCATAAATTCTTCAAAGCCAGAAGTGGAGGTATCAATCTCTGACAACTGGATACATGCAGGAGTATCCTCAGGAATTTCCAGCACACCCTCTTGTTGATGATCAGGAGGCGGCTCAAATGCTGAAATAAGAACGACATTCTGAGGAGACTCTTCCACTATTATGTCAGGAGGAGAAAGAGGCGTTTCAATGGAAACTGAGGAAGGAATCTCATGAGGTGAGTCCGAAGCTAGAGACTTAGGAGCATCATCGGATTGCCGTCCTTCTGGATTATCAGGATCGATCACATGAACATGAAACCGAGACTTTTCCTTTCCACGAATTGTCGCCTCCTCAGGAGGAAGCACTACTGCCCGACCAACCCGCAATTTGATCTTGGTGCCAGAAGATGATGCACCTTCCTTGTTGTCAATCAGAATCTCAGACTTATGTTCAAGAGGCCCCGTAGAGTCATCTTCTTTCCCAACCTTGATCTTGATGAGTCTAACACCATTACCTTTGAGCCAAGTGTTGGTGTTAGCCGAGATAGGCTGAACTCTTTCAAGAATGGACGCGCATTCTTTATGCGACCATTGGATTAAAGGAAGTGGAGCTTCCTCAACCCTTCGTGAAATATATTCAGGATCAAGTACATGCCTATCATCAATCATCCCTTGTGGAATATCCACCAAGTTCAAATCAATAACCTGTTCAACAGTAAGCCTACAGTAATCCATCTTGAGAACCTCGACTTCTGTACGGAGATCTACCCATATATCCTCAATACGATGCACGTGTATGAAGGATTTCTTGATTTTTTCCTTCATACCCCGGTAATCAAAATTTGCCCTAGACTTAAACATTTTGAGTTTAATCTCTTGCATCTTAGTCTCCATAGCTTTGGCTTTGATGGATGTGACGAGAATACCGACCAATTTTCAATGGGTTTGTTGTAGAAATCTCCATTCCAACCTTATGTCTGACAGACTGATGAGCGTGCACAACCATGATCTGTCTTCCAACCTCCATAAGTATGATGTTATCAGTCGGGTATCTAGGGAGCATGTATGGCTGCCCACTATAGCATCCGACTCTCATATAGGTAAAGGTCGGGAATTGAAGAAACAAGCAGCCATACTCATTGACTCTTTCCCATGCCTCATCTGACACCCTTCTGTTCTTTAGAGTCTTGTCAAACTGGCACATGAAGTAGCCAAAGAATGCATCTTGAACTCTTCTGAAATGCAATCTGCTGGGTCTCCAAGGCAGCTGATCATAATATTCCCATATAGGTATAAGCGAGCGGTCACCCTTGGTAGAAAGACCAGGGAAATGTCTGAGTGACGCTGCTAAATACACTAAGTATGAATTCATGTAGAAAGTTATGGTGGTAGGGACCGCTGCAAGTTGCTCGCACAAAGCATCGCTGGTAATCTCTCCCCATGATATATGATGGGATTGCCTTATGAACATAGTAAACTGATACATCCAGGGTTCAAAAACATTGGAGTGTTCAAGACCCATCATTGTACTGAAGAGAGTTATGATGTCTCCAATTTCCCACTTAAAATCACAGTGGTACAACTTAGCCCACCTTGAGAAGGCGGCTCGTGGCTCATGAATCCACCTGTTAATATGACGTTTGCAATCCTTTTCCCTCTTGACATAGTACTTGGTTGCACTATCCTTTGAAATTTCCATATGAATAGGTGCTGGTAGTATTCTGAAGACTTTCTCAATTGTATCTGTATCAAGCGGATTATGGCTTCACCATCATCATTTTTAATGGTTCTCGTCTCTTTGTCAAAGCGATGGGCGCAAGCGAGCACAAATTCAGGTTCTAGGGCAGCCACAGGAAAAGAGGATGCGTGATGGATGTGGCTATCCAACAGCCACTGCATATTACTATCTTGCGGATCCTCCACTCTCTTGACAAATTCTGACATGTCCACATGCCCTATCTCCGTGTCTTTTATGCGGTCCAAAGGAGAGGAAACTTGTGAAGGTGAAACTTCATTCTAGTACTTGTCATATTTATACTTCATCTTCTTTGGAATAGGAGAGGATGGTAAATCTGACATTGAAGGACAACCTGGTATACTGCGATGAAGGCTTAAAAGTGTTAAGGCAACATCATAATCAGCTGCAACTAACATTTTTCCTTCTTCAAATGAGAAGAACTCCAACCCTTGCACTTCACGATTTTGTGAGAGAAAGATGAGAAATAAATGGGAAATGCTAGGAATCTTGACTTTGACCAATTTCGGATCTTGGGGAAAATTTTACAAGTATACAAGTTGGGAAGAATGCACATGCAATCGGATTTTTAAAACCCAAATGCAAGTATACTTGTAAAATGGAAAATGGAGAAATGAGTGAAAAATGAGAATTAGATTTGCGGGAAATGACGTGAACGGAAACTACGGATATAAGCGATATGGATGGATAAAAATGGGAAGATTTTGGAAATGTCAGTTCGAAGAAAATGGGAAGAACTTTGGACATGCAACCCGGTTCTAAAAACCCGATTTTGGAAGGATGGGTATTTTTCATCTTTGCAACTTGTAATTTCAACAAAAGATGGTTAAATTCTTTTAACCGTAAGGAAAGAACAATGATTTTCATCTAACTTGTAATCGGGATTTAAAATCCCGAATACAAGTAAAGAGGGAAAATGGGGAAGAACAATGCAATTCATAAATTGTTTTACAAAGGGGAAAATATCTCTCACAAAACCGATTTTTGGGGCAAAATAAATATATACACAAATTTACAACTAGAAAAGAAAAAAAAGAAAACAAGAAAACAAGAAAATGAAACATGAAAAGAAGAGAAATCATACCTTGCCCTAAACCCTAAACCGTATTCTAAACCCTTGCCATGTTTTACAAAAACGCCTTGGGCATCAAAACGTGGCACCAAATGAAAAACAAATGGCACAAGAAGTGGTCAATCCTCCATCAAACCTCAACGCCTTGGCATGAAAAGCAAAAACGACCTAGGAGATTGCAACTTCGTGGAGTTTAGATCCCCCAAAACGTGGATTTAGGAATCACGTGGTAAACCGTTTGATAGAAAATAAGGGTTGAATCATTCATCAAAACAGCAGAAAAGTGTCCCATAGCTCACACAAATCGCCTTGCAACAAAAACGCCTCCTTGCTCCATGAATTTCTCCACAAAAAATTGGGAAGAATGTGGCAAAATTGGCTTAGGAGAGGAAAATCAGGTTTTTGGAAAGGAAATACAAGTTTCATTTTACATGCAATAGATAAAATCGGGTTTTAATTCCCATATTGCAAGTTTAAAATGTCACTTTTCCTTCAACAAGGCAAAATCGGGTTTTGGAAATGCAATTACAAGTTTAAAATTCCCCAATTTGCACTTTATGGAGAAAATCGGGTTTTTTGGGCAAAATAGCAAGTTTAAAATGTCACTTTATTTCATTTCTAGGCAAAATCAGGTTTTGGAGAGAGATGTGCAAGTTACAAATTACTTGTAAAGGGAAAATAAAATCCCTACAACAAGTTTTAATAACTTAACACATGTAATAAGTGTTTAAAATCCCTATTACGAGCAAAAGACATTAAAATAGGGGTTTTAGAAAAGAATTACAAGTTATTTATAAATATGCAATTTAAAAGTAACTTGTAACTTATCCAAAAAATCCCTATTATGACTTAAAAAGCCAAAAAGAATCAAGGGGGAAATAAAAAGTAAGTTACAAGTTCTTTTTTCAATAAAGTGCACTTGTAATTAGCCAAAAATTTCCCTTCAAAGACCAAAACAAAAGAAATCATTAAAAATTGCAATTCAATGAAAATTTCCCACCTGCAGTCAAGGAGAAAAAACCCGAAATTGAAGGAAAGACATAGCAAACAAACCCAGAATGCGATGAAATTCTAAACGTGGTTCGAGGATGGAATGAGGATTAAGCTAGTCCAAGGATTAGGCAAAATTCTGCCTCGGGAAGCATGCCACAGAGAAAATTTTCATTTTTTGACAAAAATTTCATGTAATGGTCCTTCATTTTTTAAAACAAAAATGAGGACAACATGCACCAACACTTTCTCCAGATGCATCACACTGCAGTTCAAAAGGTTTGGTGAAATCAAGTAAAGCCAAAACGGGGCAGGAACTCATGATCCCCTTAAATTGCTCAAAAACTGTCTATGCCTTTTTGAACCATTCAAAAGCTCCTTTCCTAGTAAGATCTGTGAGGTTATGTTTTCAAGAGGAGGCCAATCAATGATGGCTCTAATCTTTTCAGGGTCTACCTTCACACTCCCTGCACTGATAATGTGACCAAGGTAGAGCAATTCTTCCATTCCAAATTCACATTTGGACTCCTTGGCAAACAGGGATTTGAATTCCAGTATGCTTAGCAGTTCATCCAAGTGCTGTAAATCATAGTTTTAAAAATCGCGGACTCGCCACGGACTCGCGAGTCCTTTGGCACCGCGAGTCGACTCGCCCAGGACTCGCGCGGCGAGTCCAAGTGAGTCCCTGCGAAAGACTCGCGAGTCTTTCACAGGGACTTGTGGGCCCAGAAAAACGCGCCCGTAAAGGGTTAAAACCAAGTTTTTTTTTAATTTTTGACTTCATTTTGGTTTTTTTTTTGCTGTAGCAGGTTAGAAGGGTTTGGAGGAGTAGAGGGAAGAAGGAAAAATCAGCAAGAGAGATCTAGGTAAGGATTTTTTCTCTTTTTTTTTTTTTTTCATTTGAATCATTTCATTGTTTTGAAACTGAAAAAAATCTTGAAAAACAAGGGGATATGCTGCCAAATTTTTTTCTATTTTCTTTCCTAAGTTATTTCTTCTTTTTTTCTTCTTGTTTTTGAATGCTATTTTTCCCAAATGATTCATTGTCATTTTTTTTGTTGATTTTCCATAAAACCCTGCTGATTTTTTTTTTTTCATGTTAAATCAGCAATGGCAAGTTCAACTCCAAGGGCAACCCCAAGGTCAGGAAGACAAAGAGATAAAGCTTGGAAATATGGGATTGCAGGAAGCAAAAAGGGGGAGGTCACTTGCACCGAATGCACAAAATGGATGACTGGTGGAATCAATAGATTAAAATACCACCTTGCACAAATACCTGGATATGGTGTGGAGGCATGCCCCAAATCAACTCCTTAAATTATTAGAGAGATGAAGGCCATTCTTGCTGAGAATGATATGCATAAGGAAGAAAGACAAAAAACAAGAGAAGCCATGGCAGCTGCAATGAATCCCACATTGTCCACTTCGGGTCCCATTGGTCACAGTCAGGGTCGTCAGTCACTTTCATCTTTTGGTGACAATGAGGGTGAGGCTAGTGGCACTCCTGTTAGATCAGACCTTAATTTTTTTGTACCACGCAATGTTCCAGGTGCACAACCTTCACTTGAAGGTACAGGATGGAATAGAGAGAAGCATGAACAAGCATGGATAGCAGCTTCAAACTTTTGGTTTTACAATAATCTATCTTTCAATGCAGCAAACAATGTGTATTGGGAAAGTTTTGTTAATGCATGTACAGTGGCGGGTAAGGGGTTTAAGGCCCCAACAGGTAATGACTTCAGTGGGCCATTGCTAGAGAAAGCTGTGAAAAATACAGAAGGTGTGGTTGATGATCAGAAAAGGTATTGGAAGAGAAAAGGATGCAACATTTTATCTGATGGATGGATAGATGGACGGAATAGGACTCTTCTCAACTTCTTGGTGGCTTCAAATGTTGCAATGGTATTCATAAAGTCTGTTGATGCCTCAAATGAAATAAAAAATGCAGAGATTTTGTGTAATCTGTTGGATGGTGTGGTTCGGGAAGTTGGAGTTGAGAATGTTTTCCAAATTATCACGGACAACACAGCTGCATATGTATCTGTAGGTAGAATGCTTATGTAGAGGCATCCTTCGATTACATGGAGTCCTTGTGCTGCACATTGCTTGGACTTGGTGCTAGAGGACATTGGGAAGATTGGATGGGTGAAGAAGGTGGTTGAAGATGCAAAAAGTGTCACCAAATTCATCTATAACCATACTTGGGTGCTTGCTTTGATGAGAAAACACACAAATGGCAAGGACCTTGTGCGACCTGGAGTGACACGATTTGCTAGCCACTTCATCACTTTGCAGAGCATTCTTAGTGCCATTCCTCATCTTAAGCAGATGTTTGTGTCAGATGCTTGGTTGGGGTCTGCATACTCCAAAAGACCTGAAGCAGAGAAGATTGTGAGCATTGTTTTTGATGAAGGGTTCAATAAAAGTGGAGAGGAGTTGACTGCGGTAAGTAACAAACACAAAAGTAAAGTTTATACAATCTTGTCTATTTGCTGATTTTATTTTTTAGGGGTTGATTTTGTACTAATTTAAAATTTGTTTTAATTTTTTTAGGTGACAGAATCTTTGGTAAGGGTTCTTCGTATGGTGGATGGAGAGGGCATGCCAATGGGTTTCATTTATGAGGCCATGGATAAGGCCAAAGAGGCCATTTCACATTACTATCGTGGAAATACAAGAAAATGTGAAATCCTTTGGCGCGTCATTGATCGTAGGTGGACAAACCAACTCCACCAACCGATACATGCCTTCGCCTACTTTTTGAACCCGAAATTCTACTTCTCTGATTCATTTAGGGTTGATGAGGAGGTCATGGCAGGTGTTATTACATGCATTGATAAGATGACACCTGATCCTGAGTTGAGAGACAAGGTTCTTGATGAGTTGGAGGTGAGATTTGACATTTGCAATTGCTCTATCTTTATTTATGAATTCGGAAATGTTCATTATTGAATTTGAGTTTGACACTTTGACTATCTAGTATCTATTTCTGAATTTGGAAATGTTCATTGTTCAAGATCTACAAAAGTGCAGAGGGGAGACTCTTCTCATCACAACTAGCAATTGATAGGAGAGGAAAACAACAACCAGGTAAAAAATTTAGTAACTTAGTTCAATAGTGCAAGAAAAAACCTACAAACTTGATTGCTACATTTTTTTCTCAATTCTAATATTTCTAAATGTTTTTTGTAGATTTATGGTGGGAGAATTATGGTGCCGGCACGCCTAATCTTCAAAAGATAGCTATCCATGTTTTGTCTCAGCCATGCAGTGCTTCTGGGTGTGAACGAAATTGGAGTGTCTTTGAGAGCATTCACACAAAGAAGAGAAATAGATTGTCACAAAAGCGGCTCAATGATCTAGTATTTGTTCGGTACAACCTTCGCCTTCGAGTTAGACAGGTGGAGGGTGTTTCACATGAGGCCATTGACTTGGATGAAATTGATCCATATGGTGATTGGACCATGAATGAACAAAATGATGGTGATGATGTCCTCCTTACCGAAGAAGAAATTACAGAAATAGAGAGAGGAGCAGCACAAGATGCAGAAGGAGCAAGATTGGATGAAATGGAGGATGAAGATGAGGACGAAGATGAGGATGATGATGAGGACTTTGACTTTGAAGAAGAATCATTTCACCATTTAGATACCACAACACCCACTGCTACTACTTCTAGCTCAAGGCCTGAAAAATTGAGCTATATTAGGAAAAATACAAAGAGGAAGATGTAGTCTTCTCTTTGGTTTGTTCATTCACATTGTTGTTTTTCACATTTGGAGTTGGACTTGGACATATCATTATATGTAATTTTGTGAACATTTATATACTTATGCTGCCATTATACATTTTAGAGTTGAAAGTTGAAACTTGAATATGCTGCCATGAATGATGAAATTTCAAATATTGCGTGTTTGTAGATCATATGACATGTGTAATGTTTCAATTATGGCACTTATGTTCTCTAAATGCATTAATTTCTTTATGTTTTTTTTGTAAAACTACGGTTTTTTTTTTTGCCGAGTCTTTGCCGAGTCTTTCGCGAGTCTTTCACGAGTCCAAGTCCGAGTCCAAAATTTTGGTTTGCCGAGTCCGAGGCGAGTCCGAGATTTTCAACTATGCTGTAAATGCTCCTTCCAGGATTTGCTGAATATGAGTATGTCATCAAAGAATATCAGTACGAACTTCCTCAGCTGTTTCTGGAAGATTTTGTTCATGCTTGACTGTAATGTGGAAGGTGCATTCGTCAAGCCAAAGGGCATGACTAGGAACTCAAAATGCCCAAAGTGGCATCTGAAAGCGGTCTTCTCCACATCTGAAGCTCTCATCCTAATCTGATGATACCCTGACCTGAGGTCAATCTTCGAGAAGAACACTGCACCATGTAGCTCGTCAATGAGCTCATCAATTCTCGGAATAGGATACCAATTCTTGATAGTTTTCTGATTCAGGGCCCTGTAATCCACGCACATGCGCCTGGTCCCATCCTTCTTTCTCACCAAAACAACAGCCGAAGCAAAGGTGCTTTTGCTTGGCTGTATGTAACCCATATCAAGCAATTCCTGGATTGCTTCTCAATCTCATCCTTCTGCTTCTTAGGATATCGATAAGGAGTACTCATAACTGGCTTAGCTCCTTCTTCAAGCTCAATGATGTGTTCTGCATCTCTCTCAAGGGGTCTGCCAGGAGGTGGGTTCTCAAACACCTTACTTCTCTTGGTTATCAAGGCTTGAACATCTTCAGGATAGTTCCGATTCTCTTTTAGTGGTTCTGAGGGCATGACCATGACCTTAGTTCTATCCGTGATCAATGCTTGAATGTCTGTGGAATAGCTGCCCTTATCTACCAATGGATTTGAAGGCATTATCAAACACTCTGCTGCCCACTCCACCTGGTTATGGCGGATCAGCCTCTCTATCCTTTTCAAAGATACAACTTTGAGTCCACCATGCGACATTCCTCTCAATACTACCTTCTTCCCCTCAAACTTGAATTTCAGCTCCATGGTTTGCAAATTTAATGTAATCTCACCAAGAGATCTCAGCCATTGAATCCCGAGGATTGCATCATCATTCCCACCAATGCTAACCACAAAGAAATCATCTCTGATTTCATGATTCCTTAACTTCAGAGACATGTTGGAAATCATCCGGTTGTAGGATATATTGGAGCCATCTGCTACCATGACTTTGAAGCCCTCAACTTCCTTTGCCACTAGTCCCCTCTTAGCAACAATCTTTTCATTAATGAAATTGTGATTCGCTCCTGTGTCAATGAGAGAAATGACACGATGCTCTCCAATCACACCCCAAACTCTAAAGCACTCATTCTTGTGAATACTCGAGAGTTGAGCAACCACTCCTCTGTCTTCTGACCCAATTTCAGGCCCTTCAGGAGCCTCTTCATACTCTCTGTCCTCAACTTCAGTTTGCTGTTCTGAAATTTCAGAATCTAATCCATCTACAGAATAGCACTCCATCTGATGCAAATTGCCCTTTCCATGACACTTATTTCCTGGGGCCCAAGGTTCTTTGTAAGAATAACAAAGATACTTCCTTCGAAGCTCTTGACGGAGCTCCTCATCCATTCACGAAGGGAACCTCTTGGTCTCATTTGTGAATTTCTTCTTATCCTTTTTGAAAGGAAAAGGCTTGGACTGAATTTTATTCCTTGGGGCAGCCAAGTCTATGCTTCGAGATTTCTTAATAGCTTCTGCCAAGGTGGGCGGATCAAATGCTTTAACCCAACCTCTCAAAGGTTCCTCAAGTCCTTCAGTGAAAAGGACAACTAACTGCTTCTTAGAGATGCTACTTACCATAACTGATAGATTTTGAAATTCATTTACGTAAGTGTCCAACGAACCTTGCTGTTTGAGTTGAGCAAGTTCTCTAAATTTCACCTTTGGATCCTTGGTGTCGAATCTCTCAATCAAGTTGTTGGTGAAATCAACATAGGTGGTGATTAAGTTATGACCAAGGGTGACCAACCCATGGTACCACCATTCGTGGACCACTACATCCAGATGCAAGGTAGCAAACTTGATGGCATCTTCTTCCGGCATAGGCCTTAAGGACAAGTAATTGTCCAACTTCTGCACCCATGCTCTAGTTGTGCTCTTAGTGCTTCCATCAAAGTGTGCTAAAGTCACTTTTCCAAGAGCTTGCTGATAATCTCTTGGGGCAGCAAATCTATTGTCATTCCTCCTTCCTCTCTTCATTTTTTGATTCATAAACTGATCCAAAGTGAGGATATCTTGGATCTCACCAGGGAGAGAAGCATACTCCATGTAGCTGTTCCTTATTTCATTAGCTGTAGGTATCTCCATTTCAGCTTGCTGTGCTTCTCTTGGCAGGAATACAGGTTGTAGAGGTCTTGGGGCTGAACCTCCACTGTTGTTCTCGTTGTTACTCCCATTTCCATTGCCTACAGGAGCATTGGAAGTGTTGGCTTCCGGTCCATTGTTGGGTTGGTTAGGGGTCCCAACAATGTTCTGGTTAAGTTTGGCCAGCAGTAGAGACATCATGTCCATCATGGCATTGAATTGTCTCTCAGCCTTCTTATCAGGTGCCTCATTCTGTTCTGTAGCCTTGTCTGCCATTGAACCCATTGAATCTGAAGAATCCAAATCCTTCCCTTTGTTTCTCAGTTCTTCTGAAATGTATCCTCTTTCGGCACTATTGGAATTTGAAACTGCTGTCTTTTCTGTTCTCGGTTGTAGTATCAGACGTCTATGTCACTCATGGAGGATTTTGAATCCTTTGAAACTCACAGGCTGGCAGGAAAACCAGCTCTGATACCACTGTAATATCCCGGATATTTTTGTTTTGTTTTTTAAGACCAATAAGAATCATCAACCAACAGATAAGCTGTTAAGGTTAGAAAGTATAAACTCAAAGCTTGCTGAAAAATGCAACCCTTCCACTTTCTGATCACCAAGTGCCCAATGTGGGAAGGTGAGAGCATATGGTGAATAGGGGATCGTTAGATCACAAATCTGCTGAAATGATAAAGTGAATACAATACTGGGCGGCAAGCCAGCCCCTTCCGCTTATCCAGCGGGAAAGCAAGAAACTTGGCGGTGAACCAGCCAAGAGAAACATACAACAGACACAAATCACTCAACTGCGATATTTCAGCTGGAGGACCATTACAACCAATCATCACTCGACCGCTTATGCAGCGGGAGGACTGAATTACAATTTAACTGATATAGGCGGCAAGCCAACCTCTTCCACTTTTTAGCGGGGTGAGAGTTTACAAGCCAGAATGGGTTAGTAGTACTACTACTTAACCTTACAATAACAGAGAGAGTGAGAGTAGAAGAGTAATGCTGAACATCAAAGATAATAAAATGAAACTCTACTAACATCAAAATTGCAGGCTGGAAATGCATAACCAGTAGCCTATGAACCCACTAAATCACTCATCTCTCTCTCAATACTCACCCGATTCACCCAAAATCAGTCCTAAACCAACACTAGACCAGCAGCGATGGAAACAAACCAAAGATAAGCTATCAAAACACCCTCGTTTATTTGGCATGCATCCCAAGACACCATCTAAAACCCATGCCTAACCAGATAATTTCGATTTGCTCTAATAAATTCAATGCTCAATAAAACCTGCCACAAACTTACAGAATGAATCGCCAATAGTAGGAAGGATGAATGAGCCAGTACCGAGAATGACCAGACACTCAGGCGGAGAGGTGTGATCGAAAATGTGCTTCAGCCACAGGTAAACCAACAACACCAAAAATCGCTCCAGACACCAAAAAGAGTAAGATACGCACTAAAAGTATGGTAGATTACAGCACCCAACTAGGTACTATATTTCAAGTACGAAACTGGAAAGCACTAGGGAGCCGCACTCCGAAGCCTCAAAGTTCTGACGCCAATCCGATAGCATAACAATGCAAATTTTCAAGATGTCCAGAATGAGAGCCCAAGGCTCATATTTATAACTCCATGCCTTCCCAAATGAAAATGCAAATGGCACCAAACTTCTCCAAATCCAATTTCATTTCACCTTATGTCTCCCCACTAACTTGGCACTCACTTACCTTTACTAGGTAAGTTCGAACTTCCCATGGTGGCGTCATTTTTGCAAAATAAACATTATACCAAAGATGCCTTAATCCTCTAAATGTCCACGACAAATTTGCCCTCTGACTTAGGAGATAATCAAATGAATATTACTTAATTAATTTTCCCTAAGTCATCTCCACAATTAATCAACAACTTCAAATATTTAAATATTAAACCTAACAAGGATATAATATTTAATTAAATTACTTATGAGTCCCGAACTGATCATTAACAGAAACCAAGATGAAGCGGAGTGAGAAGACCAAAGAATTGCTGCAAGACCAGGATCCTGTCCACTGCCAAAAATAGAAACACTCCATACTGCCACTTACTAAAAATAGTAAGTCATGCTCCGAAAAGCATGATCTTCGCACCTAGTGACAGAACATGGAAAGCTCAGTAGGACAGTATCATCAAAACAACCAACCCCTGACTTACTAAAAATAGTAAGTTCATGCCTCATCAATGTTTGAAACCCTAATTCTTCATTCCACATAGCCTACGGGTCTCAGGAATTGGCCAATGGACCACTGGAAGTACATCAACGAGAAGGGGACATTACATTTGTTGTCTACCATTACGTGTATCCTTTGTTGAAATTAAGTATACTGGGGCGGTAACGGGTTTCACTACTGTTGGCCACCTTGGCCTTTTTTAGGACACTGGTTGGCATAGTGGTCTTCTTCACAGGTGAAACATTTGCTAGGTGGTCGCTTTTCAAAGCTTTTGTTGGCATGATCTCCCTCCTAGTTATTATTATTGAACCCTTTTCTGTCTCTCCTATGGTCAGGTTTGTTTCCCTTAAAACTCTTCTTAAAATTTGGAGAGGATTGATTCTAGTTGAACTTCTTATAGTTCTTATCCTGATAGGAGTCATCCTTTTTCACCTTTTGCTCCTGTCTCACCGGCTTTTCATATGCTTCATCCATGGTTCAAGGTGCAAGCACATCTATAAGTCCTCCTATCATGTGGTTGAGCCCCATAACAAACTTCCTAATGCGGTAATTTTCTTCTTGATGCACAAGAGGCATATACTTGATTACCCTGGTGAACTTTTCCTAGTATTCATTAATTGACATCTCTCCTTGCTTGAGATCTTGAAAATCTTGCAGTTTTTGGTCATAAAACATTTGTGGAAGCCATCTTTGTTTGAAGACTCCCACAAATTGCTCCCATGAAATCTCTTTTATTTTCAGTCCCATCTTAGCCTTCTTGCTTTGCCACCATGTGGCGGCCTCTCCATATAGTTGATAAGCATCCCAGGCTACTTTGGAATTGTCTAAGTAATTCCGAATTTTGAAATACTTTTCCATCTTAGTCAGCCATGCCTCAGCGGCATCCCCTGACGCAAACTCTTCAAATTTCGGTTGTTTGATCTTCTTCATGTCATTGAAAAGATCAGCCGCTAATTTATTTTTCTTAGTATTGAAACCTAAGGATTCTGACTGCACTTCCTCATGCTATTGGGTTGACCTAGATTGCTCTTGCTTATTATAGTAACCCTTGATTGGGTTTCAGATTCATCATCCTTGGATTCTCATTGACCCTCGAAGTTCCTTTCAAGGTTACCTAACCTTATCTGTGTTTTATTCATGGCCTCCAGAAGTTGCCTCATCACGGCTATGGGTTCGTTAGTGTCCTTGGAAGCTTCTATGTTATTCCTAGAATTCTCCATGCTCTAAATGTTTTCTTGATCAAAGAGAATTAATATTTCTTATTAGATTCATTTCAGTTTTCACTTATTCATTACAAGAGTAATTTTTTTTTTTTTTTTTTTAACAAAATACAAAATCCAAATTTTAACTTTATTACTCAATCCAAAGTTTATTACATTCAAATTAGTTACAAAATTTCCTTGACTCTCATTTAGGAGTCGCTATCACTTCTTGTATTAGGTTCTTCTTGATCACTAAACTCTGAGAAAGGAACAAGTCTATAACCAGGGGTGGGTACATGATGTTTCACAGGTTCAACAAAGGTTATATCCTTCTCAGGTGGTTTCTCAAGCACAGGTTTAGTTTCAATTTTGAATTCCTTTAGAATGGATGCCTTGACTGCCACCTTGCTGGCAGCCGTCCATTTAGGTCTTTCTCTTCGAAGCCTCTCTAGAGCTTCAGCCATGGTTTCCGTGTCAGAGGGGAAAGAACAATAGGTATAGTCATGCTTTAACCAAAATTTCCAGAGTTGGGATATTGGGCTTTCTTCTAGGGTGTTCGTCGAATCCAAATCCTGTGAAACACGACAGCTAGGTTTAGTTTTCTATGTTTTAGGTGTCGAGTCCGAGGTTCAGTGGCAAACTTGGTAGCTTTGATACCATACATAACAATCAAAATTCTTAAATGGAATATTTCATTACCTTAAAACCATTCTATTGAAAAAGAATTGCATTTCAATCAAGTTCAACTAAAAATGAAATGGTTATAGACTAAATTAATTACTAGCTAACTACCATTTCAGTTCAAAGGAATATAACCAACAATTAAATATTATTTAATTCTAATGAAAGAGAGAGAGATTAAGAAATTACAAGCAACAAACTTCTTGAAGGAACATATGCATAGCTTGGTAACATGGGAGAGGGAGACCATCATCAAGGGCTTTTTCGCCCAACCACGGACATAAGTCCCCTGTACCTCTTCCTACTGGAAGGACTCGACCCTTTACAAGGATAGTAGACAAAAAAGATAGAACAAATGCCATAAGCCTCTGAATTTGGTGTTTAGAATCTACACTGACTAACTGGTCATACTCTATACGTATCCCCTAACTTGCATGGCACTTTGGCTAGTGGTGTATCTGACTCTTGTGAACTAACGGTTGCATGCTGACTGTTGCACCACCTTGGTCAAGGTTTCAAAACAAGCACTATTGTGTGCAGTCATTGTCCACCACCCTTACTCAACATAATGAAAGGAAGTGTTGCATGCTGGCAACATTCTTATGCGTCTAACTGACTGATGGTAAGTCATAGAAAAACTATACTTCAGGGTAGACATCAGTATAGTCCTACCTTAGGGATTTTAAATTAAGTTTTTAACTAAGCACAAGTTGCTGGTTTAACCAAGCTATATGAACCAGTTCAAACAGGTTCACATACGAGGTTCACATTCACAACAAAACCATGAAATTGCATAACAGAGCTATTTAATAGCATAAATCGGGCTTCCTTTCCTTCATTGACTAAAAAGTAATATATAAGATTCAAGGGTTGCTCACGATTCCCATATTTCCAAGGGAATAACTTTCGAAAGAAAAGACCAGACATTCAAAACATATTTATTTGCAATCATAGCACAAATCAATATTTCACATATTTCGTAGTACATAGAAATTGCATTAATCGGATCATCTTTCAGTTATACCATGAGGTGGTTACACTGCATGAGAATTTCGGAAAATATAACCACATAGTTCTATTCATAGCTTAACAAAATACCATGCATCAAACAAGCAGAATAGAATGCTCATCTACTCTTTCATTCATAATCGCTTTAATAACAAATCATTTTAACATCAATGTGCTAAGTATTTGATCCTTGATTCTTACAAGCATCAAATGAATACTATACGGATCGACAAACTCAATAGAGATGGAAATAAAAGAAGTAAACACTTGCTTGAGAATTGACGGAGCGGATCGATGGTGCCAACCGTGCTCAACAATATCGGCCAGAGACTGGACAGGGAATCAACAATGCTCCAAACTTGATAGTAACGATCTCAAAAACGACTTGGGAATAGTTGTCTTTCACACTGAATCACAAAACAAAGATCGACTCACAAAATAAAAAGATTATAGAGCACTTGCAAACCACAAGATAACTTTTTCAAAAATGAATCAACCACCTGTTTGGACGAAGACTATCTTGAGCACCACAGAAGGGTGACTATCGTCTAAGAAAGACGAGCCAAGAAACACCAACAATGTACAAGCCAATGAACTAACGTCCTTGGTGTTACCAACAAAAGACTTACGCCACAAAGATGATGACCTTCCCCCTAACGTGCTTGTTGGGTCATTTAATATTTGAAAAGGCCACCAAAATACTCGCATAAACATAAGCATACCGAATGTAAAATGGATATATTCATATTTATACACGTACGTCCATCTCATACATGTGTGCATATGAATATAATCGTCAACAAAATAATAATAATCAAGCACTCAAGAGAGGCAACAACGAATATATATATATTTACCAGGAGACTCGTCTCCTACCACTAGAGATGCATACCGGAGACGGAGATGTCTCCAGAAACTTCTTGACGCATAGGGTGCTTTTGATTGCTGTCTCCAAAGTCTCCCAACCAAAAATTGACGTCTCCTGCTAGAAAACTTAGGGCAAAATGCAATAAAAAGGCAAAAAAAAAAAGCAAATAAATAAGATAAGTTTGCAGCAAAGCAAAGTTGTAGGGAAAATGACTAATAAGGAAACTGTTTCATGGGAAGACAAAAATCCATGCAAAGTTATAGTGATCGGATCTATTGATAGTGTAGACTTTTTGAGAGGACTGATTTCTTCTCATTGTAATAGTCTAAAGAGAAATTGCCTTTACTATTTAGCTAACAATATTGAGTGTTCTCAACATCTATATTACCTTACTCTCACTAAACAATTTAGACTAGCTATTAAATTCTGGTCAATTTTAAATTGAATGTTAAACTTTACCAATGTTGTTGTTTTCAAAGTTCTTTGTCGTGATATCTTTTGGAAATTAATAAATTATATTTTAAAAAAATTGGCGTGCTAGTACCCCCGTCTCTTGGTAACCTTGATATATATATATATATGTATGTATGTATGTATGTATGTATGTATGTATGTACGTATGTATGTATGTATGTCATAGTTACTAGGAGACCCGTTTCCTACCCCTGGAGATGCGTATCGGAGACGTCTTCGGAAACTTCTTGACGCATGGGGTGCTTTTGGCTGCCATCTCCTGCTGTCTCCGAAGTCTCCCAACCAAAAATTGACGTCTCCTAATAGAAAACTTAGGACAAAATGCAATAAGAAGGCAAAAAAATAAAAATAAATAAATAAGATAAGCTTGTAGCAAAGCAAAGTTGTAGGGAAATGACTAATAAGGAAACCGTTTCACAGGAAGACAAAAATCCATGCAAAGTTATAGTGATTGGATCTATTGGCAGTGTAGACATTTTGAAAAGGACTAATTTCTTATCATTGTAATAGTCTAAAGAGAAATTGCCTTAACTATTTAGTTGACAATATTGAGTGTGCTCAACATATATATTACCTTACTCTAACTAAGCAATTCAGACTGGCTATGGTATTAGTAGTATAAGCAATTTTAATCTCAATTTATGTTCAATTTTAAAGTTAATGTTAAACTTTACCATTGTTCTTGTTTTCAAAGTTCTCTGTCATGATTTTTTTTGGAAATTATTAAATTATATTTTTAAAAAATTGGCATCTCCAAGTACCCCCGTGTCCTATTTTTGAAAATTAGTCGTACCAATACCGGTACCAGTCTCCAGAATCTCCAAGTACCCCCGTTTCTTGGTAACGTTGATATATATATATATTCAATCACAAGGAATATATATATATATATATATATGTATATTTATGTGTATATGTATAGATGTATATCCATTCACAAGGAATATATATATATATATATATACCTATATTCTCGAACATAACAAGGACACTAAACATCAAGAAATTGGTTCAAACCAAGGATACTAGATCGCTCAATGGTGCTAGGATGACAAGGTGACTCTAGGTCAACACCAACAAGAAGGGTGGAACTGACTTAACTCAACCAAGACTGTGATGCTCAAGGAATACGTCCGAATTCTCAGACTCGGAACCCAATGGCAATGTTCTTATCCAAAATCTGTGACCCTCTCCTTGATGATACTCTCCCTCCCTCTTGAGGGTGTGTTGACGTGTCTGAAATCACATTACTACGGTTTCATCCGGCCAACGCAGAATAGAATACTAAGAATCCTATCCTCCCTTGAAATAAGGAAATCCCTAGTGCTGTTTTTAATTGATCAATGGGGATTACCTGAATGTTTTGGTTGTCAGGTCTTGACTGCAGGAAAACTTAGTGGTTTGATGTGTTTTGCTGGAAACACAAAGGGGACTTAAGGTTAGACGAACGACTTTGAGTGAGTTCCCTAAAGTTTAACAGTCCTATATCGGTTGATTTCACTTGGATTGATATTATCTCAGCTTGACTGTGTAGTTTCTTCTTGATTAAAAAAAGGGGGAAAAAGGAAAGGGGAAAAGAGATAGAGAAAATCTGATTAATTTATTTAAGATAACATGTTCAAGAAAATAGACAGAAACCTCCAAAAAACCAGATTTAACATTATCAGCTAATAAAGCACAATGATGCAAAATCTAGTGCAATCGTCAAAGGGAACTAAATTTTCATGCTACTAAACATAAAATGCAGAATTTGACATTCATTCACTTGATGTTTAACAACCGAACTGAGCACTGAAATGGGTTCAGACTAACCATGCAGGGGGAGTGACAATCAGCCAGTCCTTAATGGTATGAACACCAAGGCTTCTATCAAATATTTATCCTAAAAATACTCCCTGAAAACAAAAGACATAAAAAAAAATTAAATGGTGAAGGAGACCATGCACTCACAAAGAAATGAAACAGCTTTAATTTCCATTAATCCTGCATAAATTTCGCCAAAGCTTCAGCAACAATCTTAGACTTCTTACCAAAAATAAGGGAAAACCAACCCCTTTAAATAGAGTTTCAGAATTTAGATGAATGGCCAAGATTTAAACAAAACAAGTGGCCCAGATTCATCCATACAACATAGTACCCATGCCCATAAATAGGAGGTAAATATGAACAACCACCCAAGGAGGAATAATAACTACCAACAACAGCTCAAAAAGTGCACATGTGCGGAGCTCAAAATTTACAGCTGACTTGGCAGTTATACATGAACTTTATGGCCAAAAGTGTCTTTTTAGATTTTTTAAAAGAATTATTCCCTTTATGAAGGCACTTTTTCTTTTTCTTCTACAGACCCCTTTTCTAGAAATTCATCCTCGGCATTCAAATATTCTTTCCAGAGGTCCCGACCTACCGCACGTTCTGCCCGAACATACTCTTGAAATCTGATGCACAGCTGGAACAACACCATGAACTGAGGCATAGGAGGATGACGTATCTTATATTGCATGCCCTCCAAATGACGATCTACATGCTTTAACCCATCCTTCCAGTCGGACCGATGAGCTTCAAAACACAAAATGTCCGAATATAATCCACTGGCAAACTCCAGGTCCTCCGTGGAGTAGGCGACCTTATCCATCCTCAATCTATCCTCCTAGTCCGACTGCACTTGGTCATCAGACAAACTATTTTTCCAGCCCAGAACCATTGATCGGAGGATCCTTCCACCAAGGTCCCTCATGTCCCTCAAAATTTCCTCGCATGTCTCTTGCTCTTTGTTAATGGTATCTTTTGTTTCGCTCTTCATGGTGATGGTCTAGTACCATTCTTTTAAAATGTTGATGTTATAGGGATCCAGGATGGCGGACAATGTAGGAATCTGCACTTGGGTCCAGAAAAGAGCCCTCATGAGGGGGAGAGTTGTAGCAACGACCTCATGAACCTTGAGGCATTCCCTCTTTACCTCGAACAATTTGACCAAAATGGTCTCTCAGTGGTGGGCCATTTCTTTTACATCTTCAATGATCATCTCTCCCCTTTCTTTAATGTCTCGAATCCATTCTTTGACAGCCTTGGCGGTATCTCGTACTCCTTCGAACTCTGTTGTAGCCCTTTGCGCGAATGCTGATGGGGGAACATGGGATTTGGGGGCATGATGCAATGGTCTCAACAAGTGATCAACGTACCCTTCGGCTTGCTCAGCACGAACTCGGTACATGTTTCTCTCGGCAGTTATCTCGTCGAGTTGCTTGAGCATGTTTTGCACTGAGTCCTTGAACTCCTCCCTTTCTTGTTCTTTGGTGGCTCGCCCTATCGGGACAGTTGTAATGCTATAATCGGCCAGCGCAATCTAATCTGCTGGCTTATCGACAGGCAGGGTAGCGATATGGATGGTGCGGTTCCTTTGCTCATCCTTGGTTATTCGGGAGTAGGTCTTAGGCTTTTTCTTCCCTTTGGATTTTGTTTCCCCTATGCGAGAGAAAATATCCTCCAAGTCGATAGGTGGCTTTGTGGCTGCCTTCTGCTATGCACGAGCAACTAACCAGTCTTGAGGTATGGTTTGCCCGGATGCTATGGTCAAATTCCCACTCTGCTCTTTAAAGGTTTCAGCTAGTTCATTGCATATCTGTAACTGATCTGTTATAGGAGGAGCTGAGGAAGTGTCCAGTCCATTGCTTACAGTTGAGTTCTCCCCTACCTCACTGAACAACTGTCGGGTATCCCCATGTGATGGTTGCTCCTCAGTTCTGTCAGGCTCGTGGGTCTCATCCGCCCTTCGTTCTCCTTTGACGGTGGTGTCATCTTTGACGGTACTATGCAGTTACAACTCATGCGGACTCCCCTGGGTGAGTTCATGTACATCAGCCCCTTGATTGGACGAAATTTCTCCTTCCTCAACTTGGTTTTCAGGTTCCCCAGAATCAATGATTGTCACCTCTATATTTAGCTCGTCTTGTGCCGGAGGATTATTAGTCTCGAATGCATCAACATCGCTTTGGGAGGGCGGAGCAGGTATATAATCAAGTTCAACTACATCGTCATCAGAATTGGGGTCCTTTGATGATGAAGTGACCTCTGGTCTTCTAATAGGGATCTTCTCCCTTCTAGTCCTTTTAGACGTCCGAGTCCCTCTGCTAGCTTTGGCTTTCTTCCTTTTTTCGGGCCTCTCAACCTCTTCCTTTGGTGCACTTGAGGTTCCCTCATCTTCCGAGGACTAAGAATCAAGACTACCCATCATATGGTAGGTGAATTGAACTCCTTCATGAGTTACTCGCTCAATCTGTTGGTGTAGCCAATGATCGGTGTACCTTCTTGGGGCTGCCATAACTGCCTCAAAATCAGTAATTGGATCCTGTGACCAATCGAGGCCCGACAAGAGATGTCTTACTGCCTCAAACTCTTGAACCTGTAAGCAATTTCTAGAATCTGTTACCTGATCAGGGACCTGACGATATTCATAAAGTCGCATTTGCTGCACACTTAACCTTGAATATTCACGCAGTTGGACCTCATAGTCATCAGAACAATTCTTCCAATAGTCTTCAATTGATTCCTTTGCTCTGTAGCGCCTGTCGTAGGCTCTCTTTGCCAAATTGTCATGATCAAAACATTTCCTTGGGAAATGTTCCTGTAGGCCATAAGAGGCTAACTCAGCAAGTGACTCATCGGCATGAGTTGCATTCTTTAAATGTACATCAAGGTTACCCACAATCATAGGGAAGGTGAATCCGGATTGGTTCTTGTCTCTGAGTAAACTGCTCGCCGGACGTGCTTGCCTTGCAACTTCCAGAAGAATTATTTTGTCGGTTGGATAGTGTGGAAGTCGGAAAGGAGCTCCCTCAAAGCCGGCTATCCGGATATAGGAGAACCTAGGGAACTGAATAAACCAGGCGCCGTACCTTTGTACCAAAATGGTAGCCTTCTCTGAGAGCCTTATGTGTAATCCTCCCTGCATTAGCCTGACTAGGCGCATTGTGAAGGCGTCATTGACACGCTCATACTGACCAATAGTATAAGCATGGTTGTTCTTTTCGCTTTGAGCTATGTCATGATAGTGTAGTTGAGGATAGCAATCGTACACCTTTACTTGATTGGGCCCGTTCCCGATTTCACCCTTCTTGATCAACCCTGGCAGTGGCTGGTGTCGGGTGAACAGATAAACTAGGTAAGAGGTCATGGTGAAGTGCTTTTTCTCTTCAAGTTCGACCAACTGGGTATGGATATTGTCACTGATGATCTGGGCCCAGTCGAACTTGGATTTCCTGGCGAAGACCTGCTCTGTAAAATAGAACATCCACTCTTCAAAAAGGTTAGATTGAGGGAGTCCCATAACTCGGTTGAGCAAGGTGACCATATCCCCATGCTCATTGTGAAAGTCACTTCTGGGGGTCTTTTTCCCAATCCTAATACTCGGAGGCCCTCTCTCCTTATACCATTCCTCGTTTATCAATGTCCTGCATTTAGCAGGGTTCATGTCATATGCAACTTGTGCTTCGTCTATGGTTGTCGCAATGGGGTTATCCGGGAAGGGGATGTCGAATGCGTCGCCAATGGCCTCAGGTGTGAAGTCAGCTAGGACCATATTCTCAAGAACCACTAATCTGGTATCTGGCTGATAATGCCAGGCAGCCTCAACTACTAGCTCATAATTCTGCACTGATGGAGGAAATCCTGCTGCCTAGGCGATACCACTTTCCATCATCCGCCTAGGCTTGCCATAGGCGTTAGGGGAGAATACCCGGTCTCTGAAGTCCTGAATGTCAATGTGGCCCAAGTCAGTATCGCCTACGTTTTACCATATGCTTTGGACCTTTGACTCCCTTGGCCCTCCTCTCTGGTACTAGTATTTCATCTTCTCGCCCTTGCGAGGGATGTCTGATTTAGAAGCTCGAGATGTTTCGGCTGCACCAGGTGTATTTGAGGATTCTAAAGCAGATTTAGGCATCTATCCTGCACAACTGGACGCGGATTACGAGATGAGATGAAGGAAACAAAACAGGCTAGTTAAAAGGGATACGTTAGTGCATAAGGATCAACGGAAAACCAAAATTTGAAGAAAGCATGATACTTCAGAAAAAGAACTTGATTAATTTGGACATGAAATACGATTAAGCTCTTTGATTAAAAATTTACTATTCAACTGCAGTTCAAGGACTTAGGTGTTTAATGATCGCTAAATTTGCACTTAGTCTTTAAGATCAGTTTCAAAAATGAATGAGGTTCAAAATTCCCTAAGTCTGAAATTTACCTCACGATTTTCACGCGGAATGGTGGGGTTTTGCGATTTTGAAGTTTCTAAATGCTTTGACACTTTCTTGTTTGATGCCAAAGTTGGGGGAGTTTCGTGATACTGCGAACCTTAAATGCTTGGACACTTTGTCTTGTCCGCCGAATTTTGGGCGTTTGGGCTTCTACGATTTTGAAATTCTTCCCTAATGTGCCTTGCGATCTTCACGCGGAATGGTAGGGTTTCTGGCCTCTTTGCAAGGTTTTACTCTTTTTCACATTCAACCTCCTATGCAGAAGTTCGGCGTTTATGACCTTATGCAAACCCTTTATACTTCGCGATTTTCTTTATGCCGAAGTTCGGCGTAATATACCATTTTGCAAACTTTTTACTTATTCCGCGCTTTATCGCCGAGGCTCGGGGAAATATGGAGCTTTGCAAAGTTTTGACATTTTGACATTCTGTGCTTTTATGCCAAAGTTTGGCGATTTAGGGAGCTTTTTCAAACTTTACAAATTCCGCGCTTTACCTTTTAGCATTTTTATTGCCGAATTTCGGGGGTTTTAGGAGCTTTGCAAATAGTTTCGCGTTTTACGCTTTATTGTCGAACTTCGGCGATTTTGTCTTCTTTGCAAACTTTTGATATTTTAACCTTTTGTGTTTCATGCCGAAGTTCGGCGTTTATGGAGCTTTGTAAACTTTTATCTCTTTTGCATACATATCCCTTTTGGCGAAAATCGGGGGTTTGGTCCCTTTTGTAAAGTTCAACTTTTTTTTTTTTCATTTAACTCCCTTTTGGCGAAAATCGGCATTTCAATGTCTTTTGCAGGCTTTTAACTCTTTCTTCACATTTAGGCAATTTTGCAAGCTTTTATCTCTCACTTAACTTGGGCGATTACTTCAGTTAAAGTGATTTTTTGAAAAGTTTTCGACTTGAGCGATAAACTCACCTTGCAGATTCCCAGGCTTATGCTTATGACAACATTGTCCTTTGGACTGATTATGGGCACTCAAAAAAAAGACGCGAGACACCTTGTGCAGAACTCAACAGGGCGAAGGCCAAAAACCAAAAAGAGGGGGACCCTTTCAGCGACAAGGAGCGTGTGCAATGCACAATAGGGTGTTGCAATTGCTGCAAACACTTGGTCACAAGAAAATTTTGCTAGCCACATCTTAATTGTATTGTTGAATTTCATAGAATACAGATACAAAAAACTCATCAATCATTTCCTATTCGATAAGAATTTCATTCATAGAAGAATAAAAGAAATCTCTTTTATTAGCTTAAACATAGCATAATAAGCATTTTCCAAAACCAAGAAAGAGAGATGTAACAGTATACTTGATCCTACCTCGTTTAAAACTCTTAATAAGTGTATCTTTGATTGTAAGCTTCAATATCTAGTTTTGTGTGCCCCATCATTTGGGTTTAAAAACCCTTATAGCAGCTTTACAAACTATCACCTGGCACAAGGGAGAAATATGAGACGATTGTTGCTTAGCTTAGCAAGAAACAATCTATAAGAACACCTATAAAGATATAGCGAACAACATTCTTCTCATTAGAAAAATCAAAGAGAAAGGCTGGAGTTGCTTAAATAGGAGAAATAAACTAATGGTAACCATTTTCCAAATTCAAAAGCTTTGGATATATTTAAAATGTTTCTTTTTTAAGTAGGATTTTATATGCCAAATTCAAAACATTTATTTATTAATGAGGCATTTTATATGCGAAAATGCTGTCTAGTTATGAAGATATTTGCTGATTTATATATTCTTGCAGTGTTAGGACCTTAGTATTGGATTATTCCTTGCTTGGTTAGAATTACTATATTTAAATTGCCAATAGCATTGCCATTTATTAATCTTCAAAAATCCTTTTTTATTAACTTTTTTAATCACAAAAAAATGTATTCACTACAAACAAAGGTTTTATATGATAAGTAAACAATTTATATCCTGCCAAAAGACACCTGATTATATTCTACTTTGTCATTGCTGTAGAGATGTAACTTATTACAACTTTAGTTGCTATAAAGATAAATTTTAATTCATACTTATGTAATTAGGATTGTAAACCGTCTTATCAATGCAAATATTCTATATAAATATTTGATGAGATGAAAATTCTTATTCATCGATGATTGGAGAAGATCCAAGATAATAATATAGAATGGTAATTTTTTCTTTTCTATTCATCCCATTCTATTAAAACTAACATTATGATTAGTTGACAGGTTTTTGGAGCATAATTCATTTTCAGGAAGGATTCCTGATGCTTTTTACGAGCATCCACATTTGAAGGAAATGTAATCGTCTCTTCCCTTTTCCCAACTATCTCTTGCTCAATTTATGACACCCATAGACTGCAAAATGGTTTCTTTTCCAATTGAATTTCTGACACAATCTTTTTTTTTTGTGTATTAAGTATTTTATAATATATATGAAGGATCATAGGTACTGTTTGGATTATGCAAGTAGTGAATATTCATCATGTTGAATATATGAAATGTGTTTGTATGCAGCTCTAGATTAAGGTCTCCATATTTCAGTATGTTGGATGCCAAAATATGATGTACAGGACTAATATTTTAAACCACAATTGTGTTATATATCCAGGTATATCAAAGGAAATCGGTTTCACTCAGGTGCCACACCAATTGGTGTTCATAGAACAATGGAGGTGTCTGACACAGAACTTCTTTTCTAGGTGTTTGTACTTCTCACAATTTTTCCATTAATGTGTACCATGATATTTTCTTTTTTATTTGGGAAGTATTTGAATTAAAGTATTTGCTTCTGTATTTATTTTCTCTGTTGTCTTCTAGGTGAGCGGAAATAACAATACAAATTGCACTCCATCTGACATTGGGTTTGAATCCCAGCCTGAATTGACACAAGCTGGCACAGCATCCAGAACCCTTATGGTAGGCTCTGAAACAAAATTTACTCAGCACACTATACAACTTGCTGTCCACAAAACCCATAATGACACTAGCAATACTTAGCATGAGGACAGTCTGGTCTCTCTGTCAGATTCCTCTTCAGATACTTGATACCTGATGTTCACTTATTAAACACTTTAGATCCCTAGATCCATGTTATCTTTGCACTTTTCCATCTCCACAATGAATTCATAGATTTTTGGAACTGCCTTTCTCAAGAACATGACATATCATGGACCTGATTTTACTTTAAATTATTGCAAGAAACCCATCTATTGAAAGTGATTAGTTTGCAAGAAACCAAAGGTATGGGTTTCTTCTGCTAGTTCTCCCTATGATGTACCTGGCCAACCTGCTGTCATTGTCCCCACTCTACTGCCATTCTCTATTGTTTTATGATTATCGACTTGTACCATCAAGAGTGCTATTTTGACGCTGTGCACCATTAAAGTAGTAGATTGCAAAGACCTTCAAACAGAGTTCATCAAATATGGTATGGATTCCCTTGCCTTCTACAAAACCTTTTAATGAGGTGATTTGTTTAGGTCAGAGTTCCTAGACTCGCCAGGACCCGGCGAGTCCTAAGCAGAGTAACCCTAGGCGAGTCCTAGGGGCTTGGACTCGGACTCGGACTCGTCCAAGTTTTGGTCGAGTCCAGGGACTCACAGACTCGGCTCGAACCCGACGAGTTTTTATTCCTGGACTCGGCTAGACTCAAAAAACTGATTTTTTTTAAATCTAAAAAAATGACAAAAGCAAACATTTTTTGATGTTTTTCTCTAAAAAAATTGGGTTTTTCTCACATCTAACACCTTGTGTGGATCATTGAGGCTATGGATCATGTCTTTAATGACGAGGACCCTGATTAGGTCAACCAAGCAAATAGAGAGTCTGAGGTTGTAGCCATGGTAGAGGAGGTTAGAGCATGAGGAGACACAGGCACAACTGATGTTGGTGAGGGTGGCATGGAGTCACGGACAGAGACTATGGTTGTTGAATCATCCAAGACCTACCTTAGACACCTTCGTATGAGGGATGCAAGCTACGTGAGCCAGAGACTTATTGTTTTGATATTTGTGTCGAACATTTGATGTCATGAATTTTATATTCCATGAGTTTTGTATACATTTGACAATATTTATATATCTAAATTTGCTATTTCCTTCAACTACAATTTGCTTTTATGTTTACGTGATTGATGTATCTTGTGTATGTGATCAAATTAGCTTCAATTTGATGATGTTATTGTGTATTTAAGGTTTATTTAATAAAGGGTGCATGAAATGAATTTTAAATCCTTAAAAATCTCTAAATTTCTTGGGTTTTTCACTTTGTCGAGTCCTGGTCGAGTTTTTTTGCTGAGTCTAGAGTCCTGAGTCGAGTCACCCTTGCTGACTCTGCGCCAAGTTTGAGTCTCGTTTCTATGGTTTAGGTTTTCCTCAATCCCAGTTTCAGTACATAATTCATCCTATTCATAAATCCAAAGAACTCTTGAATCATAGCAACTATAGAACCTTAATGATTGGGCATATGTTTGCCAAACTTTATGACATGGTGCTGAGCATGCAACTTTCATAGCACTTGGAGAGAGATAATCTCAGAGTTTGTGGATAGGCTATCATTAAGAGAGACTACCAAACTATTGACCACATCTTTAACACTTTGGGTTATTCTTGAGGAGGCTCATCATTGATCTTCCAAAGTTTTTTTTGTTTTATACGCTTAAAGGCCTTTGACTTGGTTTTGAAACACTTGCTTTTCTAAAATTTGCATAGTGTCACCATTCCAAATTCTCTCATCACTGAAACATAAGTATTTATAAGACAATTATTTGTAGTTTTGTACTACTCATGGTCTTTCTAACTTCGTTAAGAGTACCATTGGGGTCAAGCAGGGATATCTTTTCTCATTGACTCTCTTCAACATTTACATTCATGAGTTTTAGAAGTTTTTTCAGTAGTATATTGACATTGATGATGGTTGTCTTTTACATGGTGGATATAGCCATACTACTTTTTGTCGACAATGTTCTTCTCTCTCATTCTATTGAAGGCCTACAACAACAACTTGATGCACTTGCTCATTTTTTGTAAACACCAACAAAGTGGTTAAGAAACCAATACAAATTGTCATGTGCGGGAACAAAACCTACAATGAGCAAGGGTTGATGAATATTGGAAGGATAGGGTACAAATTTCAAATGATATCTTTGTCTAGGCATAGACAGGAGGGATCATCAATGCCATCCACAGTCACTAGAAAAGGACTAATACATAAACTAGTAATGCTCATCAAGGAATGTTGAGGATTGGCGGATAGGCAATGTAGTTAAGGAAGAAGAAAAGCACTTGTCTTTTACATAGTCAAAGGCTAATGTTCCCATAACTAGCTAGGAGGGGTTTTGTCTTTGAAACTGGTAATTCCAAGAGGGATTTCATCCTCAAAAAATATGAACTCAAGTTTTTTCTTAGAGAAAATGAAAATAAAAAATAACTCAGTATCCTATTTTCTCAAGACCTTACCTCCTTTTATAACCTTTATAGAGCTATTTTAGGAAAAAAGTGTTTTTTGCTTTTTATTTCTTTTTTGAAAAAAGCATTTTCCCTTCATAAAATAAAATATCTTTTTTGAAGAACAATTAATGAAATATCACTTTTCATTTTCCTTTTCAATGTCATTTTTTAATAATAACCTTTAAGTCACTTGTACCCCTTGCTTAGTGCAAACACTTTATGACGTAGGCTACCATTCTCTAAAATAAATAAATAAATAAATAAATAAATAAATAAATAAATAAATAAATAAATAAAATAAAATTTCCTTTTTAATATTAGTCACCTTAACACAACTAAAACTATTTATTTAATCACTTTTATCCAACCATCCCAAGGTCTTAGGAAAGTTGGTGCTATCATTGGATGTTGGAATTCTCCAAGAAGTGTTGAATGCTTCCTAAAAGTTGGATTTGCACTTGGAAAATACCATTGTATTGATCTCGACTCTTAGAACATTCAGCTATTGTTAGAGAGCTGTTTTGATAAAGCTGATGTTCTCCAAGAATCTTGGAATTTCCCAAGAATGTTGGAATGGACTGAAAAAGGGACATTACAATGATCACTATCTCTGAAAAAGGGACATTACAATGATCATTATCAATGCTTCTAGTGATGCCATATCAAATCCTACATGATTTTCTTGTAAATCACAAGTCACTATTTAATCGAATAGTAGGCAGTTGTCCATTTAAATTGACTGTACAGTCATTTTTGCTAATAAAAAATAAATAATATAACAGTCGCAAGAGTTCTATGAGAATAGATCTCTACTTCACAATATATATTGGGATGCACTTTGGCATGGTATTACAGTACATGTATTAATAAAAGTTTTTTGTTAAGATAAACCAAATCAATCCTTTATCATATCTATTCATGTTCTTTAGAAAACTAATCCACACATCACAATTATCAGTGAGTAGTACTCTATATCTATTAGGAAACCAAATACAACATACTTCAGCGACAGTAAACATCTGAAAATATGTAATGCATTTTGAGTGGATGGTACACAAATCCTATACCACATGAGCACACACTCTCTAGTACTACATATTTTCAGTCAATTGTTGCAATTGTAATCGATGATCATTTATCTCATACTATGTGATCATCTTCCTCTTGTAACAACATTTGGGCCATTCACTTTCACAAATCTAGTTCTCATACCTGTAATTCTTTTGCGCCAAGACACAATAAATATTTTCACAATAGCTATAAGAATGTTGTGATGGATTATTTATGTAATCTAATAGAGTGGGTTACTATTGTGACCTTTTCACACATCGCCCCATTGCAAACAAGGACCCCCTCTTTCCTGCTTTTTGCATTGTGTTAGTTTAGGGTTTTGGCAGTCAAGTGACAATTTTGAGCTCTTCAATGCCCGAGTCTCAAGTTTTGAGGTGATCACGCCTAAGGTGCTATTAGGGTTTTGAATTTTGAGTAGGATCAAGCGTTTAAAATGTTAGATTGTTAGAGTGATCCTAAAATTTTGTCTAAGTTTGGATTTTGAGCGTCAGTGAGCTTAAATGAGTCTAAGTCGGTGATATTTTTGTGCCTGAGCATTAAGAGATCCTTTAGGGGTTGTTTTTTCACTCCTAGGGGGATAATTAAGCCAAATAAAATCATCTAAGTCCTGATGGGAAACATTAAATCAAGGTCTAAAAATGAGTTTTCCCGGTGAAGGATGCCCTTTTCTTGAGTTTTAAGGTATAAATGGACTTTTTCCCAATGAGTCATGATTTTCCCCACTCATTTTCTTGATGAGGGGCATTTTTCCCCAAGTATCCTAATAATTGTCTTGATGGACCACGTTTTTCCACCAGGAGGCCTAAAATTTGTCTCTGTGTTGGAAATTTTCCTGATGAAGGTCGAATTTCCTCGGGAATGAAGTATGAAGTTTATGCGGATGAAATTAATTTTCCTGATGAAGGTCGTTTTTCCCCAAGTCAGTTTGTGAGCAAATTTAATGGAATTAAGTGCATGTATTTGTCCTGATAGGGATCAATTTTCCCCAAAAGGGAATTTAATGAGGAAAATGTGTGGATTGGGCATCTAGATAGCCCACATTTTTCCCCAGGATGGATTTTCAAGATTTAATGAATGAAATGAAGTGATTTTTTGCATCTAGATGGAGGTCGTTTTTCCCCAAATGACACTTGTGATGAGTTATGTGGAAATTTAATGAGGATTTTTATCTAGACATGGGATGTTTTTCCGAGCTGGCCCAAATTTGAAAAATGAAGATGAATTTGATGACAAGTATGTTTAAATTTAATTGTTTTTGCCTTAACAACAATTATTTAGTGATCAACAACAGTTATTCAATGCCGGGAAACAATTAGTTAATGATTAAAATATTTTCCGAAGGCAAATCGATTTTCCCAGGCAAGTATAAAAAGGCAAGTTTTATAACACATTGCTTGTGTGGTGAAGTTTTGAGGTGAAAACTAGCTTAAAGAGGCCCAACCAGCAATATAATAATATTATATCTTGCTGATGTGACTGATTGAAGACATTGTTGGAGGCTGATTGGTGTTCCCAGTTGGGTGATTTTTGCCCCCGTGTCATTTTTTGACACCATTGTTGAATAAAGTTGCAGATTTGAGGGCGTCAATTATGCCTTGGCACCACCATTGGAGGAAAGACTACAGCGATTTTTGTTGCTGATTGGGCCACATTTTGGGCAATTTTATTTGTGGCGCAATAGCTGGGAAGGCCACGATTTTGGTGTGGCTGGAAACTTCAGAATTTTGGAGCAATTTGAGAGTGTCTTGCTTGGCTTCATCATTGGGAACCATGGCGATTTTTTATCTGAGTGTAGCTGGGTGAATTCGGGCACCATTCTTGGCCACCATTGCTGGTCATTGGCTGGAACTTCATATTTTCGGACCTGATTTTCATTTTCTAGCCATCCTACACTAAGGCGATTTTGTCCAGACATCAGATTTGGGGACTTTTGGGGCATATTGTGGGGACACCATTGCTGGTGTAGGTCTGAAACACCATTACCAGCAGTGTCTTGAGACTAAAATTTCATTTCCAGCAGCATATTTATGCCCAGTTTGGTCATTTTGACCTTGGAGAGGTAAAATATATCAAATGCAAACCTTTCACATGGCTGCAACTATTTCAAAACACTGATTCATATTAGTTGCAGGTTGTCTTCAGACTTGTTGGTAGCCATTATTGGACCTTGGAAGGTGTATTCAGACTTTGGAATTGAAAATCAGACTTCCCTACACCTCTTTCCAAGTGTTTGCAGACTAGTGGTATACTCTTTTGACCCCATTTTGACATTTTTCTGAGTATACCAGCTTGTCTTCAGACTTAAGTTTACATGACTAGACCTTATAAAGTCTGAAAATTAAGGTTTTATGAGGGTTTTGTATCCTATTTTATCAAATTCTCATTCTATTTTCAGAATTTGTGATGAATCTTGTTGAAATTCCTGATTTTTGATCCTAAATTTGTCTAAATCATTTAAAAATCAGAACTTATGTAATTCTGAAAATAAATTACTTTAGTGTTTTTCCATGATATTGACTTCGAGTTTCATACAGGTGCCATGTCTAAGGCCGGGATCACTGTGAGGAAGGAGCAATTGAGGATACTGCAAGAAGGTTTCTATCTGGATTCACAGTTGTCATCCCTATGGAAGAAAATTACGGATACGAATATGGAATTCTTGGACATGGAGCGGATGCAGCAAAGGATGTTCGGAATGAAGAATCAACTTCCCTCCACACTTTACTCCAATATCATGAAGAGTGGCATATACTAGGCGGTTGGCTTTCCTCAATCCATACAATGCATTGAGTTTATTGTGGAGTGTGCAAAGCATTATGAACCGATGACCCGAATGATTAGATTAGCTAAAGGGGCCGTGCTTGCATACCTTGCTGAATATGTGATCGTGGAAGTGTTTGGGATCCCCAGGAGTACGAATATGCGAGAGAAAACCAAGGATGAATATGAAGCCAAATTCTTGAAGAGGGTGGATGCATGTATAACAGTTGTAAATAAAGAGTGGATAATTGAGCCTAGGCCTCACCATTCTAAGGTTCTGTTGATGTGTTTTTTATGCACATGCGAACACAAAATAAAATACCTAAAGGTACCTTATCCTCTCTTGAATAAAGCTTCCCCGACTGCTGAAGATCTTGCCAAAGGATCAATCGAAGCAATTCCAAGGTTCTGTTATGTAGGTTATCTACGTGTGGATAAGCTCTTTGCGGTACGATGTGATTTTGTTGGAATCACACAGGGGACTTACTTTCGACGACCTAAACGTCTGATTTGGTTTGGATACTACTGGATCGTGGAATTTCATCGGCCCTTGATTTTGAAAAAAGGAAAAAGGATAAGGGTTGGAATGGGATCTATTTCTAACACTAAGAACGTAAGAGCAATGAATGACCTTCGATGAAATTCTAACTAAGTCTTGCTTTGACATCCTAGGATCATCTCCACAAGATTAGTGCGATCTTCTGAGGAAAGCTTTATGATGTTTAGATCACCGCTACAAGCATGGACACCGTTAGGTTGATGCATATCAATGAAGAAG
This sequence comes from Cryptomeria japonica, assembly GCF_030272615.1. Lineage (NCBI taxonomy): Eukaryota > Viridiplantae > Streptophyta > Pinopsida > Cupressales > Cupressaceae > Cryptomeria > Cryptomeria japonica. The sequence goes on from NC_081407.1 coordinate 400,685,646, forward strand.
CGATAATTGAAGTTAAGCTTAAGCTGAATGATTCCAGTTGACTACGCAAGGCAAGTCTGCAATCAACAAACCGCTAGTAGTATGGATATACGAATTTCACCGTTGATTATACAAATTTATTCCATTCACCTAATAACATGAAATCAAATTTGAGAAGCATAGAGACCATGCAAATTGTTGAATCGACCCATAGAATTCACCATTTCTTCAATGAAGTTTACAAGTCTTTTGCAACAATATCTTGGCAACAATATTTGGCTTCTCTTTCTACTCTACTCTAACTATTTCCTACTCTCTAACTATTAACTATTATTTACAAATGAGGAGCCAGGGCTTTATATAGAGAACCCTTTACAAATAGACGACTCTGATTGACTTAGAACCAATGGCTAGGATTACAAGATAGAAACCCTAATTAGGGTTTGTTACAACAAACTTCCTTAGCCAATGAGATAATTACATTCAATGAGTGTGGACCAATAGGAAGCAGGGGTAGGTACACCAAAGTTTGTGCCGCCTCCGATAAATTAGGTACATTGAATCTGGTCCTGCTGAGGTGGACCAATCCGACCGGAGGAATGATGGCTGGAATGTCACCTTGTCTGACATCTATGTCTTGGTTGATCCTCCTTTGTCCTTGATGTGATGAATGGTATACTTCCTTGACTCCCATGTGCTTGATGAGGCTTCCTTATTGTCAAGTCTTCTTTCTCGAGTAGCATATCTCGCCTTGAAGTGCTAGCAAAGCCTTTCTTTGTCATCTTGTGGTTCCTTAGTGTGGCGAAGTGAAGGTTTTGGAGATAGCTGGAAACTCCTTGAACGCATGTAGTTTTCCAAGGCTTCAAAACACCTTGAGTCCTCCTCCATGCCTTTGAAGTGTCCTTGATAATGATGGACTGGAATAGGTCGTCCTTGCCCAGGCTTGATCTTCTTTTATCTGCAAAATAAACCAAAGGATGATTAAGCACATATGACATTCATTTCAACATAGCATTTTCCACCTTAAATCATTAATGAGGAGACATCAAAATGGAATTTCGTTCAATATCCTCTCTAGGGATAGGCCCTTTTAGATTTTCGCTCTGGACCCTTTGGAAGGGTCAGGAGCGAATTTTGACAAAGTTGCTCAATCAGACCTCATTTTCAACATTACTTCACCAAGATCAAGTCATTCACCTCCAAAATTGCCAAGGAATAGGTTTTGCTCAAGGACCTAGGCAAAATATTAGACCACCTAGGAATTTCGCTCTGGACCCTTTGGAAGGGTCAGGAGCGAAATGTGCATTCTTGGCTCAAATTCTTGTCACTTTGTGACCATACTTGCTCAGATACATGTCTAAGGATGCCCTCAATCTCAACCAACGCCAAGTTTGATGCAAAATTGGAGCAAAATGGAGATTTTTAAGGATTTCGCTCTGGACCCTTTGGAAGGGTCAGGAGTGAAATTTGCATTTTAGGACAAATTCTATCATGTCTCTACCCCAAAATGCCTTCCAAGGCAAGCATAAGCTATCCTTCTCTTCACCAAAGCTTAGGAATCCACAACTTGACCTTCATCATGAGCAAATGAGGTGAAATTGAGAATTTCGCTCTGGACCCTTTGGAAGGGTCAGGAGTGAAATTTTTGACTTGCTTGTTTTCCTTCACCAAGGTCTATCCTTTTCATTCTCTATACTTGGACTTGTTGTGACCTAATCACACATCACCCCATCCCAGATAGGAAACCCCCCTAGCTTTTAGGCCCTTTTGGTCGTTTGGCCTTGGTTTTTGTGTGTGTGTTGGTAGCAGTCTCTTCAATCTCTTCGCTTTGCGGATGTTCGGAGGTCAGTTAGAGTTAGTCTACTTCTCTGTCGAGCGATTTCTATGAAGTCTAGGGCCCGTTTTGTCATTTTTCTAGGGTTTTTCCTTTTGTCCTAGATTTTATGGGTTGCTGTTAGGGTTTAGGGAAAACTAAGCATACGACTGGAATCAGGACCCTTTAGGGGACCTCCTGACAAAATTTGAGCCCAAACGGAGCAACTTTCTATTTTTAGAAAGTCACTATTTTTTAGGGATTTTTTCGAGTCTCGGATTGTTGACATTTTGTCAAAAATTAAACTTACTATTTTTAGTAAGTTTCTATTTATAGTAAGTCATTATTGCACCCTGTTCGGGGATCTAACGCTGACACCTGGAAAGTTTCTATTTTTGGAAAGTTATTACTGGCAGGGTCAGTCATCCAAGGCAACAAGGATTAGGCATTCACAGACATTTCTAATTCTGGAAAGTCAGACAGCAGACAGAGATAGCCAAAAATGGGTCAAGTGTTGGAAATCCATGCCTAAAATGGAAGGCCCAGGAAAACTTCAAGAGCATGGGAGGTCAAAATATTCCAAGTCTGGGAGTCATTCACAGAAGGAAAATTTCGTCAGTCCATGGATATGTTGAAAATGCGCCCAAGGCTGGGCTAGGGCGCTGAATTGAGAAAGCCATTCACAAGTGGAAAATTCCACTAGTCCATGGACATGTTAAAATGCGCCCAAGTCTGGGCTGGGGCGCTAAAACCTAAAATGCATTCACAAGTGGAAAATTCCACCAGTCCATGGACATGTTGAAAATGCGCCCAAGTCTGGTCTGGGGCGCCAAAATCAAGAAGCCATTCATAGAAGGAAAATTCCACCAGTCCATGGACATGTTAAAAATGTGCCCAAGTCTGGGCTGGGGCGCCAAAACCTAAAATGCATTCACAAGTGGGAAATTCCACCAGTCCATGGACATGTTGAAAATGCGCCCAAGTCTGGGCTGGGGTGCCAAAACCAAGAAGCCATTCACAGAAGGAAAATTCCGTTAGTCCATGGACATGTTAAAATTGCACCCAAGTCTAGGCTGGGGTGCCAAAACCTAAAATGCATTCACAGAAGGAAAATTCCATGTGTCCATGGAAATGTTAAAATTGCGCCCAAGTCTGGGCTGGGGCACTGAATTCAAGGAAGCATTCACAGGAGGAAAATCCATGAATCCTTGGCGTGGTGAAAATTTCACCCAAGCTAAAAAATTGAAATTTTGCCTAAGGCACAAAATCCAAGGAGTCAAGGAGAAATAAAAGGCAAAATTCCCCTCGGGTGAATTTTCGATTATGCTATTTTTAGATGCCTTGTCTCGACCAATTGTGGAAAGTTTTTATAGATTTGGAATCGGGATAAAATTCCCCATCCAATGAACTTGACTCCTAAATTTTAGGAAGATCCCTAAAAAATAGGGATATTGAAAAAGTCATGAAAATTCCTTCAAAGGCAGGAGATGACAAGTTGGAGTAGAATCGAGCAAATCCTGAGAAAGATCCTTCAGAATTGGAAAGAATAAAATCAACAAGTTGGCAGGAGGAATCTTCCAAGTATGACGCATGACTGGGAGCATTTAAGGAAAGTCCTAAATTTGAACTCGTTCGCATGGGAAGTTACTTTTGCATGGCATAGTGATTGAGGAAAGTATGACGCGTCATGAATGCAGTTACTAATTAATGTCTCGTATGAATTCTATATAAGTTGAGAATGGCATTTCATTTTTCACGTGTAAGATTCAGGAAAGAAGGAGTGGAGTGAAGAATATTCATACTTAGTCTCTATTTTCATCATTTCGAAGTACTCCCAAGATGGCAGAACCTAGCAAGGCAGCTACTATCTCCAGGCAGGCGTTGATCAAAGCAGACATGAAGGGTTTTCTCCCTCATTCTCAGTTGAATTCAAGATGGGAAGAAATTAGTGATACTAACCTTGGCACATTCAACTGGGCTGCATTCAAGATACGAATGTTCGGAACAGGACGACACAATCCATCCCCGACAGCTGTCAAAATTGTGAGAAGTGGAATAGTTGCAGCAGCTGGCTTTCCTCCCACTATTCAATGCCCACATCTGATCTTGGAATGTGCAGCACATTACAATTTGGAGCGGAAAACAATCTCAACGCCAGATGGCAAGTTACTGGCAACATTGACTCCAGAGTCAATTGGTGAAGCCTTCAGAATCCCTTCACATTATTCCATGACGTACAGGACCAGCAGCGGAGCTCAAGCAGTATATGAGGCAGGCCTCGCCAGGTGCGCTGATTTGATCAACAAGCAGTGGTTGCTGAAGCCTAGAGTGCACGCTTCCAAGATGCCCAAAACTGTCACAATCTTTGAGTTCAAGTAGGAATATGTGGACATGATAAAGATGCTGTGCAGAGTAATGGGATGTCCACACTCGGTGAACTTCGAGCCTTGGATGTTCTTCTACATAGGCGAGATCATGAATTCTAATACACTGATCGACTGGGCTAGATTGATCAGTCACTACTTGCATGAACAATTGAAGAACCTGAAAGAGAAAAGGTCTTCAATGGGCTGCCAGCAAGAAGAATCATGGGCTGTGGACCAGCTCAGTTGAAAGTGCATGAGTGTTATCGTCAGCTGCATCTCTCCAATGTTAGCTCTTACAGGTTGGCAAATGACAACTTCACCATGTACCTAACACGACTTATGCAAAATAAGTTACACATGAGGTTGTCTCCACAAGCAAGTTCCTTGGTCCAGAGGTATGGCGCTGCGTTCCTGCAATTCCCCAAATTCACCTACATTAGGACGCAAGGGTTCTCCTTCCAGTCTTACAAATTGCCCAGATATCCATCGGACAAGCTTATATTGCTCGAGCTAATCAGGCAGTTAATTGCCTATGATTAGTTGCAGAAGAAGAAGAAGAAGCAATCTATCGAATTTCCAATTGTCTTGGGGGATTTCATGGAGATATGCCCAGGTTTGGAGGCTGCTGAAAGTGCAGCAGACGAATTGGCATTCTATCGCCTACCATTTTACACATCCAGGGCCCAGTATGATCCTTATAGCCAGATTAGGAAGCTTGCCGGTGTCAAATTCATACATAGATTTCACTTGGAAGATTATTGGGCAAGTGCTGAGGATGACCTTGAGGTCCGGAGAAGAATGCACTCCAGACTGCCCCTCGACACCATCAGAATAAAGGAGATTCATCAAGTACTGGATCAGGTAAAGGAAGATTCAGATTTGACGCAACCTGAATTCGAGAAGGTAAAGGATCAACCTATCCAGTTGCCAGATTGGTTAGAGCCTGAGGTAGATGATTTGAACATCTTAGCTAGACCAGTGCTTAAATTCACTAAGTACTGGATTGACAGGCAGACAAGAAGGTTGGTGGAAAACAATTTCCATCTAACATACCAGCTGATGGGAAATCTAGATTCCCACAGTGAGGCAACTGAAGGCTCTTCACAGGGTCAGGCAGGAAGAGAATCCCGGATGGACAAAGGAAAAAATGCCCCAAAGAGGCCAAGGGCAGCAAAGATGAAGGATATCCAGCAAGAAATCCCGCACGAGGTTCAACAGGAAGCCCAGCAAGAGGAACCTCCACAAAAGAGAACAAGGACAGAAAGGGAGCATTCGCCAATTAGCTCTTCAAGCATACGAGAGGTGGAGATGTTCCCACATCTCGCAGGCTCACTTCTAGGGAATGTTCCAGCGCCTGATATACTCAACATCAATGCTTCACAGGGCCGTCACCAGCCAAGAAGTTAGAGGCAAGGAAGTCCCCCGCACCAAGAAGAAGTTCACCAAGATAGCTTCGCGGAGACTATCCTTGGTGAAATGGAAGAGGAATCTCAGGAACAGGAGCATGCAGACGATCATAGCCATTCCATTCCCGCACCAGATTGGTTTGTAGGCAGATTGGGGAATGAAGCAGAAGAAGGAACCAATCCTGCTCAAGAGTTAGAAGAATTATTGAACAGGATGGATCAACCACCGGAAAGGAAGGCTCCCCGAAAGTTTACCAAGGTAATCGGGGAAGAATCCGGATCCTGGACTTTGCACATCGCTAAACCTGCAGTGGATAAAGATAGGAGTGAGATTAGGCAGGAGGATTACGTCATCAGACAGGTTGATGTTGGCCATGCTTCCACCGGTCAAGTTGTGGGGGATTTTAAAGATTCCTCCTTAGCCATGAAGGAGAAGTTGCTGAAATCAAAGGCAAAATGTAAGCGGCTGAGGGAGGAAAATAGATTTCTATGTGAATACGTCAGGAGTTTCAAAAGACCCCTCAGGGAAGTAGGTGCTTCATCTACTCCTCCTCCCTTCCTCCCCAAGGAAGTAGTTGATGATGCAGAACTTATTAGAGCAATGGCACAAAATTCTCGGGAATGGGTAGAGGATGTCTACGCCGAGGCAGGAAAATTCATTGAGGATCTAGCTCAGCTTCATTCGAAGTTCATGGCCCTCCTAAGCAAGTTGGAGACAGCAGAAGAACTATGGGAGGATGTAGATGTTTACCAAGACTTAACCATTTCCCGGCTCAGGGCTCTAACGAAGACTCCAAAGCAAACCCTGGTGGATGGGAAAGTGATCCAAGAGAATGAAGCCTACGACTTTCCCCAATGGTTCTACGCCATCTATTCAGGAAAGAACACCCTTGACAAATTCAGCATTGTTTTGTCACCTTGAAGTAGTCTATCAGAGGGATACAGGAAGAAATCCTTAGTGCCATGTAAGCTTTATTTTCAAGGAAACTCAGTGCGGAGGAATAACGGTGAACTCCTTGAAATCCCAGTTGCATGATTTCTTCTTCGTCAGTTCGTTCCCTAAAGAACATTTTGCAAATGTTTCTTCATTTTCCGGTATGATGAAGAAAAAGCAGGAAGTCATGGCAGAGTGGGAAAGTTTCTTTTCTAGAAGCGAAGAGGAAATTGCCTTGATGGAATTCAACATCGAGAATGTGACAAGTGTCTCCATCGGAGAACTGGAGGCCGTTGTCGGTAGATTCATTGCATACGCCATTAATGAATGAGATAATGGTCGTCCATTTTTGGACGAAAGTCTTTTGACTGAATAGTGATGGCATATTTATGGTTGAAGGAATATTGACTAGGCGTGGGACCGGTCAACGCATGCTACCACAAGATAGGGAATATTCTTGCATGTCGTCTTCTCATTATGGTTTTATGACGGATTCTTCGTGCATGTCGCAGTCACTTGGAGAGTGATGGGTATTCATGAAGGCGTCAGTTATATTATGGGCATAATCATCATCATGGGGCGCGTTTAATGTGCTAATGGGCGCTATTTTAGGCTCTTTTAAATTTATTGTAAATGGGCGTAATGAGTCATTAAATGCAGATTCCCACCTTGTTGCACCTTGAGTGGGGAATCTTTAGGGCAAACCCTAATTAGGGTTTTGCATGTAATCATGGCTTGAGGCCTATATAAGGGGGTGACCCCCCTCATTTGTAAGGAGAGACTATCGTCAGAGATTGTTGCTAAGAGTTTTTGAAGCAAACACTTAATACATTGTTCAATTGTTGGTGTGTTCTTGTGTTGTTTTGGAGCTCGCATGGTCTCATTCTCTTCATAGATTAGATTTGCTTTCATGTTGTTAGACGAACTGGATTTGATAGGATTGCTTGTTGCAAAATTTGTGCTCATACTTTTGGTATGCAGCTGATTGTTGCATACCGTGCAAAGTTAGTCTGAGCCTCCGTTATATGTGTAAGTTTAACTTCGATTATCAGGAGAAGTTTTTTGATTTGATGGTTTCTCTTGATGATTTGAAAATCCTTAAACACACCCCCTGAAGATTGCACCACCTTCGTGTAGTTGTGCGTTGCTGGCAAAGCGAAGCGTGGTTGGATTTTGCGCAAGTTATCCCGTCTCTTTGTTCATAGGTTTACATTACTTTTAGCTTAGTCTTTCTCTACCCTATTCCTATTTACTTTCTGCACAATTCAAAGTCCAAAGACCTAAAACAAGGGCTTTTATTGCAAATCATCCGTACAAAAGATTCTTGAGCTTGTATACGTTTCTTCAACATACGTAAGCCCCCTTGGGTTATCAACAAACCCATCAAACAACTGAGTCACATCCACGCATGGAAGGAACCTTGGGAATTAGCCGTTTGAACTCTAAGTAATCCTAGCATAGGGACTAATCTTGATCAAGAGAGGATAAGGTGACCGTTGGTGACTTTATTTTGTGTTAGACGTGGTCATAAAAAACACGTCAACAAGACTCTCATCTTTGGATTCCTCTCCCATACATGCAACACTTGCACCCTCAAAATGTCTAGAAAGGACAATTTCACTAAAAATCATGGCCAAGGACATGACCTATTTAGGATTTCGCCCTGGACCCTTTGGAAGGGTCAGGAGCGAATTTATTGTCCTAGCTCAAAATCTTGGTCATTGGTGGCCTCAATCCATTCCAAGGCATGCCTAGGGGTCCTTCCAAGCTCAATCTACCTTGATCCACACTTAGCTTGACACAAAAATGAAAGGAAAAGGTGAATTTTAGGAATTTCGCTCTGGACCCTTTGGAAGGGTTAGGAGCGAAATTCACCTTCTTGAGCTTATTTCATCATTTTTCCACTTCAATTCACCTCAAAAGGGCAAGGACATATCAATCTATTCCTATCCAGGCCATGAAAACCAAGAACTTGACTTGTTTTGAAAGGAAAATTAGTGTTCTTAAGAATTTCACTTTGGACCCTTTGGAAGGGTCAGGAGCGAAATTCTCCTTCTATCATCATCAAGTCAAATTGCTCTCAAAGTGGCATTTATTTCAAGGTCTTATTGAGGAAACAAGGTCATTCAAGAATTTCGCTCTGGATCCTTTGGAAGGGTCAGGAGAGAAATTCACATTTAAGCTCAAATCTTGACTTCATTTCCCACATTTCCTTATCCAAACAAGTGCTAGGCTCTCAAAATGCATGGGACAAGGATTAGTTCATAGGTTTGGGCAAGGTAAAATGTCCTATGAAGTAATTCGCTCTGGACCCTTTGGAAGGGTCAGGAGCGAAATTCCTGATTCTAGGCTTGATTCACTTTGGAATTAACTTGACTTTGCCCTAGACTCAACCCTTGGTGCATATCCTTCCATATCCTTGCCAATTCGCTCAACCACTCTTTGACTTAGGTGAAATCTTAGGTCCTTGGTGAAATTTCGCTCTGGACCCTTTGGAAGGGTCAGGAGCAAAATTCAAGTCTAGCTCAAGCTTCTTGACCATTTCATCAAATCATCATGTCTAGACTTGTCCAAGGCATCTCCAAAGGACAGATAAGTCAACTTACTCATCAATCAACGCCCAAGATTTCATCACTCACCATTTTGACCTAACTCAGACCTTCAAAAATGAGATTCACTCACCAAGCTTCATTGACCTCTTCAAAAACAAGACAAAATTAGCAACCAGAGCAAAACTTCACCCTAAGGAAGACTTTCAAAGATGACCCTAACCCTGAGCATCCACTGACTCACCTTTAGCTAAAACAGAGCTTGCTATCTTAGTGATCTCTCTGGCAACACTCAGCATGCAAAGGCTAATAGACAAAACCCTAGAAGACCTAGAAAAACAAACCCGAGAAAGCAAAAAGTAGGGGTCCCCATTTACAATTGGGCGATGCGTGAATACGTCACAACAGGTTCCCAAGAGGCTCTTATGTACGGACTTCAAAGATGAATATAGTGACTAATATTTTTACTCAATCGAGTGACGGGGATGCCTCAAGGTGCCTTATTTGAAGGCTGGATGGTCTACTTTATTGAGGATTGTATAGGAGGGATAGTGGTCAATTGGGCGAAGATTATAAGTGATAACCTCGACTTCCAGTTGAGAAATGTGGAGAAAACCAAGTCATTTGGAATGACTTCCTACCTTGTTTACTTGCGAGATTTGTCACATACAAGAGATTGATATGCAAATGCGAAGTTGGAAACAGACAAGGATAGTAAAGAGCATAGTTGAACTACTCGCAACTCGGCTAGACTCTCCAAGCCCTTGGGAAAAAAACTCGGTGAAAACTCGGGAAAAACTCGGAAAAACTTGGTGAAAAACTCGACAACTTAAAAACACGCTTAAACTTAGTAAAAAATGCATTTTTTTTGCAAAATTTAATGAGAAGATGCATCCAATGAGTCAATAAATGATAACACAAAAGAAACAAGCTGAATCTAGATATATTTAAATGCAAAGTGTCTACAAAATCGCATCCTCATGAGGAATGTTGATGGCTAGAAGCCTGGAAGCAAAATAGTAAATTACTTAATAGTTTTTGTAAAAACAAAAGTAAATACATCATTACAAATTACAATTACAACTTTTTCTTCCCAGCTCTAGCAAAAACATGGGGAGAGGTAGAACTAGAGGGTCTAGATTGTCTAGTCGTATAAGTCTGCTGTGGGACTGGGCGTGACTGTGCCTCCTCGCTCGGTATGCTTGATTGAGACTCATCCTCCATCCTGGATGAAGCTATGTCTCCACCTGCCTCTGGCACTGGCAATGAATCCTCATCCTCCTCAATGTCATCCAACCTGAAACTAAATCCACCCCCCTCCATAGCCTGCCTCTCCAAATCAGTGATGTCAGTGTCGAAAAACAATGGAGGCTGCTCCTGTGATGTCCAATCACTGTAAGGATCTATATCATCCAAGTCAATTGGACCACCTTCTAGTTCCTCTACCTTCTGACAAGGTCATTTAGTCGTTTCTGCGCTAACCTGCTCCTCTTCTTCGTGTGGATTGCTTCAAACAAGCTCCAATTGCGCTCACAATTGGATGAACTGCAAGGCTGACATAAGACTCTGAGGGCAAAGTTTTTGAGATGTGGGGTGTTTCCACCCCAATTTTGCCACCAAGCATCTGCAAAATAAATAAAATGGAAAAGTTAGAAAGCAAAGAGAAAAGAGAAAACATAATTTATCAATCATTTTAGTGTTTAGATCCCAAAATCCAAATGGCAAATGTTATACCTGGGGTTTGAGTGGTTCTTCCTCTCCTAGCCAGCTCTGAAGAGAATAGCTTACCCCTTCCTCCCTCATAATTTTGGAGCTCACTCACAATGAGGTCTCTCTCCTCAACATCAGGTACCATCCTCTCAATGCATGTACTGAGGCCCTCCATGACTTCTCCATTCGGATTTGAGTAAGAACCCTCGAACCTAAAACGAGGGTTGAGGAAGTACCCTACTACATGAATGGGTTGATGGAGCTGATTGTTCCACCTCCTATCAACAATTTCCCAAATGGGATCAAATTTGAGCCTATCCCCCTTGTAGTAATTTTTTATAGACTCCTTGGCCCTATCCATGGCCTCATAAAGATATCCCATTGGGGTTTTATCCCCATCCACCAAGCAAAGAACTCGAACCAAGGGCTCTAACACCTACAATTGAAAAATACAAATTACAAAAAGATCAAAATTTAAATAATGAAGTTACAAATTAGTAATGAGAGACTTGAATCAAGAATAACTAAAATTTAAAAATTAAAGTTTTGAAGTAAGTTAGTAACAACCTTCACAATCTCTGCAGCCCTTTGTGCAAATTGGCTGTCGAAGACTATGCATGCGACAGCCTCTCCTTCAGGCTTCTTTGAATAAGGTGAGTTAAGCCATTCTCCACTCACAAACATTTGTTTCAAAGAAGTCAATGCAACAAGAATGCTTTGCAACGTCAAGAAAATTGTTGCAAACCTTGTGACACCAGCTCTCACCAAATCTTTCCCTTGCGTGTGTTGTCTCATCAAATTTAGGACCCAAGGGTGATTGTAAATATATTTGGTGATCCTCCTTGCATCTTCCACAACTGGAGTCACCCACTCAAGTTTTCCTATGTCCTCCAAAAGAAGGTCAAGGACATGTGCTGCACAAGGTGTCCAAAAAAGAGTGGGGTGCCTCTCTTGGAGGATTCTTCCTGCAAAAGAAGAATTTATTCTTAAGAAATATGCAACCAAGTAAAACAAAGCCCACAACAAATGAGAATATTGCTAATGCCTAAAGGTGATTATTCAAAAGGATTCTACCTGCTGACACATATGCTGTTGCATTATCTGTGATGATTTGCACCACATTCTCTACCCCCACCTCCATGATGACATTCTCCAACATTCCAGCCAATGTTTCTGCATTTTTCACCTTGTTGGAGGCATCAACAGATTTCAAGAATACTACATTGTCCTTGCAAGCGACCAAAAAATTGATGATGGTGCGGTTCTTGCCATCTGTCCACCCATTAAAAAGAATGGTGCAGCCATAATTTGCCCATTCAATTTTTTGATCCTCCATCACTTCTCTTGCCCTGACAACTGCATTTGTGAGCAACCTGTAAGTGCAAAGTGAAATTAGGTCTTAGTACACAATTTTGATTTAATAAACAAGAAATCTAAAAAATAATTAAAAATGAAATCAAGTGGACTATGTAGTAATTTACTAACCTCCCACTCAAATCCCTGCGAGAAGGGGCCTTGTACCCCTTTCCTGAAACTGTCATACTAGTCACCAAATTCAGCCAATAAGCATTCTCCGCCACATTGAATGCAATGTTGTTGAAGTACCAAAAATCAGCAACTGCAATGTCAGTTTTCTCATGTACCTCCTTATTCCATCCAGTGGCCTCTAATGATGGTTGTGCTCCAGGTGTGTTCCTGGACACAAAATAATCACCTATTGACCCTGATCGTTGTGATGGATGTGGAACAGTGCCAGGTACTCTAGTAGAGGAAGCAGAAGCAATGGGCGAGGTGATGGTGCGTTTGCGGATACGTGGGCCACGCCAAGAGCCCACTATGCCCTCAAGTGCTTCTTCTTCCTCTTCAAGGTCAATAGAAACACTTTGAGATTCAGCTATGGCTGATCTCATGGCTAGCTTTGCCCTCTCCCTTTGCAATTTCTTCTCTTCCTCAGCTGCAAGTAGGGCATTCATTTGTCTTTTTATTTCTTCATTGGTCCCAAGGCATGGTCTAGCATCATGCCTATCTATTCCTGCAAGGTGGTATTTGAGGCGGTTGATGCCTCCATGAAGTATTCTCTCACACTTTATGCATATAATTGACCTAGGATCGGGTCTCTCATAGGCATACCTCCATGCCCCATCTCTAGCACCTCTAGGACGGGTGCCTATATATCCAGATGGGCATGGATCTAGTGGCCATTGCTCCCTTGCCATGATTAATGCTTACTTAACCTACACATAGAAAGTGAAAAAAAATTAACATTTTAGTTAAACAATTTAGCACTAAGCAAACTATCTACATTAGTTTAAATAAATTTAGACATCATTCGAAGTTTTTTTAAAAAAAAAATAGGGTTTGAATTTTTTTTTAAAAACTAGATTCTGCAAAAAAATTGTGAAAATTCAACAAAACTTGTGTTAAATCTTGTGTAAATAACTTAGAAATGATTTAGACTACCTAGGAATCATTTCTAATCAATCTAAATGCAACAAAAAATAAACAAATTGTTTTAAAAAAGCATAGAAAAAAATTAAAAAACTTACCTGGGAATCTGATTTTCCCTTCAAATCCCCTTCAAATCCACTTGGAATCACCCAATAATCACTCCAAATCACCTTGCAAGCCCTTCCAAGTGAGTTTCCCCCTTCTCAGCCCAAAACCATACCAAAAAACAAAAAATGACTGTATTTTTTGCCGTTTTCAGCTATCAGGCTAACGCGGGCGAGTTTTTGTTTAAAACTCGCCAAAAACTCGGCGAGTTTTCCTAGCGAGTAGAAGTCATTACTACTCGCTAGGTCCAAAAACTCGGCGAGTTTTTGTCACTCGTCGAGTTTTCGGCGAGTGTGTCATCTATGGTACGGAGTTTATGAATGCTATCCACAACTTCATATGCACAAGATTGAACACGATAGAAGGGTGAACGATGCTTTCACCATGTATGTCACAAGGCTACTGCAGGGCAGAGTCCACAAACGATTGTCCAAGGCGGCAACAAAGCTTATTGAACAATATGGATTGTGGTACATTCAATTTCCACCTTCACATACCTATGGATTCAGGTATTCAAATCCAAACCTTACAAACTTCGGAGGTATCCTACAGATAGAATGATCCTACTTGAGGTGTTGGGACAACTTCTGAAATTTGATTTTATCCAGAAGGAGAAGCACATAATAGGGATAAATCTCCCTATTGCATTAGGGAAGACTTTGGAGGTGTGCCACAATGCAGTTGTAGCTAGTTCAGTCACTGGGGAACTTGAGTTCTATTGCCTTGGAACTTATAAGAGTAGGGATCGATTTGATCTGCATAATAATGTTGTAAAGATCAGAGGAGAAAAGTTCATACATAAGGTTAACATTGAGGATTACTAGGCTAATCTCATGGATGGGCAAGTAGTAAGGAAGAGAATATGGTCCCGAATGTTAGTGGATTTTATAAGGAAATGCGAACTCTTTTCCATTCCTGATCAGGTAGTTGATGATAGTGATCATACTCATCCATAGTATGAAAATGAGGTGAGCAAGCCCATCTTATTGCCTAGTTGGACACAACCTGAGGTGGTGGACTTAAATGAACTTATGAGAGAAGTTATTGATTTCTCTAGGGAATGGGTGGACAAATATGTGAACAAATTGATAGAAATGGGTGTCACCCTCACATATGAAAAAATGAGGCAAGTGGAGCCCTCTCTTGATGATGATGAAAGAACACCTACGGATATAAGGATACATGCAGATGAGGAGAGTCATGCTCCCAAAAGAAGGAAGGGTATGCCTGGAGAATCTAAAATGAAGGGCAAGGAGACAGTTAGTCAACAATCAAAGAAGAAGAAGCACAAGCCTAACACTCCTTTATCCACCACCAGTTCCTCAGCAAAGGAAATTGGAATGCTAGAGAAGAGTAAAAAGTTTGAACAATGTTCCAATACGAAGATCTTGCCGGAAAATATTAAGGAAATATAGGCTACAGCGCTGTCGGCACCGCCGAATGAGGATGAAGAGCAACCAGGATCTCCCACAGTCCATTTGAATGTTAGTTTGGGCAATAATGTGTTTGATTTGACTAGGGATAAGGAGGAGGATGATGATGTCATCTCAGCATTGAGAGGACTAGATTGAGAGATGTGTCTTGATGATGGGATGGGTATTCCACCATTCCAAATTGGTTGTTACAGAGCATGGAGAAGAGCAAGATGGTAGGGATGCGGCCTATTGAGAATGTTGATGATGTCTTAGCAAGGACAAACAAAGAGAAAGAGCAGAAGAAGGCTAAGATATTTTCCAATGTGGCTAGAGATGAAATAGGTGTGCGAATTGCACAAGTGGCTATCGTGATGGGTGATGTGACCAAGGATGTGGCCACTCCCATGGATTATCAGATTACTTCGATTTCCCTTGGACGAACCACAAAGAAACAGGAGTTCCAAGAACTTGATGATACGGTCCTAGCAATCAGGGCACGATTGGATAGGGAGATTGAGAAGAAGAATATGTATAAGGATGAGAATATGAGACTTAAGGAATATATTGCAGGGATGAGTTCCCATAGGAATGAGGATCCCACTTTTGTCTCGCCTATTGCAGTTGATTGTGGATTTCACTTTGATCATGAGGCAGCAAGGAATACACATACAAAATTTGGAAAATGGATTGAAGATGTTACAAAGTAGGTGGATGATTTCCTAACTCAATTTGTCCAGGCATTTGACAAATCGTCAATGCTCATGTTCAGGATGCAGTATTTGGAAGGAGTTTGGGATGATTTCCTGTCGGTACAGGAGAAGACGATTCCTTGCCTCAGGGTGTTAAAACGAATTCCGATGACATTGATCCATGAGGGAGATATTTATGACTTTCAGGGATGGTATTGTTCATTGGCCATGCAAAAGTTTACTTATGAGCATGCAAGGAAATATTGTGTAGAGATGGAAGGATCAATCCAAGAGATTCAATCCAAAATCCTTTCATCTATTGAAGAGTTGTTAGGGGTAGATGTCAGTGCTTCCAACGGTCTACACTTAGAGGAATTAAGAGAAAAGATGAAGTTCATGTACTTAAACCAGTTGGATTCTCTAAAGAAGAATCAGATTGATGATTTAGTTTCCCTGTTGATCCACATCCACAGTTCGTAGAGACTTATGCCAGATTGGGAGAATGTTTTTGATACTTGTTCGGATGCATTGGATGTGATTGATGCGCAATAGGAAGATTTGCCCAGCATCACCATGGAGGAGCTAGATTTAGTTCTTGCCAGATTCTTGGAATATGCTATTAGAGAGAGGAATGTAGGCCAAAATCTTCTAGAAGATTCCCTATTTGATGATTAGGTGTCATTCCATTGGATCACATGTTGGTGATTCCTTATTTGATTTAAACCCTAATTAGAGCAAATTTAGGGCTGTGTTGGCATGATGTTGGCCCTTGATTCTAAATGAATCTTGGCCATTCATTTCATTTGAGACTCTATATACCCCATTGCCTCTCATTTGTAAGAGATTTTTGAGAATTGTCGCTCTTATGCTGCAAATTTGAATACAATCATTGAAGTTTGGTGATTTTGTTTAAGTGTTGTATTCATTTGTGGTTCTCATTACCTCCAAGTTAGATTAGAATTTGTTTTCAAGCATTTTAGATTGAATGCATTTTGTGTGGAATCCATTTAATCCACTAGCTTCTTGCGTGGTCAAGCGGAATTTAAAACCGAACCTAACTTCAATTATTACACGTCCATTGGTATGCATTGCCTTGATGGTGATAATTTGAACATCTATGAAATTTACCTTAGATGATTGCACCAAGCTTGTGTCAAATTGTTCTTTGATGGTAAGACCTTGCCTAGTAGGATTCCATAGAATGTTCGTTGCCTCTTGCATTCTAGGTTAGAATAGAACTTCTAAACCCTATTCCTTTTGTCCTTTTTTTAAACTCTTTGTTAGATTAGATTGAGCTCAAAGTGCAAAATCCTAAGGCATCGACATAACCTATTCCAATCCATGATAAGATTGATCGATCCGAACAATTGTGTAAGTCCCAAAGTGAAAATAGCAATTCACATCAACCACTGAACTTATCCACAAGTCAAGACTTGACATTTCGTAACCTTGGAGTTGTCTCATTTGATCGCAAAGCATAGCATTTGAGAGACTTTGTTCAAGAGAGCATAAGGTACTTTGGTATTTTAATTCTATGTTCGCATGTGCATAAAACACATATCAAGAGTTACATAACCTGATATGGCAGATTATGCAATCTGATGTGGCTGATAACACAACTTGGCTGAACAAGATCTTTTACACAATCCAACAACATCTTTTATAGAACCCAATAGGATCATCAGTAGTTCAAGGTAGAGGGTTTCTATTCTTGTTGAATTTTCTATAATCAATACACATATTCTAGGCGCTATCTTTTATAGGAACTATAATCCTATGTCAATAACAACTGAATTTGGTATGTACGTACTGAATAAAAGATAATAAAGACTCATCCTTTAGTGCCCATCAAATCCAGACTAACAAAATTGATCATGTTGTCTCCTCCATATTGTGTTAGTGTTTTGTGATGATTATATACAATATTTTTCCTTCAATTGTTTTTATGCTTATTGTATTGTTTTTGAATTTTCTATCTACATATGATGCCATATGAAACCCTACCTATGTTTCTTGTAAACCACTAGTCACCATTGGATCAAATGGCAAGTATATGTCCATATAATTCACCCCCTCCCCAATTTCCACACTTTTTATAGTGAGGAGATGTGGTAGAGTAGTGGGGTGCAGGGGCTACTATCTATAGTGGGATGGGGCCCTTGCCCTGGGTGACTATATGCTCATTCTTCCTAATAAAAAAGAAATAATAGAACAATCTCAAGCATTTTGTAAGAGTAGATAAATCTCTCTTTACAAAATATATTGGGATACATGTTCGCATAGTAGGCTCTTGAGTTGTCAACTCATATTACCTGTTATAGAATACCTTATAAATAAGTTTTTCTTCCTGCCTGCATCCAAGCATGATGTCATCTTGGCAATTCTCTCCTTGATTGAGTATATTGTCTTTTGGATCTCCTCATGGAAATGTACCCTAATATCTATGTTTTGTGTATGATCTCTTGAATTTTTGTGGATATTTCTTTTATATATCGTGAGATGTTGCACTCAATTCTCAAATGCAATAATAGCCTAGGATATAGTGACCCTTGTCTTTTGGTCATTTTTCAACCACTTAGTATATAGTATGTGAACTCAAGCCAACAATAAAGTAGGTTCTGACCATGTTTATGTGATTAACCCTTGCTGGTTCAATTCTTCAACCTGCTGTAATTTTGTAATTCTTTTTGTATTTTTTATTATTAAAGATGGTCTTTCAGAAATAGACAAAAGTTGCAGAAGGGGTTTCTTAATTTTCAACACATTGAAAATAATACATGAAATAATCAGCTGAAACAATAAATTGGAGATTTTAGAAGCATACCCGTAGGTCCTTAGCCAATTTATTGAAATGAAAAGATTAAATCAGCAACTTACAAAGTTATGATTTTTATTCAGGAAACAATTCAGATCTGCTCTTATTTTAATAATAAGATGCCCAAACAGTAGAAGATGGCGCCAATTTAGTGAGCAAGCTGTGTGTTTGGGAAAGGAGGCCTCCAAACTACATAAAATTAACAACAATAACAGTAAATAAGAAAACCTACAACAGATCTGCCCTATAAGAAGCCAAATCTGCCTGCAATCATCACCAATTTGACTTCTGAATGAAGCCAACCACAACTGCAACAATTCAACTGATCTTTCGTAGTCTCACCATTACCATGCACTGAATAATAGACAGTCTCCAATGAAGAATCCATTCTGAAACCCTCAAGCTCCAAAACCCAGAGAGGAAGAGATATGAAATGATCAACAAATTAATGAGTTTGATTTCTCAAGGGGGCAGCTTTATGCAAAAAAACACGATTTTTAATTAGGCTTTATGCAAAAAAACACGATTTTTAATTAGGGTTCCTTTTAGGGTTTGAAAAATATCATTAAGTGTTAAAACACTTTTAATATGGGCGCCCAACTATAGAGAAAAATAATAAGTCACTTAAATAAATTTAAGTGAAATATTTTATTAAAAAGTCAATGTGACTTTATAATAAACGTCGTTAATTAAATATTGCCTGTAATTCACTGAAAAATTAATATCTCTCTCAATATGATTCCAAAAGATGAACCGTCAGAAGCTGGAGATAAGGCTCCCAAAACCCATGTGACTAGGGGCCTGTCTAAAAATAACCAACTTACCATCTATAAATAGCCCAAATGCTATAAATAGCATATAAATAGCAAATCCCTTAAATGGAGTCAGAAACTGCTCAAACGAAGCCTGAACTGAAGAACATCATCCTCCATCCACTGTCCCCATGACCCTCTGTCCATACCCTGTTAGCCTACGAGGGTCCAGAAAATAAGCTAACTCATCAACTCTAAGACCCTGACTAGGATGGGGACATCACAGTTTAGCATTCCATTGGAATTGAATTTTTTATCAGAAATTTGCAATTTAGCAAATCTTGTATTGGAAAACTAATATTGTAGTGTTATCTTAATTTCTTGCTAATTCTGATCTGTGATTGCTTCTTTTTCAGGAATTATCACTTATTTTAGTTCCTTGCAAAAATTTAAAATATTCATCAAGGTCATTTTTTTGTGTTTTTTCAGATTCTACCACTCAGGGTCTAAAATGGTTGGGGGTTAGATTTGACATCCATTTGAATGTCAAGGGGCAGTTTTTCTTCCTGTCATAAATTTGTGCAATAGTACTCTGTTTCACGCCATTTTTTTAAACCATTGGAAAAGTTTTCCATAAATCTACACATTTATGTTGTTTTTTGTGGCATTTGAAAATTTCTATCCTATTCTTATCTCAACTAAGTATGAAGTAGATTGTTTTTGTGCCTATGTTGAAGGGGCACAATTATGAATCTTTGTAGGATTATATGCAAACAAAATTAATGGGAAGAGGTTTGTAGTCCATTATAACATGCAAAAATTATTTTCCAGCCAAACTCAAGAAGCGAATTGAGTATAAATACCATGTAGCAGCTGCCTATGAACTCTTTATTGGTCACATTGGAATGCATCTACAGCATCACATTATGGATTGAAGAGCCCTTATTGTGTATTGGATAAATTCGATTAGTTGTTTCTGATTAGAGTGTTGTTTCTTCTATTGAGGTTGATGATGCAATGACAGAGGCCATCAAGGATTTTCATAATTTGAAATCTTACAATCAAAGTCTGTTGGAGGAGAATGTTGAATCAAGCAAAAGCATACAATACCATTAAACATTAAGGGCATACTGATGATGGTATTACTTTTGATGGTAATTATGCTATTGTTGATGCTACTTGTGATACTGTTATGAATAAAGAAAGAAGTATACAATAGTACTAGACATGAAAGGCATACTGATGATGCTGCTACTTTTGATGGTAATTATGCTATTGTTGATGCTAATCATGGTATTGTTAAAGGTACTTTTATTAATAGTGATTGTACTTCTCATATTATTGAAGGAACTCATATTGCTGATGATACTTCTGATGATATTGAATATTTATGTTACTATTACATGTCTATATTTTCATGTAGAAGCTCCCCTGTACATAAAGTTATTTATCTATACATATTACAAATTAGTATACATGTGGCTATCTCTTTATGTTTCTCATTGTAGTAATTGTGCTCATATTAATTTGTATCAGAAGTAGAACACATTGATCTAGAAAAAGTTCTTAGAATTTGTAAACTCCATCAAGTACTACAGACCTGAAAAGTTTCTTCGGTTCTATGAACTAAAATTAAAAATTCATTTGGCACTAGTCTCATATTGCCAAGCCAGTGCATCAAATATCCAAACATAAACATTTCTCATGGAGTTTTTCAGGGGTTAAAGTATTTGGGCAACTCATAAAATGCCCTCTCCATAGGCCATATAGTTTCTCAAATTGATGTGTATCAGCCGTTTGAGATTGAGAGCACTGCTTCAAATTATTCAATAGGTGTTCTCAAGCAAGAAGACCCACCAAACTTGATATAAATTCACAAGCACTTTCAGCAACAAAGCAAAACTCGTGACACATATGATAAGAAATTGTATGCATTGATCCAAGAACCCAAGCAATGGAAATAAGTTATCCTTGATAAGGAGATTATTTATAGTGATAATCAATGGCGTGTGTTTCTGAATCCAGAATTAAATATTCAAAAACAATGACATCTCAAATGGGCTACTTATATTCAGCAACTTCATCTAATTATTAAGTACAAAAGTGGTACTATTAATAGCGTTGATGATATGTTGAGCAGGCCTCCGTTTAAAGTTTTACATATCCTTGATATGAAATTTTATGCATATAAAGAACAGAAGTTAGTTTCTTTTTCAAATACAAATGGACCAATTCTTACAGCTTTACAACAAATATTTAGTGGTAAATCAAATTCCTTGTCTTGATAATACATTATGAGATAATGTGTTAAATCACATACATAAATAAAAGACAAATTCCTCATTACATGGTGATTGTTTTGCCACATTGAATGTTTTGCAGCATTTACAAATGCTTTATTGCCCTTCTACAAGAAAACATGTGGAAGATTTATTAGATGTTCATCATGTGACCAATCCATACCTTCTAATTGAAAGCTCGGTTTGTATCAGCACGTCATGTCCCCTCTAGACCTTGGGAATCTGTATCCATGAACTTTATCCCACTACTCTTTACAAGCATGATCGTGTCTTTGTTGTTTGAAAGCAGATATTGGAAAATGACAGTCTGTCATCCATGCTTTGAAACAAGAAATGCTTACAAAGTATGCTTCCAAAGTTGTTGAGTTGTTTTCTGCATACACGGAGTCACTTTGGCTAACCACTTAGTATTATTTATGATCATCACTCAAGATTTCAATCACTTTTTGAAAACAATGTAGAATTTTTTTGGCTATTAGTTGATGTTTTCGTATATAATTTTATGTACAAAATGATAGTTAAAATTTGGCAGTGAATTGTGTTAGTACCAACATTGGTACTTGTTGATGTGTTTTTTACCCACATGCGAACACATAATAAAATACCAAAAAGTATCTTATCCTCTCTTGAACAAAATCTCTCGGATGTTGAAGATTAGCTTAAGGATCATTCGAGACTACTCCAAGGTTCATGAATGTAGGGTCACTACGTGTGGATAAGTTCAGTTGGTTTGATGTGATTATGCTGGAATCACAAGGGGACTTACATTCGAATGCCTGAATGCTTGATTTGCTGGAACTTAGATCATCTAATGTTACAATATGGTGATGCTTTTGATCCTAAACTAACTTGAGTTTGGAAAATGGCAAAAGATGAGGGGTTGAGAGAGTCTATTCTAATATCAAGAATGTAGGAATATGAGTGAATGATCAGATGGAATCCTACTGGGCATGGTCTCACCATCAAATAGAACAATTTAACACAAGCTCAGTGCAATCTTCTAAGGACATTTCAAAGGTGTTCGAATCAATACCACCAAACATTGATCACCATTCAAGTTAATGCATAAGCAATGATTGTAGGACGATTCAAGTTTAAGCTCATGTCACTCCAGTTGACCACACAAATCACACTTACAATCAGCATGAGGCTAGTGGTATGGACTAAACGGATTCCACATAAATACATTCAACAACTTCTTCCATTCAATCTAATCAACATGAAAATAAATTGAGAAGTAGAACCATGAGGCTTGTTGAAATAACAAATTTCACCATAACTTCAATGAAAAGAATATCTCATTTACAAGTCATACCAACAATTCTTCCTTCTCTTAATCTACTCTAATTCTAATTGTTATTCTAATCTCTCCTATTTATTAGCTATTAACTATTAACTATTTCTATTAGCTATTAACCTTTACAAATAAAGAGCTTGAGCCTTTTATATTGCTCTCAATACAATTCAACGATACAGATCAATGGTTAGGATTTTACAATGAAAACCCTAATTAGGGTTTGTTACAACAAACTCTCCTTAGCCAATGAGAAAATTACATTTCATGAGTGTGGACCAATAGATATCAGGGGTAGGTGCCTCGAAGTTTGTGTCATCATGGAGGAATCAAATACATTGTATCTAGACATGCTGATGTAGACCTTCCTTGATTGGTGAGCGGTGATTGGGATGATGACTAGGATTCCACCTCAACTTGCACTTGTAGGTTTGGAAGACTTGATATGTGACATTACAAGCCTGCTCAAAGTAGTGGTGATAGGAATTATTGTTGTAGCTGAGTCCTTTCTTCCATCCTTGCTTGCTTGCCTTGGAGTGATTATATGACTTCTCCTTAAGATCCTTACTCCAATCTTCTTCATGCCTCCAGGGTGTGGTGAGAATCTTTGAATATCTTGAGATCTTCTCCTCCTTGATGTCTTTTGCTGATGAAGCTTCTCGAAGGCATCTTCCTTGTATCTTGTCCTTGATGTTGAAACTTTCTCCTTGAGGTCTTTACTCCAATCTTCCTCCAACCTTATCCTTTTGATTTATTACCTTGCTTCCTGCAAAACAAACAAATGGGCATCAATCTCACATGATATATAATCTTTACACACTCCCACTTTGACTTAATTTCTTATTCTACATGTGCAGGTTTGATATGTGTTTCTATAGGGGAGATTCCTCCTTTTGATAGGTGAATTCGCTGTCTAAGAGGTATCCTTAATGTCTAAGGATGAATCTGAGCTGTCTAATGATGAAATCAATCTTGCTTGATCATCAGGTCTGCACCTTCAAAGTCTGATTTTGCCCTTGTACTGGAGCAATTCACTTATATTTTGATGAAATTCGCTTATGTGCTGACAAAATCTGGTGTCTAGTTGGAGAAATTCGTTGTCTTGCTAGAGTGATTTGGTGATCTGCTGCTTATAGAGAGGGATTGTTCTTTAACTTGATGTTAAAATGATCTTTCAACCTCTCATATATATGCAACCTAGGGTAGAGGTGCCTCTTTTGGGATGCAAGGCCGATTTGATCTAGTGTAAATAAAAATGTAAATTACTCCTATTGATGCTGGCCGACTTGGTAAAGCTCAATTTCCTTTTAGTCAATTTGAATTTTAAATTACTTTGAGTGCCAAAATACTTGCTTTATGAGATTTCACTTTGTGTCTTATGCAAGGCGTGTGTCTTTTGGGTGATGCAATGATTTCGCTCTATGTCCTTGCTAGGGACAGGTCTTATATTTCTAAATTCGCTTTGTGACCAGCTTAAGAATAGGACTCATGTCAAACTTTCGCTCATTGTCCTTTCTAAGGACAAGACCAAAATGGAAATTCGCTCCCTGACCCTTGCAAGGTACGGTCTTACCAAGTTGCTTCATGTTATTTGGGCGATCAAGGTTAAAACAGATAGCTCGCTTCATGTCCTTTCTAAGGACATGCCCTCTTCTCATCAATTTACTTAATGTATTTTGGGTGGCCAAGGTCAAAACAAGTACTTCGCTCCATGTTGTTTCTAAGGACAGACCCTATATAAATTTTTCGCTCTTTGACCTTTGAGAGAACAAGGCATAAATGGAATTTTCACTCTATCCTTCTCAGGGATAGGACCTATATATCAAATTTGATTGCTTACCTTTGTAATGCATGTTCTCATCAATTCATTTCATGTTATTTGAGTGGTTAAGGTCAAGATAAGCAACTCGCTCTATGTCCTTTCCAAGGACAGGCCCTATAATGATAAAATTCGCTCCATGACCGGTCTAAGGACAAGACATATAATGCATTTCGCTTTGTGTCCTTGATGAGGACAAGACCTATAATAAAACTTTGGCCTCTGTCCTTCCTAAGGACAAGCTCAAATTCCCTCTAAACGAAGACAGGGCATAACAAACTCGCTCTAAGTTCAGTCAACCATCAACAAGGACAAGGCACACAGATCACTCTAGACCCTGAACAAGGACAAGACTGTGAACAATTTCGCCCAATCTCCTTTGGAAGGACAAGTCCTATCATGTAGTTTTTGCTCTAAGACCTCCCTAAGGACAAGCTCCAAGAGGTGAATTTGTTCCAAGACCAACACAAGCTTACATAACAGTTCGCTCTATGTCCTTGATGAGGACAGAGCCTATATTGCAAATTTCTCTTTCTGACCCTTAGCAAGGTACATGCTTGGAAAAATTCACTCCAAACTTAGAGCAGTGTACATGGAAAATTCGCTCCAAACTTAGAGCAATGTACATGGCATGTGTGATGATATTTGCTTCCCTTTTGATCTTACTTGCATAGTAATTTGCTCATCCTTTTGACTTCAATACTTGAGCGTTTCAATTTACATTCTTGGAGGTTTGATTCTTTGAGACTTAGATTTTAACCTCCATCTTTGTGACTTGTAAGAGCGAATTTCATCCTTGTTTGCATTTTCAACTTTCAGCTGTTTAGGTTGGGGTCTCGTTCAAATACTTCTTAATTTCATCCAACTCACTTCCTTCTTGATTTTGACCTCTTACATCATTCAAATACTCCTCATGATCTCAGGTTGATGAGCAATTTTCTTAGTAATTTGCCAACCTTAATTTTCTAAGGAAGATCAATCTGGTGCTTCATTTGTAGCAGATGATTAAATTGATCAACTTTGATCACTTAGTTGCTCCTCATGAAATTGGTCCTTAAGGCTTGGTTTGTGTAATCTGTTTTGAAGCAGCTTTGTGAGCTTCATTCGTACACTCTTGGACTTACTGAACACGCACACATCAAGGTCACTTTCTTCTTTGAAAGTTGATCCCATTGTATAGATGCAGCCTATATGATATGAATTCACACATGATCTTCACTTAGATTTGAATTGAGCTGAATCTTTGATTGAATTGTATGGATATCCACCACTCTTCCATGTTAAAATTTGCATTTCTGAATTCTTCACTCTCCTTGTATTGAATGTGAAACCTTAATTCTTGATTGATCTCCCTCGTTCCATGCTCCATACATCATTGCTCCCATTAAACCTGGAAACAAAGATATTTTGATCAAGATACTAGAAAGAGAACAATGTTTTCTCAAATATGGAAATAAATTTCGAATTTTATTTCCCTTATTTCTAATATGGATTTGCTCCTTTATGTTGTTATTTGCTTCTGCTCTTTTATACTTTGCTTTTGAATTTGCTTTGATTTACTTTATTTGAATTTAAATCCCGAATGGTTTTGGTCTAAAGGACACGTCTTTAATTTCAAGGGTCAGCTTCCTTATCATTAACTCCACACCTTGCAAGGAAATGGTGAGGTGGATGCTTTCTACTTTTCTTTCTCTTAAAAAAAATGTCTTAAACTTTTAAATCTCCACCTTAGAGTCTGGTGGGGCCCAAGCAACGATGTGGCAAAGCATTGTTGGCATTGTGTTGTCATTGATGTCAACTGGTATAGAAGGACAACTGGTATGGGAGTATTGTTGACATGAAGTCTTTAATGTCAACTAAGTGTTGTAGGTCACTGATAAAGAAGAAGAATGTCATTCAAAGAAATGACCATTGAAGTCACAGTTGAGTCACCGGTACACAAGTTAGTGTCTGACTTGTGTGGAAGATATGGACAGGTGACCGGTACATCATGATATCTGTGAGTGGGCAAGATGTTGAGCTACTGTTTGTGATGAAGAGGCAAAATGTTACCTAACTCACATCAACACAGGAGAAGAAGGATGTACAATTCACTGGTATGTTGTGTGGATGCATAACAACAGGACTCCAACCAGATAAAGATGTAGTCACCATGTGAAGAGATGACTGACAATGAATGTGCCCACATCGGATCACATGTGCCTATTTGAAGATATGCTGCACAAACAAGGAAGTCACATGAGCGCATTGCAGGATGCAGATGACAAGGATTCACTACCACCGGTAAGTGGAGCTTATCTCCTATTATGCATAGTGTGCATCATAGCTCTGTGAGATAAGGAAGAAGAGGTAAAGGCAGGTGTTTGAAGGCTCACACAAGATCTATCGATGAATCAAAGGAATGCCTCAAGTGCATGAAATTGGGGATATGCACTGGACTGACAAAGAAGGCATGTTGAGTTGCCGGTACAGATGATGAGTCATGGGTTTGTCACTTTGACAAACTGGTTGAGATATGGTACAGGCTGGTGATAAAGAAGGAAAGGTTGAGCAACCATAGATAGAGAGTGTAACCAACATGCAGATGCCTCAGATGGAAATAGTTGAAGGATGATGACATTATGTCATCAAGGTGTTTACCGGTATGTATGTCCACCAGTAATGCAGACAAAGTGCAGATGTAAAATTCTTCCATCTGATGAAGATGTGCATAAGGTAGGTTAGCAAGAGTGCTGACCGGTTGAGAGTTCCACCAGAAGAGTAGAGAGGTGCAAGGTTGATGACAGACCGGTTAAGGGTTTAACCGGTAGGGTTAGTAAGCCGGTAGATGAACCCGGTAATGGAGTTGGTCGGTGATCCAATCCATACCGACACAGATGTTCAAACAAAGGTGGATGCCGACATAGTTGCCACATGGAGGTGAAGTGGCATGCATGCACAGGTCAGTGTGTTAAGTCAGTGAAGTGTCAGGCAGCGAGGTAGATGGTGACAGGTCGACATTTATGTCGACTGCGAGATTCACGGGATGCAAAGCAGGGGTTTGCGGCTCGAGGTCAATGAACAACAAAGATCCAACATAGATTGTTTGAGCAGATCGAGAAAGGTGAAGAAAACCACAAAACCAATCTTTGTGATTGACCAAGAAATCCGCTAACAAGTCAAAAACAGGTTGCCAAAAATAGAAGGCGT